>NC_086339.1:38461589-38777660 GCF_032445375.1 Bacillus rossius redtenbacheri
AGGCTGTGGAGCCGGGAGCCGGTGTCCGCCATCTTGGATTGTGATGTCACGGCGGCCATCTTGGATCCGCCATTTTGGATGACGTCATTGTGTTCTCGAAAATTCCGGCATTTTGTTTTCCGCCATTTTGAATTATGACGTCACCGTTGCAGTTTCCGTTACGGCCGCCATCTTTAAAATCTTTATTTATTATCCGATTTCAATGAAAAAAATTTAAAAATTTATAAAAAAAATTAAATAATAAAAATTAACAAAGTTTTTATAAAAAACAAACGTTTACGACACAGAGCTCGGAGTCCTTAGTTCGAACCCGGTGAGGGTAAAAAAAAAACAAATGGCAACCAATCCTTCCCCCTAGGTGGGTGCTAGCAGACTGACCCCCACCACTTATGTCAATGCCCATATACCATTAGGTAGTATGACGTCATGTCCGCCATCTTTAAATTTGGACGCCATCTTAAAAATCCGCAATTTTTATGTTAGAAAATCGGGATAAATTACAAAATTCATCAAAAAATTAACTTATACGAATTCTGATTGATTATATCGATCACCGTCCTCGGTTCGAACCCGGTGAGTGCAAAAAAAAACTAAAAATGGCGACAGGCTCCTTCCTCAATGGTGGATGCAGGCAGACTGACTCCTACCACTTTTTCAAAGCATATATATCGTCAGCTGGTATGACGACACGTCCACCATCTTTTCTTCGTCCGCTGGAGATCACCATCTTGTTTTCGTCCGCTAGAGTGTGCTGATACCATGTTAGTACAATAATCTGATCACCACACCTTTGACCTTGACCTTGAACTTTGACCTTAACCTTGAAATTTGACCTTGAGCTTGAACTTTACCTTGACCTTGAACTTTTACCTTGACCTTGAAATTTGAACTTGACCTTCAAATTTGACCTTGCCCTTCAAATTTGACCTTGCCTTTAAATTTGACCTTGACCTTGAACTTTGACCTTGAGCTTGAACTTTGGCCTTGACCCTGAACTTTGACCTTGACCTTGAACTTTGACCTTGACCTTGAAATTTTACCTTGAACTTGAACATTGACCTTGAACCTTGACCTTGAACCTTGACCTTGAACCTTGACCTTGAACCTTGACCTTGAACATTGACCTTGAACATTGACCTTGAACATTGACCTTGAACATTGACCTTGAACATTGACCTTGAACATTGACCTTGAAATTTGACCTTGAACATTGACCTTGAAATTTGACCTTGAAATTTGACCTTGACCTTGAAATTTGACCTTGAAATTTGACCTTGACCTTGAAATTTGACTTTGTCCTTGAAATTTGACTTTGTCCTTGAAATTTGACTTTGTCCTAGTCGACCATCATGGATCCGACATTTTATGTTCAGTACATGCTACCAGGAGCCACCACCTGCCGGAGTACGCCATCCTGTGTGTGTGTACTTGTATTATAGTGTACATTTCCATGTGGATAATTTTATTCTAACCCGCTACAGTGCAGTAATCATTTATTATGGTGCCCCCCGCCATCTTGAAATTCGGCCGCCATCTTGAAATCATGTAATAATGTAGCTAGAAAAGCGGGAAAAAATCCAAAATTTATTAAATAAATCACTCATTAATTTACATATTGATTCGATCGATTCCCGTCCTCGGTTCGATACCCGATCGATGCAATAATGTTTAATTTTATGAAAAAATAATAATTTCAATAAACCATGTTAAACTTTCGTAAAGAGACTTTAAATCCTCTACTACCATCATACTATCAGACATCAAGACCACCATCTTGAAATCATGTAATAATGTAGCTAGAAAAGCGGGAAAAAAATCCAAAATTCATTAAATAAATTTTTAATCCATATAATGATTGATTGGATCGACTACGGTCCTTGGTTCGATCCCTGGCCGATACAAAACATCTTTAATTTAAAAAATACTAAAAAAGTGTTAGGTTCGAGAAAATAAAAACACCACAAAATCTTTTAAAAAAATTGTATTACATAAATTCAATACACTACTACCAGTACAAAAAAAAACACTGACAAATTACCAAAGCCTTTTGGATTCCTCGTTTCAAACAGTCTTCTTATTGTACGGACTAAGCCTTTTACATGACTTTAAATGTCTATCCGATCCGTTCATTACCGCAGCCAGAGACAGACTGAAGTCCATATCACCAGGGTCTCACTTATATAGACTCATTAGTCGGTACAACACGAGTCAAAACAAGAACCATGTTCATTATGCTCACACTTAACTTTCTCGGAGCATTTTTTATAATGAAGATGTAAGCTATCAAGACGTGAAATTAGTTTTTGCACTTATTGCACTGAAATTGTATTCTTTTAACATTATTAGAACAACTGCTTCTTTCATGTCTGCGAGAATTTGAGGTGATAGTAAATGATGCGTCACAGTATTTGCACTGACGCAATGTACGCTCTTCATTAGTTGAAGAATCCATTGCTGACGATGAAACTTCGGATGATGGTGGTATCACATCTGTTGAAATCTCCTCCAATGTTGACGCCGTCGTTGCCAACGGGATCTGCACCTTCTCCATCGTAGCTGTCGTCAAGGTTCCCGTAGACGATGGTACAACCTCCGAGTTCGACGTTAAAGACGGTAAAGATGCCATCGAGGTCTCAAGAACAGCTAATTGACACGACTTATGCACCAGAAGAAACAAACTAGGTATCCTTACACCGCCGACGTCAGTAACAAACTGAGCGTCCTGCTGTCTAGGACTCGCTTATATACATGCACCGTATGGAATAATACGCTAGTCAAATCAAGAACCATTTACAATAATACTAGAGTCAAATCTACAATTTAAAAAAGAGGATCATTTGATCGAAAAAAAATTCGATCTCTCCAATATACGCCAGGCTCCAAGAGCTACAATTCACGTCATCAGATCCATCTACATTTTGCTCCTATGCTTCAATTGACCATTAGCTGCAAGTGCTCCAACAGCTCCATCAGCTCCAACACGTAATGTACGCAATGAACGCGCAATACATGCAATTTACACGCAATAAATGTAATGATTACACAGTACACACAGGAAACGGAACGTACACACAGTACACACAGGAAACGGAATGTACACACAGTACACACAGAAAACTAAACGTACACACAGTACACACAGGAAACTAAACGGACACACAGTACACACAGGAAACGGAACGTACACACAGTACACACAGGAAACGGAACGTACACACAGTACACACAGGAAACGGAACGTACACACAGTACACACAGGAAACTGAACGTACACACAGTACACACAGGAAACTGAACGTACACACAGTACACACAGGAAACGGAACGTACACACAGTACACACAGGAAACGGAACGTACACACAGTACACACAGGAAACGGAACGTACACACAGTACACACAGGAAACGGAACGTACACACAGTACACACAGGAAACGGAACGTACACACAGTACACACAGGAAACGGAACGTACACACAGTACACACAGAAAACGGAACGTACACACAGTACACACAGAAAACGGAACGTACACACAGTACACACAGAAAACGGAACGTACACACAGTACACACAGGAAACGGAACGTACACACAGTACACACAGGAAACGGAACGTACACACAGTACACACAGGAAACGGAACGTACACACAGGAAACGGAACGTACACACAGTACACACAGGAAACATAATGATCACACATACAGTAGCGGAAACACACACAGGCTTAGTTGGAAATCAGAATACAAGAAATAAAAACATTAAATTTTTACTTTCAATATTTTATTACTTCTCAACATTACACAAATACAAGTTAAAGAAGCCATTATTGTATGTAGCCAGCTTTCCTCAGTTCTTTGAGTATGAAGGATATTTCTTTGATGCACGGATAGTTTCCTGCACAAAGCGAGCCATTTAGAAGTCTTAGCCGGTCAACCAATATGTTTGGATCTTTCCATGATGTGTAATCAATCTTTTCTACCACCATCTTACTTAATTGTTTATTATAAATACTTTTAATATCACAATCGTCCCAGTGATCATAATAAGCATTATCAGATTTATTTATTATAACACGACGTTTCCATCGTTTCGGTCTCAGGACATCTCCACATTCTTCGATCTTGTCAGCTCTAGGTGCTTCATCACAGTCTATGCCTTTGTCAACAGCCTCAGAGTCACTGTAACAATCACTGTAGAAGACATTCTCTTCACCCAGATTACCGTATGAATTCGCTATCGATGATGTCGAAGTGTCTTCATCGTCTTCATGCTTCCTTTTTAGGAGTCCATCATTTTTACAAAGAATGGAGGATCTACTGAATATAGGCTTGAAGGTATTCTCACTTTTCACGGTGTTGATACTTCCATTAGTTTGTCTTCCCAAAGCCATTAGCATCTTTCAATTTATGTTCTTCCTCACGATCAGGTAAGCTAATACCATCACGCTCAGGACAAGGAAAATTATTGTCATAATGCAGATCACTCTTCTTTAGTCTAGTGGATTTATCGGTGTTCTCTATGCCGTAAGTAGTCTTGACTTTACATGTTCTACCATGTCTTTTTAACCTGTCAATTCGTGTTAACAACCTGCTACAACAATTACAGCTTCACATGTTGCGTAGTGGGTTTCTAGCACAATCATTCTTCTCATGACGTCTAGCATTCCTTCTCATGAAAAAATCCTTGCCACATTGTCTACAGCGGCTTACTTCCGATTCAGCTATAGATAACAAACCACGATCCATGGTAGCTTCTGTGACTAATATTAGATACAAACTGTCAGTTTTCTCCAATTGGAACCATTTCTTAAATAGAGTTTTTGAAATATTTCATCAGCGAGAGTTAAGTTATCTAATGCAAAGCAAATTGATGCAAGTAGTTCCAGCTGTCGTCAACAGATGGCGCCACGTGTTGCTTGCAGGTAAATAATATATATTTCATTAATGTGGGATGCGGAACGCTCACTATCGATCGCAAAGGGAGGTTGGCTTCGATAGTATCCAAGGAGAAAAAAGTTCGTCCTTCCTGCTAGTGCTTCTCAGATTTCTCACGGTCCGCCATCTTGGATTACGACGTCACGGCGGCCATCTTGGATGGGTGTGACCTTGACCTTTGACAGAAACCGCAGGAATGATCGCAAGCACACGGATTAATTATCAAAATATTGATAAGAATAATCAGGAGCACACGGAGAAAACCATCATAATATTGGCAAGAATAATCAGGAGCACACGGAGAAAACCGCCACAAGTTTTCTTTGATATCATTAAAAAAATACAAAAAAAAATTTATAAAAAAAAATAAAAACGAAAAAAATTCAATCATTCTGCTAGCTTGTGAACTTCTCATTGTTGAGCAAAGATAGAGTTCTAGTACAAGCCAGAATGTTTGAATTTTTTTCGTTTTTATTTTTTATTTTTTATTAATTTTTTTTTGTATTTTAATGATATCAAAGAAAACTTGTGGCGGTTTTCTCCGTGTGCTCCTGATTATTCTTATCAATATTTTGATAATTAATCAGTGTGCTTGCGATCATTCCTGCGGTTTCGGTCAAAGGTCAAGGTCACACCCATCCAAGATGGCCGCCGTGACGTCGTAATCCAAGATGGCGGACCGTGAGAAATCTGAGAAGCACTAGCAGGAAGGAAGAACTTTTTTCTCCTTGGATACTATCGAAGCCAACCTCCTTTTGCGATCGATAGTGAGCGTTCCGCATCCCACATTAATGAAATATATATTATTTACCTGCAAGCAACACGTGGCGCCATCTGTTGACGACAGCCGGAACTACTTGCATCAATTTGCTTTGCATTAGATAACTTAACTCTCGCTGATGAAATATTTCAAAAACTCTATTTAAGAAATGGTTCCAATTGGAGAAAACTGACAGTTTGTATCTAATATTAGTCACAGAAGCTACCATGGATCGTGGTTTGTTATCTATAGCTGAATCGGAAGGAAGCCGCTGTAGACACTGTGGCAAGGATTTTGTCATGAGAAGGAATGCTAGACGTCATGAGAAGAATGATTGTGCTAGAAACCCACTACGCAACATGTTAAGCTGTAATCGTTGTAGCAGGTTGTTAACACGAATTGACAGGTTAAAAAGACATGGTAGAACATGTAAAGTCAAGACTACTTACGGCATAGAGGACACCGATAAATCCACTAGACTAAAGAAGAGTGATCTGCATTATGACAATAATTTTCCTTGTCCTGAGCGTGATGGTATTAGCTCACCCGATCGTGAGGAAGAACATAAATTGAAGGATGCTAATGGCTTCGGGAAGACTGAAACTAATGGAAGTATCAACACCGTGAAAAGTGAGAATACATTCAAGCCTATATTCAGTAGATCCTCCATTCTTTGTAAAAATGATGGACTCCTAAAAAGGAAGCATGAAGACGATGAAGACACTTCGACATCATCGATAACGAATTCATACAGTAACCTGGGTGAAGAGGTTGTCTTCTACAGTGATTGTTACAGTGACTCTGAGGCTGCTGACAAAGGCATAGACTGTGATGAAGCACCGAGAGCTGACAAGATCGAAGAATGTGGAGATGTCCTGAGACCGAAACGATGGAAACGTCGTGTTATAATAAATAAATCTGATAATGCTTATTATGATCACTGGGACGATTGTGATATTAAAAGTATGTATAATAAACAAGCAAGTAAGATGGTGGTAGAAGAGATTGATTACACATCATGGAAAGATCCAAACATATTGGTTGACCGGCTAAGACTTCTACATGGCTCGCTTTGTGCAGGAAACTATCCGTGCATCAAAGAAATATCCTTCATACTAAAAGAACTGAGGAAAGCAGGCTACATACAATAATGGCTTCTTTTACTTGTATTTGCGTAATGTTGAGAAGTAATAAAATATTGAAAGTAAAAATTTAATGTTTTTATTTCTTGTATTCTGATTTCCAACTAAGCCTGTGTGTGTTTCCGCTACTGTATGTGTGATCATTATGTTTCCTGTGTGTACTGTGTGTACGTTCCGTTTCCTGTGTGTACTGTGTGTACGTTCCGTTTCCTGTGTGTACTGTGTGTACGTTACGTTTCCTGTGTGTACTGTGTGTACGTTACGTTTCCTGTGTGTACTGTGTGTACGTTACGTTTCCTGTGTGTACTGTGTGTACGTTACATTTCCTGTGTGTACTGTGTGTACGTTACGTTTCCTGTGTGTACTGTGTGTACGTTACGTTTCCTGTGTGTACTGTGTGTACGTTACGTTTCCTGTGTGTACTGTGTGTACGTTACGTTTCCTGTGTGTACTGTGTGTACGTTTAGTTTCCTGTGTGTACTGTGTGTACGTTTAGTTTCCTGTGTGTACTGTGTGTACGTTTAGTTTCCTGTGTGTACTGTGTGTACGTTCCGTTTCCTGTGTGTACTGTGTAATCATTACATTTATTGCGTGTAAATTGCATGTATTGCGCGTACATTGCGTACATTGCGTGTTGGAGCTGATGGAGCTGTTGGAGCACTTGCAGCTAATGGTCAATTGAAGCATAGGAGCAAAATGTAGATGGATCTGATGACGTGAATTGTAGCTCTTGGAGCCTGGCGTATATTGGAGAGATCGAATTTTTTTTCGATCAAATGATCCTCTTTTTTTAATTTGTATATTTGACTCTAGTATTATTGTAAATGGTTCTTGAATTGACTAGCGTATTATTCCATACGGGGCATGTATATAAGCGAGTCCAAGACAGCAGGATGCTCAGTTTGTTACTGACGTCGGCGGTGTAAGGATCACCTAGTTTGTTTCTTCTGGTGCATAAGTCGTGTCAATTAGCTGTTCTTGAGACCTCGATGGCATCTTTACCGTCTTTAACGTCGAACTCGGAGGTTGTACCATCGTCTACGGGAACCTTGACGACAGCTACGATGGAGAAGGTGCAGGTCCCGTTGGCAACGACGGCGTCAACATTGGAGGAGATTTCAACAGATGTGATGCCACCATCATCCGAAGTTTCATCGTCAGCAATGGATTCTTCAACAAATGAAGAGCGTACATTGCGTCAGTGCAAATACTGTGACGCATCATTTACTATCACCTCAAATGCTCGCAGACATGAAAGAAGCAGTTGTTCTAATAATGTTAAAAGAATACAATTTCAGTGCAATAAGTGCAAAAAACTAATTTCACGTCTTGATAGCTTACATCTTCATTATAAAAAATTTCTCCGAGAAAGTTAAGTGTGAGCATAATGAACATGGTTCTTGTTTTGACTCTTGTGTTGTACCGACTGATGAGTCTATATAAGTGAGACCCTGGTGATATAGACTTCAGTCCGTCTCTGGCTGCGGTAATGAACGGATCGGATAGACATTTAAAGTCATGTAAAAGGCTTAGTCCGTACAATAAGAAGACTGTTTGAAACGAGGAATCCAAAAGGCTTTGGTAATTTGTCAGTGTTTTTTTTGTACTGGTAGTAGTGTATTGAATTTATGTAATAAAATTTTTTTAAAAGATTTTGTGGTGTTTTTATTTTCTCGAACCTAACACTTTTTTAGTATTTTTTAAATTAAAGTTGTTTTGTATCGGCCAGGGATCGAACCAAGGACCGTAGTCGATCCAATCAATCATTATATGGATTACAAATTTATTTAATGAATTTTGGATTTTTTCCCGCTTTTCTAGCTACATTATTACATGATTTCAAGATGGTGGTCTTGATGTCTGATAGGATGATGGTAGTAGAGGATTTAAAGTCTCTTTACGAAAGTTTAACATGGTTTATTGAAATTATTATTTTTTCATAAAATTAAACATTATTGCATCGATCGGGTATCGAACCGAGGACGGGAATCGATCGAATCAATATGTAAATTAATGAGTGATTTATTTAATGAATTTTGGATTTTTTCCCGCTTTTATAGCTACATTATTACATGATTTCAAGATGGCGGCCGAATTTCAAGATGGCGGGGGGCACCATAATAAATGATTACTGCACTGTAGCGGGTTAGAATAAAATTATCCACATGGAAATGTACTCTATAATACAAGTACACACACATAGGATGGCGTACTCCGGCAGGTGGTGGCTCCTGGTAGCATGTACTGAACATAAAATGTCGGATCCATGATGGTCGACAAGGACAAAGTCAAATTTCAAGGACAAAGTCAAATTTCAAGGACAAAGTCAAATTTCAAGGACAAGGTCAAATTTCAAGGACAAGGTCAAATTTCAAGGACAAGGTCAAATTTCAAGGTCAAGATCAAATTTTAAGGTCAAATTTCAAGGTCAAGGTAAAATGCAAGGTCAAGGTCAAAGTTCAAGCTCAAGGTCAAAGTTCAAGCTCAAGGTTTAAGTTCAAGGTCAAGGTAAAGTTAAAGCTCAAGGTCAAATTTCAAGGTTAAGGTCAAAGTTCAAGGTCAAGGTCAAAGGTGTGGTGATCAGATTATTGTACTAACATGGTATCAGCACACTCTAGCGGACGAAAACAAGATGGTGATCTCCAGCGGACGAAGAGAAGATGGTGGTCGTGTCGTCATACCAGCTGACGATATATATATGCTTTGAAAAAGTGGTAGGAGTCAGTCTGCCTGCATCCACCATTGAGGAAGGAGCCTGTCGCCATTTTTAGTTTTTTTGCACTCACCGGGTTCGAACCGAGGACGGTGATCGATATAATCAATCAGAATTCGTATAAGTTAATTTTTTGATGAATTTTGTAATTTATCCCGATTTTCTAACATAAAAATTGCGGATTTTCAAGATGGCGTCCAAATTTCAAGATGGCGGACATGACGTCAAACTACCTGATGGTATATGTGCATTGATATAAGTGGTGGGGGTCAGTCTGCTAGCATTCACCTAGGGGGAAGAATCGGTCGCCATTTTTATTTTTTTTTTTACCCTCATCGGGTCGAACCGAGGACTCCGAGCTCTGTGTCGTAAATGTTTGTTTTTTATAAAAACTTTGTTAAAATTTTATTATTTAATTTTTTTTATAAATTTTAAAAAAAATTTCATGAAAATCGGATAATAAATAAAGATTTTAAAGATGGCGGCCGTAACGGAAACTGCAACGGTGACGTCATAATTCAAAATGGCGGAAAACAAAATGCCGTAATTTTCGAGAACACAATGACGTCATCCAAAATGGCGGATCCAAGATGGCCGCCGTGATCTACTTGTCCCGTTACGCTGTGTCCCGTTACGCTCGTCCAAGATGGCCACCGTGACGTCACAATCCAAGATGGCGGACACCGGCTCCCGGCTCCACATCCTGAAGCCTGCGCTCGGAGCCCCATTCATATACTACTCTCGTTTTTTAATGTAGGCTATTTAAATAAAACTTACCGGATTTAGATTTCTTATCTGTTATTAGGTCAAAGAATTCTATCAGAGAGTAGGAAGTTGTTTGATTGTTATTTTGAATATAAATAAATCGGTTATATTTGTGATTTTGTGACAATAAGTTGTAAATTTTTATGCCTATGTAATTTGTGCCCTTTTCATACTGACTGGTATTATGGACTGTTATCCTCAATTTATTGGAGTTTCTTGTGTTGTATAAATTAATATCAGGTTTTTTTTTTTAAATATCTTTTCTCCTTATGTATGAATAAGAGTATTTTTGGTATATACTCGTTTATGACTGTTAAGATTTTAAGTTTCCTGAATTTTTGTTTACAGTGAGCTGACATTTTGTCATGTGTCATTATACGCGGGACTCAGGCGAGTCTGGTCGAGCTGTGGTCGTGTCCACGACTTTGTCTCTGCAGCGAAGAAGCAGGACCTGCCCATTGGAGGAGCACCTGAGCCGCTACGTTCTTACAAGTAAGCAGTCACCTAGTGCACTTTGCGGCCAGGCATCGGGCTGTGTTGGGCGTGTGTCCTGACTATATTTAAAATGCCACACATACTTCGGTGAACCTAACAATTTCGTTTGCCAGCTCGCTTTTCCTAGCTCGTCGCAAAAAAGGTGCTGTATCACAGTGCGTTAAAACTTTAGCAGGTGTGGCATTTTCGATTACTGCCATTTTGAGTATTACTGTGGGCATTTTTTAAATGGCTTTTGTTTCTACTGCTATTTTAATCGTCTTGGAACCCATCAAGCTGATTTTGGCATTCGTAAAATTTTTGCCTGCCTAAAGTATGGTTGGACATAAATCTCTTTGCACATTGGCATGCGTTTAGTGCTACTGCCACCCTTTATAATTTCGAAAGCCATAGCGATAATTTAGTTTGCCCCTGTGGAAGTATATTTTTTTTTTCGAATTAGTAACCGCTGGCGTAAAGGAGAACTCATGAAATTGACTTTGAGTTTGGTAAAGAAGTTTCGTCGCGCTGTATGTGCATTCTGCGACAGACTGTTTACACGTTTTTTGAGGCGTTCGCTCGTGTTTCTCTTGTGAAATGTATGCGTGTGAACAGTATGTATGTAACCATTATTTTCACTGCACATTGACAGTGAATGCTTTTGGACTTGACCTCGTAAGAAAAAGCCATGTTTGTTCTAAGAGTAAATCAGGCAGCTATCAATCATTATTGCCGCCCGTCACTATAAACTCATTTGTAGTCAACGAGTTTTCGGCTCCAATGAGAAACTTTCAATTTTAGTGTTTTTGTAATTTTGTAATTGTATGTTTTATTAGGCCTATTTGCTTGTATATGTAAGACTTACTCACGCAAAACTTTGGCGTGTAGGACTGATATGAGACATTTTCATGGTATTTTATCTTTATATTTTCTATCGGTACTCATTGTTTTTTATTTTTTTTTATAAAATAATGATTCTATTTCGTAGCTTGCGCCAAGCGCTTTAAGGTATAATAAGCACTGTTTAAATCGATCTAGCAAATGGGGAATTTTTTATAAATAGGTATTATCTTTTTGTCGTTTTGCAGCACATTGTAATTTCTAGTCATAGTTTGCATTTATACCCAAGTTCAATACATGCTGGTGTTGTGATTCGTAGTCATTTTGCCCCACAGCATTAGATTTTGGCCTTCGATTCTTTAAGTCTTTCATTTTAGATGCCTTAAATAATTTATGTTTGGTTTCATTCTGCTCATATTTTTGTTTCGGCAACTGCGACTGCCACTCCTGACTCATGTCGACATTAGAGCCCCCCCTTTAACGCCTCATATCCTCCTCCTGCGCTGGGCGGGTTCAACTTCTTCACTGCAGAAACAACCACAGTCCGTGTTGTTCACAGCTCGACCACACATGTAGTGACAGAGTGGCGAACGCCCAGCTACAGTTGGAGAAGCCTAAAGCTGGAATCACAATGCCCCGACGGCCCCGACACGACAGGCCCGACAAGTTCAATAGCCAATGAAATACAAGCTCACCGTGACGTCAGCCCGACAATATACGCACCCCGACGGCCCGCAAGGAATAGATTCTATTTCTAATTCCGTCGTGTCGGGCTGCCCGACAGAAAAGAAAACGGCAACGGAAAGGAAACAGCACAGAACTAAATTTCAAAAATATTTACCTACTTGGTAAATCTTTTTGCTGAAAAGTGAAATTTTGGTTCAAGTGTGGGTGAATTGAAAAATTTGTAGCTTGCCTTAGTCTGTTTGTATAAACATTAACAGATATCATCGTGTTTATGGTTAAAGACGTTATTTTAGAATCCATCTTTTAATTTTTCGTTTCTTTTTAATTCTTCGCACAGCTAACATCAGGAGTATTTTTCTGTCCCTCACTGACATATCTTTATCTTGTTTCCTTGTAACTATAATAAACTACTCTCTGTTTTACAAATCAAATTAACCTTACTTCGTATCGCAGACGACTAAATGTTTTTTTTTTTGCACTTCAACTGTCAATAATAAATAAAAGAGCCTACTTTGTTTTTAGCGCTTTCTATAATGCATTTTAATTGAAGTATTTAGCTTGGCACGATTTGCCGAAGGCCAAATTGAAAATCGTCGGGTTATTTTTGTCGTGGTATTGTGACCCTGCGCTTTTAAATCTGTCGTGCTGAGATGCTGCACGACAGTTTGTCGGGCCTGTCGTGTCGGGGCCGTCGGGGCATTGTGATTCCAGCTTAAGATGCCCATCAAGTTCTGTCCCGGCCCGAATATTCCCGAATATTCACCTTCGGCCAATCTCGGGATTTGTTATATTTTTGCGCAGGAAAAATGAATTCAAATATTAGAAGTGGTCGGTTAGGTTAGCTACAATAAAACACTTTAAAACACTATTGACTGTTAGTTAGGTTAGTATAGCTACATTAAAATAAACAGAGAAATATAAATATATATATAAATAAACCCGAGGTTGGCCGAAGGTGAATATTCGGGCGTGTTCGGGCAGGGACAGAACTTGATGTACATCTTAGGCTTCCCGTCGTGGTGTTCCCCCTCCCCCGCCAGCCCTTGAGAAGCGTGGTCGTCGGCACGTGTACCGCCTCCTCTCTTGACGAGAGGCCTTCGACACCCGAGGTCAGGCCACAAAGGGTCGCTTCCGAGACCCAGAAGAACAAGGTTCTTATCCGGACGCGCGAAGCAACCTCTTCTCTTCTCGCAGCTTCTCGCAGCTTCTAGGAAAGTGGCGACTGCGAGTCGCTCGCCCGAGCTTCTTTATGCCGCGTCCTTACTCTCTCTCACTCTCTCTCTCTCACTCTCACTCTCACTCTCATTCTGCGCTTTGATCGGCCGCTCGCGTCACAGGCGCCTTCAAGTACACTGTTGAAAATGCCCACCTTCAATTCACCAAGAATGCTGGTTTCACATCATCCAGGATTCTTCGTAAATTCACGGCTATCTTCTTTTAAGTTTACCGACATTGAGTTCACTCACTTTGAACATTATTCCAAAAAAAAAAATGTTCTTGTAATATTATCAAAACATTAAAAAACTGGTCGAGTCTACTGCAAAAAAAAAATTGGTTGTCTGTAAAGTCGGTTTACGGACGATAGTTTAATGTGACGACGTCATAACAAAACACTGATGAAATGATTGCATACTTTATGAATAAAATTGAATAATATTTATTTTTATTTTAATAATAAAAGAATAAATACTTGAAATTATACTAGTGATCAGATTTTTAAAATGCATGAATAATTAACCTTTATTGCCGAAATTGTTGTTGTAGTAAGCAATGAAAACCACATTAACTTTTCACTTCACTTTATAAACAGTCGAGTGGAAGAGAGATAGATGCGGCGCAAGCGTACAATGAGCGTAACGGAACAATGTGCGTAACGGAACAATGTGCGTAACGGAACAATGTGCGTAACGGGACACTTTTTCGTGCGTGTAGCCGGCGTTCATCGATTTATTAGACGTTGTCACGTCAAAAAAAAAATGTGTATATTTTGAACGAATCGTACAACTCGGAGGTCGAAAGTCAGTGATTTGAACTTACGAAAAACTCTTCGTTCATTTCAGTTTAATTATTCGTCGAAAAGTCCTTGAATTTATTGTACTTTCTAACAGTGTGCGGCTTTCGCATCGAGAGGAAACTTTTTTTTTTTCCTTTAAATTCCACGACGCGTTTGTTATAGAAGCTTAACACCGTGCCTATATTCTGCAGCGCGTCTTAGGGATTCGCTGTGTAGGAGGCGCAAGGGTTTGGGCAGAGTGTTCACAGACACGAGGCGTCATCTCACTGTATGCTTGCAATAGGCGGAGATATTTATAGTATTTGAAGAATTTCCTTAGTCTCTGTCTTACAAACCATGTTGACTTTTTTTTTCGTTTATTTTTCGTCTTCCTTCTTTAAGGGCTATTTCTAAAAAAAAAATTTTAACCCAATGTCTCCTTTGCATGAGCTCTTTCTGCCACAAATATAAATATGTAATATCGTGGGTGTAAAATATCGAGCAAGAGATGTTTATTACGAAGACTTGCGCGCTTATTTTTTACACCCATTATATTAAACTAAGTGAATATCAGTTGGAATTATGTGTGAGAGAACAAATGTGAGGGAGGTATCGGGTTCACAGTTTATAAAAAAAAGCCTTAAATTAAAAAAAATCAACATGGCGTGTAAGACAGGGTCTTAAAATATAGTTTTGGCGTTGTTATTATTACGTTTATCGTCCCCGTTTCACAGTTACGATTGCCTCCGCAGTGAGAGGGTTTATAATTCCGGGGGAGGGGGGTTGTTTAGCCTGCCCCCCCCCCCCCCTTACGGGATCTCGCAGAAAGTACATTAAACGGTTAACACTTATAAAACATCAAGCCAAGAAGTTCTGTTGCACGCTCGCTACATTGCCGCGAAAGTCATAAATGAAATTTTTCTTTTGAGTATATAAGTTAAGTGTTGAATGTAGGCCTACAGGTATTAAAAATAAAACATTAAGTCAAGTTCATGCAAGGCAAAACTAAGTATAAAATAAACTATTTAAGCAAAAGGGAAGCCTTGAGGCACATTTGAGCCACTCATTAGCTTATAAACATAATTTAAAGCCGCACTGTACCCTTGTTTATCGTTCCTCCTAAACGTGTACAATAGCCTTTAATCTTGAAATTTTATAAACCACGCAGTGGTAAATATTCCGTTGTAATTATTTTTTTTTATACCAAAAAGGTCAAAAAGTCTGAGACCATTTTTTCTATTAAAAAAATTGTTATATATTTCTTCTGTAAACAGCATAGCTGGTTACATTGTTAATAGTGAGTATATATTATAGGCTAAAAGATTTTCTTATGATGTAAATGCATTAAAGATCCCCTATTATGCATAATAACTGCACATGTTAGTTTAACTAACCAAGCATAGATGCAACTCGGTTTATAGATAGCAAATTATTAAAATAGGTATCCACTGAATATGTAGATTAAAAATACTTTTACATCATTTTAAATTCAAAAAAAATTTAAAACAAAGTTATTTCTTTTTTCTACAAGTGCAAATTTTCGACTTTTTAACACGTGGTACGCAAGGAACCAATAGGCCCGTGGATAATGCTAGTTTTACACGTTAAGTGAAAGGGCACACACGGGCCAGAATAATAATGTAAAGCTTTCTTTTGACAGCGAACCGACTTTATACGGAAAAAATTCAGGTTCAAACAAATACACCCCATCGAGACATCTGAACACTTCTGAAATCACCCTGTTGAAATAAATCACTGGCGACAAACTGGGGATAAAATAACACGATTACACTCTGGTTCACACACAGCTAGGTTGGTAACATGTCAATAAAAGTATGTAGTTCCTTGATTTAACGTCTCGTAAAAGGATGTGTGTTTTAAATTGGCGGTTAGTAATAATAAATTTGGTTAATTTTCGTTACGTTTTCCACATATGTAATAGTAAACTTTAGCACGATAGCCACTTTATTTTTGGTTTTTGTATTTGCAACCAGTTATCAGTTCTACCTTGTTCGAAGCACGCATACGGTTCAAGAGGCATATATAGATGTAGGATCACAATAGCGTGACAGATTCTATACGAAAGACGCGATGTACAAAAATCATCACATTATTTTGAATAAAAGGTTTTCAAACGAATGAGAAACCGAAACAACCAACTAGAAATAAAATGTTTCTTGCCATTACATTCACACTAAATTTAAGACAGCTATCCAACTAAACAAATTTGTTTTGCTGAACCATTTTGAGGAAAATTTAATGTTTCTTCTTAAAAATCATTGTACCAACTTGAGCGTATCTGAAAAATTACACAAACGTATTAAGAAAAAAAAAACCTAAAAAATGCGCAAATGTTAGTTAAAACATCATTGCGTTCGTGACGCGATTAAAAAAGAGGGGGGGGGGGGGATATTGTGAGCGGGTCCTTCATTACTCAACAGTGATGTGTATACATATCGTCGCCTGAGAATTGGAGTTTCTATGTCCATTGAAGTCGGAACTGAGATATAAGCATTTGAAAGTTCAAACAACTATGAATATCATGACATAGAACAAATTAATATTGGTCTTAAATTAAGAACAAACATTTTTATGTGCGCAGACATGTGTGGATATAGTACAAATGAATACTAATATTAATTTCGTGTCCATATCATAAAAAACCTAAAAAGTGGACATAGAACACTCCAATACTCAGGCGGCGATATGTAGGCCTATAACCTCGGTAACGAGCAAATTAATGTGTTCTCATGTTGCAAATAAACTTATAATACGGAACACTGACCACAAATTTAACAAGGAATTCTAAAAAAATAACGCCAAGCGTGATAAATAATATAATTGTTCAATTTATTGATAAACTGCACAAAAAGAGATAAAAGCAACTTAAAAAATATGTATAATTTTTTAGCCTCAAGAATTGTGTTGCGACGAACATGTCGTCAAAGATACTCAATATTTTGTTGGTTCTCTAAAAAAATATTACGAACGTGGCGATATGTTTCAGGAATTTTCGAACTAAATGTTGCAGTCCTACACAGCCATGCTTTCAACCGGGCATGTTATTAAAATACTGCCTATCTTCTTTCAAATCCATTTAATAGTTAATACTATTAAGTTTCTGCACACGCTAGAAGTTATACTTCTATGACATGTCTAAAAAATTAACTTGAAACATTTAAAAAAAAGCTAATATAACACTAAGTATATGTTTGTACATAAATCTGTTATCTAAAATCAGTTTCTAAATACATCCTGCAAACAAACCGTAACCTTGTTGAGCTAACTGAACATTATTATATAAATACCTGGGCGACCGAACTTCCCTCGGCGTCTTACTTTTTTGTTGTAAAATCATGGGTTTTCCGGGACGACACATATTTTGATATACTTTAAAAGAAAAACGTTGATTAAATATATATTTTATTCCAAATCGTTAGAGCCGTGTCCGAGATACGAGGGATGTGGGTTTTTTATATTTATAAAACAATTTTGTTATATGTGTATTTATTTACACGAGCAATTTAAAGGTTAATGTTTTATGCAGTGATCGGAACAGGTATAGTTTACATATTAGAGTTTACCTATAACTCTACTTATTCCAATCACTGTAAATAAGATTATATAAATTACATATATAGACAATATGCATTATATATATATGAATATGTTGCAATCCTCACCTACATAAGAACTGCAGTCGGTTAAATAAAATAAAAATTATTTTTGCCACCGTTTACAGGCGCAGGTAGATAATCGAAGTACCTATTTATCCTGGAAATATATTCAGGATTTATATAAATATATGGAACATTTTAAGAACTGAATGTATATAACATATTTATGTTATCTAATGTTACAAAATGATGGATTAAATATTTGCATATTTTCCAAGCAGCAAAAATATTACTAATATTTTTAAACAATGCATCTAGCATTGAATAGTTCACAACATAGACTTGAATAAATTAGAACGAATTTCATTTCATAAACAACTAAGTTAATTATTTAATTTTTTTACGTCCAAACACTATTTGTCATCTCTTGCACTATAAAACGTTACTTCGCACCAAGGTTTATAAAATAATAAGTTGGTTTAAAATAAATTCAAACCAATATGATAAGAAAGTTTTCATTGTTTTAATTTCAACCCATGTTTTAACGGTAATAATTCGTTTCATCAAAATTTGTTTCAGCCAAAGTTATAGGTGAAGTTTAGGGTTCATACAATAAATTTTAACGGATAGGATAGAATATCTATTTTTAAAAAGTAATAATTTTTTTTACCTTCAAACAATTTTATTTTCACTCCTTGCAGTAATATATAGGTAAACAAAAATGTATTTTAACAATAGTTTTAGTCAATATTTAGACAGTTATACAATAATAATAATAATGGATTTGATAGTGTACAGGAAAGCCAAATTTTATTTATTTTCTCATTCCAAACTTAGGCAGGCGCAGGCGCAGGAGCAGGCGCAGACGCACGTGCAGGAGCAGGCACAGGCGCAGGCACGAGCAGGGGCAGGCGCAATCACCTCCCGGGGCAGGTGCAGGCAGGGGAAGGCGCAGACGCTAGCACCTGCAGGCACATGCAGAAGCATGCGCAGGCGCAGGCACCTACAGGAGCATGCGCAGGCGCAGGCACCTACAGGAGCATGCGCATTACCTGTTGGAGCAGTTGAAAGCGCAGGCAGCTGTAGTATCAGGCGCAGAGACCTGCCGGAGCAGGCTCAGATGCAGGCAACTGCCGGAGCAGGCTCAGGCGCAAATACCTGCGGGATTAGGCTCAGGTGCAGGCACCTGCCGGAACAAGTTCAGGTGCAGGCACCTGCCGGAGCTGGCGCAGGCACAGATCCTTGCCGGAGCTGGCGCAGGTCCTTCCCGAAGATGAAGCAGACATAGGCACCTGCCGAAGCAGCAATAGGCGCAGGCACCTGTAGGAACAGGTGCAAGAGCAGGCGCAGGCACCTGCAGGAGCAAGCGCAGGCACCAGCTAGAGCAGGCGCTGGCACCAGAACGAGAAGGTGCAGGCGAATATCTATTAAGTCGCTCATTGGACTGTTCCAGGACATGAAGAAAAAAAATGCAACCTACATACTGACGTCTCGGTTGAATCAAGACTGCCTTGAAAACTTTTTTTCAAGAATCCGTTGTTTTGGTGTTTTCTACAACAACCCAACACCCATTTGAAATCAGAAACTTGTTAACAGGCAACGCAAGTGATATTCCATTGTCAAGAAATACATCAGTTGCTGAAGAAAAATGTGAACCTTCGAAAAAAGTAAGAATTCATTGACACGTGTCCTATACCTATAGAGTTGTAGCTTTTTAATAAGTTTTTCCCTGTTACGACTCTTAGTACATACTTTGATGGATATGTTGACAGGGATAGTAGACCGCTCGCGACCCTTCCCGAGATGAGCTGCTCAAGCCCAGCGCTGGTGGAGTTGCCGCGGCGTGGAGTTCTCTGTGACGCGCGGAGACCAGGGAGTCGTGGACCGGAGCTCACGGGTCTCGGGAAATCACGGAGAAGCAAGGATGCTGAAGGAATGGTTGCTGCAAACTTCAGAACTATCTGTGATGTCCAGGGGCGCAGCCAGGGGGGGGGGGGGGGGTTATGGGTTCAACGCCCCCCCCCCCCCCTTTAGCTCAAAATCTTTAATTAAATTTCTTATTCATCACTCAAACAAATGTCATATCAAAAATTAATAAAAAATTTACCAATACAATATTTAAATTTAAGATCCGAAAACTGCTAAAATTGCACTATTTTACACCTTAAAATCCAAATTTTCCCGGGGGAGGACCCCCGGACCACCCGCTTTATTAAGGAGCGGGGGGGGGGGGGGGGGCATGCTTCTTAACACCCCCCATACACAAATCCTGGCTACGCCACTGGTGATGTCATCCAGGGGTTGGTTGTGATAGGGGGAAAAAAAAAAAGTGTGATTTGAAGATTGAGGGAGAAGGGAAATAAATGGTGGAGTCATTGGTCGAAGGGTTTGGCCAACAGCCAGTCACAACATAGAATTGAATAAAAATTGATGAAGAGAGGAAAAAGGGGCTGAGCCACTAGTGTGGGTGTATGGGAAAGAGGGGAGAGCAGTGAGAAAATATTTCATGGGTGAGTTCAGGGGGGTGACAGTAGATAGGACAAACTGAATCCTTAAAAATTGGATCATACCATGTTTCACCAACATCGAAGAAGAAAAAATATTACAAGTTTTGATCTCTTTAGTTTATTACATATCCAGTTGTTATAATTACATATTATATTGTATTGTCTCGTGGTAATAATGGGATTTGAAAGTTAAAGTATATATTTTTAAAATGTCATTGAAAACTAGATGCTGCGTAGCATATTGCCGAAAACGAAAATTAGAGCACGTTGGCCTGTCGTTCTCCATATTACCTGCTACTGTTTTTGAAGTTGAAAATTAAAAATATATAACGGAATGGAAAATAAATATAATAAACAGAAATAAAATTAATTACTAAACGATCATCAGTTTTAATCTGGCTGTATAATTTGAACTTTACTAGTGAAGAAAAATAATACTCAAGTAAGTACATTTGTAGAACTATTTTCAAGATGAATTGATGGTCGTGCGGATAAAGGCGTCGGTTTCGAATCCTCCTTGAACCTAATTTTTTTTTTTTTTGTATTTTGGAAATAGTTTAACGTCCAATTATAAGGACTAACATAAAGCAGTTTTACAATATCAGTAATCAGTAGCCTTTATCGAAAAAATATAAAATATGGCAACTACAAAGGTGCCAACTATCGCGCGCTAAACCTTTCTCAGGTTGTATCTGGCTGTAATTTTTTCGTTGTCAAGTTGCAAAGAAATGGTATGATCGCAAGGGTTTTGTTTACAAATTTAAGCAAACGATCATTACTATGGGAGTGGCGCCTCTCCCTTTACTTACTCTATGGGTGAGTTGTGTGGAAATCGTCTCTAATAAATGTTTTTAGTTATATAACATACCTAATAAAATACTGACTACCAGATTAAAAGAAAAGTTTTTTCCAGACTATTTTGTTTTTCATGACCACGTGTAAGCTTTTTCTTAACTCTTGGCAGCCAGCTTTCTACGCTTGAAGCAACCATGGAAATATGCAGAGCTGCCGACCATTACAGATTTTCCGTAATTATTATGTATTTAACACCGGATTACGGAATTACGGAACATCTCTGGTTTATTACGGAAACAAGGCTTTGTGCTGCATGGTAACGGAGAAAATTCCGTTTCTGCTGCGCGTGTTTTGTGAACGCAGTTCGAATACATAGCGTGGTTGCGCAAATAACGGATCAAGTAAGTGAGCGGGTGCGCAATGCGCATGTACTGTCGAAATAAGTAGATTACATAATTCTCGTGTTTTGAAATAATAATGGGATGGTATTACGTCCGTTGTACCTTTGAATATATATACTGTATAGAAGTCACGAGTGGATAGGATTTACTCTACGTTTTTCAGAAGCGTATGATGAGCAGCTTGGGAACTTCACCGCTGCAGTGCGCTGCCGTAACGCCCTGTATCGTCTTAGTTGTTATTTACACGTTAGAGCGCAGCTCTGTCGCCCGTTGTCATTCCCCGCACCCCCCCCCCCCCACCCATCATTCACTGCAGTTCAAGGTCGTACAACGGGAGGGAGAAGGGGTGTTTGAAGAGTTCGACACTTGTCCGCTAGGGACCACCACAAGTCGATGCCCTAGAGATGGTGGCGATTGCGGCGGTGAATTAACCAACTACCTCAAAACCGTATTAGAAATTTTAACCTGGGCTGGCGACTTCTATACAGTTTATATATTCAAAGGTTGTACGTTACAGCTAGTACATATTCTCGGACTTTTCGTTTTTCGGCTACTTACATCACGATAATTTTTGTACGGTACTTTGGCTAACCTGTGTTGTTTTAATTTATTTCTTGAAAGCCATTTTTTTCATCAGTGTTTTTGTCGTGTCTACAGACGTGACATTTTTTATGTTTTTCGATAGTGTTGTGTTCGTCAGTGCCGGTTGTAGAAATGAAGCGTGTGACAGAACGGAAGGGATGACTGTAGGCGGCATATAGAAACAAAGAAACATGCAGAACATTTTATAGCCATGTTGACTACATCGGAAGAAACGAAAGTAACGAACGCATGGTTATTGTTTACAAGTTCTTGTGTTTGTCTTCTGTTGTTTGTTTACAAGACACAAGACAGTTCTTATCCAACCAGGATAAAAGAAGCAAATAAAAAGACAGTAGTTCAAAAGTTTAACTTTGAATACTTTGAATTGAAGAATAAATATTTCCAGTAAAATTATTGACATTTCTTACATATTCAGATATTGTATAGTTCAAATAGTTTTTTTTATTATTCATTAATTTGCATTGTATTCATATACCTACATAGGCCTATATTTTTCATTTTTTTTGCATATTATTGTCTTTTTATCTTGTGTGTCATAATTCCCCAGGAAAAATTTCTCGTGCATGATTTACGCGTACTTTTTTCATATAATTGTCATTACTGATGGGTGTGATTGGAGGTTGGCAGCTCTGGAAATATGACACACATGCGCACATGTGTATTAGTTTTAATTGCGTGTGCACATGTGAGCATGTATTTTTTTTATTAATGCTGATTGGATTAAACTTAGCTAATTCTGGATGAATGCCACGTTTCTGAAAGTGAACAATAAAATTTTTTTTAATGTTAATAGTTTACTATTTTAACATTTTGGTGTAAATATTTGAAATTTGTGATATTGTGAGAACAGTCGGTTAGGTTAGCAATATTTAAAATGTTGTAAAATAGTTTCATTGGTTGGTTAGGAATTACCAATTCAAGATGTAGTAACATAACGTAACCAATTGCCCTTATTATTTTATTGTATTTGTAATTTAGCAAACCTAACCCAATCTGCCATTCTCGCTATTTTGAAGGTTTTTTTTTTTATGTAGCTTGGCAATTACATACCATTTTCTATAGCATATGGAAGTCAATATAAACATATTTTCCATGTGCTTTAATTCTATAGTATGTGCTACGAAGCAGCATGCGTGAGCTGCGAACTTCGTAACTGTCCTGGCCTTGGAATGGACTGGTTTGAATCTAGGGCTTCCTGCTAGAAGCTTAAGGGCTAGTTTACCTTGCACCTACCATGCTGCGTCACTGGCAAGTCATGTGGTTTAATTCAGATGTTGAGGTTGGCAGTGAAATACAAACACTAAGTTATTCCTTTGAAATTGTTTAGCTATGCTTTTGTTTTTATAGCACATTCGCATTGACCAACTTGTGTTCGCAGGTTCCTGTTAGCGGAACTGGACACGTCAACAGGCAGGGTTACGAATTGCAACAGCAAGGCTGGCTTTATAAACCAGGCAAGTGTTGCAACAATGCATCACGTTCGTTGCAAATATTTGATTTAAAAGGGTTTCCTTTTTACTATGCAAAACTTAAACAGGTGAAAAATGTGATGTGTATAAATACAAATAATGTGCACATAACGTGCACACAATATCTGCATCTTTGAAAGTTTTTGGAACACTTTACTTCAAACAGGAAAGGAGAAAAAAAAGTTGGAATACAAATAGTTGGAAGTTGGTTGATGCTTGCATTGCTGTGCATAATTTTTAAACATGGCCTAAGACAGTTGAATAATTTGCATCCACTTTATTTTTTTGTTACAGGCGGTACCAGATGGAGTGAGTTGAGGTGATGACTGGAATGCTTGGGAGGGAGAAGGAACATTGAGTGCCCCACTCCTAATTCTCTGGAAAGGAATTTTTAAAGGATGCTACAGTGCTGCAATTTTTGTTATGTTGGAAATTACATAGAATTCTTTCCAGTGATTTCGATCAAATACAACAGGAATTGTGAAATTATGTATAAACATTTAGAATGATAGTAGCCGGCAGTTATATTGGCGTCTCTCAGCGCGGGGGTGCGGGGACAGCGGGACCGGAGAAAGTGGAGGGGGGAAGCAGGCGACACGTAGCCGAGAGCCGTGTAGTGGCTGTTAGGAAAATATCGCCCTTCAGTGTATACCCGAAAATGGAAGGCGAAGGTGGCAGCTCACAGAGGCGCGGTAAAGTGATACATAGCGGAGAGCGGGAAATAATAAAAACCATGATGCAGTTTTGTGATGAAGAAGCGAAAAATAAATGTCTGCTCGAGCCTTTACAGAGACAGATGGCGAGAGCAGCGAAGTACACGGGTGTGAGTGAACGGTCGGTCCATAGTCAGGATTCGTAAAGTCAGCAAAGAACAACCACATGACCCACAGACTACGCCAGGAAAAAACAGATATTTTAAGTATTTAATAAACAATGGAAATATATCTTTACTACGTTACTGTTACGTAGTGTATAGTGGAGTAAAATATTTGGGCATTTAGGGTGTGTGTGAGTTGGGCGGCTATTAACAAGTAAGTTCTTGATAGCCTATTGTGGAAAAATGATGAATATGAAGCGTTGACGAAATGACAGAACGGGGAAAACGGGAGTACCTAGAGAAAGTAATAAGAATAGTAATAATAGTAATTAATTTTAACTTAATTTTGTTTTTCGTCACCTAATACAATCAATTTTCATGGAAAGAGAACTTCATACTTACATTAAACAAATCATATCTGAATATATATAACTCAAAGGTGACTGACTGACATAGTGATCTATCAACGCACAGCCCAAACCACTGGACGGATCGGGCTGAAATTTGGCATGCAGGTAGAATTTATGACGTAGGCATCCGCTAAGAAAGGATTCTGCGGAAATCCGATCCCAAGGGGAGTTTCGGGGGCGTAATATATCAAAATTTCCAGTTTTTGGTAGGAAATCACCATGGCAACGATTGTTGCTTCATTCGTCTCTATGGCAACGACTATTTCATTGTAAGTGCAGTCCTCATCACCGTTGAAATTTTGCGGGTACTTTAAATATCAAAAATTGCCCTTTTTTTCAAGTATAGATATATATTTTACAGACTTGAAACTTCACAGTAATGTTCCTTATGTTACGCAGGATGACATTTTCCGAAAATTAGATCCCATGGGTGGTTAAAACCAGGAAACAGTGGGTACTTTGTCTGCATGAGAACAGGATTTTGTATTGTTCATGCCTTCTGCGTCTCCATGGCAACGGGCATAGCGCGGCAGTGATGTACCCACAAGGAGGGGCATGTATAATGAGCGGCGCAAGAGTGATCTGCCTGTAGACTGCCGTAGCAAAGTACGGGTACATCAGTTGTACGTTGCATGCACGAGTCGGGAAACCATCGGTGCTATTCATTTTCTCTCCGGTACATTATAGGCCTACAGCATTGTAATAATTTTTCACTGAATTTTTTTTATTTGCCATTACTGTAAATGGGAGACGTGGCCTAATTTTTTTCCATTAGTAAAGCCGTGCGAAGCCGGGTCGGGCAGCTAGTAATATATATGTGGTTTTGAAGGTTATAATATGCATTCTAAAGTGGCAGTACAATGCAAATTGTATTTACATTTATAATAAATAATCGATTATAGGTGCATTAAAATATAAAGCCATACATACACAAGCATTTTTTAAATGGCATTAACGTTGGTAGTCAGGTGTTTCCTAAACGACTAACATGAAGTTAAAGCAGCAAGTATAACATAACAAGCTCCATGTTTACTTAAATGTACATCCAGCGCTAAATGGCACGTTATAGGTACGGAAACCGGAGAACGATAAGGGCGAGACTGGCTCCTGCGTCATCAACTGTGAGATAGCTTTCGTGCGGAGAGCTACAATTGCGTAATGTTTTGGTCGTTTGCTTTTTCTTGTAAGACTTTTGTTTTAATTAACTTTGAGAACACATTGAATTGAGAAGCATAGTTTTAAATTTATTTTACATACTAAGTGACCTAGTTTTCCAAAATAAATCGTGTCTGGTTTTCACTAGTTACTGAGTTAACATTTCAATTAATTTTGGTTAGCATAATAATTAGCAGACACCGTAAGTATATTTAATGGGACAAAGTAAAACGTTGCAGTTTTAGATAATAGTTTGTTACTTTTCCTGACAGATGAGTACAAATATTCAAGCACAACCACTGCAATTTACACAATGTTACACTTATGTAATAAAAGTACAATTCATAGGATTTCTCACTTTTGGTTTGGTAACCCAGCACTCTCAGCCAAAAGGCCTTACCGCCCTGGGGCCCCCACGAACGTGGATACAGACTTACGTAGTGTAGGAAGTCACGCGCCGAACATATTCTGTTCTGCTAGTACAAACCTGGCCGCTGACCTTGACAATAGGGTATCGCTTCCTCTTCGCCCTCCCTTCTCCTCAGACAGGACTATGGAGCTCAGACGCCAAGATATCTGCCAGGCATAATAGTGTGTTTTTCAGTATACAGACAAATCTAATACCAAAATAAAGGGTCCGTAAATATGGCACTTTCTTATTATGATTTTAACTTTGTGATTAACAAATTTTAATAATTTGTAAAGACAATCAAATTAAAGTTATAAATATTATACGCAATCAGAAGATAATTTTAAGCAATAATAAAATATGTAATTTTTGTACTGTACTACTGTTACAACATATATGTAAGTTGAAATTACCTACAAGGTAACATATCTTTATTTTGAATTACTATTTACTTTCTAAGATGTTTCTTCATCGTACATTGAACTAGAATATGGCATAAGTATTATTTTAGTTGAAAAAGAAATAGTGACTTATAATTTTGTGATATTTGTACAAACATTTAATGTTTTTTCCAGGGGGCAAAAAAACTTTTTTTTACATGATAAGAAAAATATTTTGTACTAAATCTGCTTAGCACTATCACTCATGTAATTTCTAGGGGCTGTGAAAACATTTTGTATTAATGAGTTTTGTATTAAGGTAATGGGGTTTAACTGAAGTACTCTTGTGTACTTATTTTTGAGTAAAGTGGTTTATTAAATTGAAATGTACAAAATTTAAAATTCATAGTAGTTAACTGCATTCTGTGTATGTATAGCCTGCTGGAAAATCATTCAGACTGTCTCGCATGTCTAGAATGTTACAGAGTATTACATATTGTTTAAATTATTGTTTGTTAGTTTTTCATATTTGGTTTTATTTTGAAATTATGTTTGAATTGTTTATTTTGTTGTTTAAATTGATTACAGTGTTTTATCATAGTTATTTTAGGATGTCAAAATTTGAAGAAAAAAATATTCTCACATAAACGTTGCATGATGTTTATGGTCCTGCTGTTAGATTCTTGGTCCAGGTTGTATACAAGACAGGATAAAGCACCGTTCAACAGCATTCAGTTTTCAAGTTGCTGTTGGGCAGTTTGGTAGTTAAAATGGAAAAATATAGTATTACAATTAAAATGAACTGGCACAATATGAATTTCTGATATGGTCAATGTTTCTAGTCTTGCCCTTTGCTCAAAATGTTACTTTAACTGTGTATAATGTTGCCCAATATGTTTTCTTTCCCATATAAATGTCTTTAAAATTTATATTTAGTTATGCTTTCCGGCTCATGTTAGGGTGTTTTTTTTCCTCTCTATTTAAAGTTGAACTAAATAGGGGTGTGTTGCATGATTTGCTTTTTAATTAAACATGCTATCCAAGCAATGTTATATTATAAAAAACTTTTCAATTGAGATGTTAATATAAAATCTGTGAATATTATGGTAAAGAGTAATGGTACATTTCTAACATGTGTGGTGTGTCCTGTGTGTAGGTGATGAATTAAGTCTTTAATACTTATTTGATAATGAACATGTTTACAGAAATCATTGCTTTTTTAATCTGTAACTAATTCCTTGTTATTAATTTATGTTCACTTGTGTAGTATAAATAAATATAAATTTTGTTTTGAACAGGAAAGTTGTTTTATCTTATTAATACCCTGGTTAAGAAAACTATTGTATAAACCTAGGAATGAAAATTTTTGATGTTGGACTTAGGGCAATATTTTGGTGGAATTTAAGGAATCTTTTTATTGAATTTCTGTACAATTTAAGAAAAATTTGGAGACATTTTGGTAAATTTTATAATTTTTGTTCATCTTGATGTGAATTTCTTCAACAGGAGTTTAATTGTGAATCAATTTTTCATAATATAATTCAAACCAGCACATTGCCTAGTGGCAACAAAATAAATTAAAAGTAAGGTAGTAATCATGTGGGTTTCAAAATTCAAATTGAACAAAATTAAATTAATTGAAATAATACTTAAAATATTAAAACTAACCCAAAAAATGCTAAATAAGACAAATATAGCAGCACAATTTGAACAAAAATACTAAAAACAGCACAAAATGTACACATATTTCCCCAAAAAAATGCTTTAAAAAAAATCACCCTAAGTCCAACATCAAAAAAATTGTTTTCTAGTTTTATATTGAAATTTTATACAAACATGGTAATAAAAAATCTGACATGTCCAATACATAACAGTTTATTTGCACCAGAAAAATACAAAATCATATTTCTTTATTGGCAGTAAATAACACTTAACATCTTACTTGAGAACAGCATTTATTAGCATTAACCAGTTTTCCAAGGACATTAAGTTGGTACTCCTAACAAATTTTTACTTCAAGCTCAAAACTTTCACATTTTTTTTATTACCAATTAACGTGTGAAAGTTTTGCACATTAAGTAAAAATTTGTTAGGATTTCCAAATTAATGTCCTTGTAAACTACTTTATCAGGAAAATCACATGTTATCACAAAGCTGTAAAACATGACACAAGTGTATAATTACAGTAGCACCCTGTTACAATATTCCTGCTTATTTTTCCTTCTTCCACCATATTATTTAAGTTCCTGACTTATTCCCTACTTATGTTTTTACCTTGTACTCCCTTCAAAAGACTTGTAACAGGGTTTTAGTGTGTTAAATAGCATGACATTTTACAGTTAGAAAAAATTTCTTTAAAGTATCTGGTGAGAAAATTTGTAGCCCGTCAAGAAATGCAAAAGATCTGAATTAATCAACAAGAATGACAACATGAAATAATGAAGTTGACGTGTAAGACTTGGGCTTAAAAAACAGCCAGAACATAGGTTAACACTATCACATGTTTCATCTTGTCACATGCAACATTAAGTCAGTTATAGGCCTGGCCATTACTACTTACAAACATACACATGGGTATATTATTCAGTTTCATCAGTAATATAGAGGCAAGATATTAGGCTTCATATTTATTGTTATTTGTCTTTGTCATTTCGATTTATATGAATATTGTACATATGTCACTAGTAATGTGCATTAATATATAAAATAACTCAAATTATTACATATAACATTTCATTTACGGGAAAAAAAGTAACTTTGTTATTGGAGCTAACAAATTAACATTGGACAATGTCAAATTTAAATTTTACATTTTATCACAATCCCACTATTATAAATGTGAAAGTTTGGATGGCTGGATGTTTGTTAATCACGCCAGAACGGCTGAACGGATGAACGGATCTGGATGAACTTTCGCCTACATTTGTGTGGTATCAATTACGTATTGTTTTTATTTCATTGCATTTTGTGTTAATCACTATTCACCATATTATCTTGCCCCTAGTAGTACACAACTACTTGTCCTATCAATGGAAGAACAGCTCATAACTTGCTTGAGACCAGTCAGTTATAGATAAAAACATTATACTCTCTTCACTGAACACTGCATTTTCTGAAACACTGGCTTGACACAGTTAGCCGATGATTGGCACGCACCCGTTCCGATGCAAAGGCCGCTCTGCAACAACGAAAAAAAATCAATACTAGTTAGTTGTAAGGTGCCCATTGAAAAATGATGACTATAACAAACACTAATTTAATTTACATGAAATATTTAATCAAATTGTTTTTATTTGTTTTTACACTGCATGTTAATTGTCTCTGGTTATTCAGTAATCTCCCTTGCTGTGGATTCAATTTAATACACAACAGGATGGCAACCATTTTGGCAGTGCGATTCGTATGAAGATGCTCAATTAAATTGCGTTCGCAACATAAGCATGCTACAGATAGAATGTGCATTAACATCTATTCACAAACAATTTAATCATATTATTAGCACTGGACAATTGACACAAACAGTGGTTGGAAGGTTCATATTTGCTATTAGAGGCTAACAACTAGAATTATAGTTAAAAGATATGCACTGCAAAAACGTGGCAAACTAAGTTATGGCTCGTTACTTTATCACTGAAAAATGCTGAAACAATCCTAGTCAAAATATGAAGCTATTCAGATTTTTAAAATGTACTTGCTACTGTATGCATCACTGAAGGTTTTTATCTACGTAGATGGGAAGCCCAAGATACACCCACATGGAATCACATCCTTGAAATCTGGTGGTGTGTGTTTGTAAACACAAGGTACTGACAGAATGTGTTGCATGGTAACCATGTAAACAAGTGGTCACTAGGGTAAAAGTAAGTATACATATGGTAGCATAGCAACCTGTTGCAAAGAATGTGACATCATAGTTTGCTGCCATATTGAATTAGTTCATTTTCCCAGGCACCGGGAGCACTGCCTTCGCTGTCAACGACTTTAGTATGGGAGATCCCGATCTATACTAACCTTTATCTATTATACAGGATAATACCCACGGCAAAGTTAACAGGTAAGGTTAGATTAAAGTTCTCTCGTGTAATTAAATGTTTTTAAATGCAAAAAATAAACATCAAACGTCTGGTGACCAAATACACACGGTCACAACGTGCAGGCGAAGGCAGATGCAGGCAGGTAGATTTACATTATTCTATATCTTGTATAAAGCTCTCAATTAAAGCCAAGATCTACATCACAGTCATATAGATAGGTCTGCCTACTTCCTATCCTTTGCCTTGGCGCGTCTCGTCTGCTCATTGGAGCTCGCAGCGGCCTGCTAACTTACGGCACTAGTAGTATGTGTCCCCGTTATTAACATTGGATTAAATGGAGGGTTAATATAAAAAGTATGTATATTTTTTAAAACAACTGTTTTTTTTTAAATGCCAGGTCATATTTAGTGTTTTTAATTTATTTGGAAGCTTAGTAGTGTTTGAATACATAGTAATATGTTGTAAATTTGTTGCACTTGTTAAAGATACTTTTTATCCAATATTTTATCTTTGTTAAATTAGTGGCATAGTGTACTGGTAAAATGTATGGGCTGAATACCTGAGGCCTCGGGTTTGATACCCGTTGGGTTTTTTTCCTTCACGTTTTCATTTCATTATGTCACAAAATTAATATTTTAATTATAGAAATTATATATGTTTAAACAGTTAAATTACTTAATCAGGTGATATTTTGAATAAAATAAACATTTAAGAAAATTCTAGCAAGTAATTATCTACTGTGCATTTTATTATAAGAAACATTACTTTTTTTATTTTACAATATAATAATACATTCTTTACGTCAATTAAATACATTCAAACAGCTCACCCCCCGCCACGACTACCAACCAAAAACGGCCTTCTGCTAACTTTATCTTCACTCTGGTAAAACCTGTTCTGCAATGACATGGAAACACAGATGGATCACACAGAGCAGAGTTTCTACAATAGCACGCAGATGTAGACGACACCGTACTAATTAGCTCAGCAATGCTGAGCTCTTACATTTACGTTTCACCGTACGACCAATAGAATCAGAGTTCTTGGCGGCGGTAGTAGCCATTTAATTTTTTGTGTTCTAAATACGTTAACAATTGTTTCAAGTACAAGAATATCTACCGTTCTATTACTTTGTAGTTTTTTTTTTACTATTTAGGTAAACTCTGCCCGTGATATGGTTTCAAAGCATTAAGTTTTTAATTAAGTTAATGCATTGCCATTTGTTACATTTCCATGCATTGTGGAAGCAGCAAATGCGATAGTGAAATGTTCTGGGAGATCAGTCTCCGTTTACGTGCTACTGTAGGACGGGCCTTAACAGCAGTTTTCACATTGCCCCAATCACTACTTATTTTTATTTTTATGTCACTTAAAAATAACATTAAATCCTTCACACGGAGAACTGGAAATTTAACAACTGATTATTAAAATAATATAGATAATATGTACACACATTAACATTTACAATATATAAGGTTTCTGCACCTTACAAGCTTCATTTAGTTTCGCATTAGTAACCCAAATTGAGTTCATGGTATGCCTGATACTGACCAAATGTCACCAAGCAGTATTACATCGTCAATATTTTTGTAAAGCTTGTCAAGCTTCGGACATTGGGATAGTTGGCCAGAACCTGACATGGACTGGGGTTTACGTGAATGGAGCAGTTTAGGTAAGCAAGGTAAATGGTATCAGGTACACAGACATTTTATTCAAACATCAAATCATAACATTAGGTTACTGATGAAGTTACGTTAATACAATTTAGGCAAGGCTAAATACAAAAACCAAAAACAATGATTATAGACAAAACGGGCTTGTAATAACATGCTTCGAAGGTAAGCTGGCTACACCGTAAGCGATCCCATTATACATAGTTGACGCGAAGCAAAGGCAGTGCCAAGTATGCAGTTAAAATCAAACATTTTTACATTTTTCAAACTGCTGCAAGGTGCAGTTACAATTAAAAAAAACAGAAAGATGTTATATTCATTACGTTGTACAAAACTACTGCGAAGTGCAGTTACGATTAAGGAAATACTTTACATTTTTACGTTTGTCAGAACTACTGCAAAGTGCAGTTACAATTACAGAGGGAATTTACATTAATGAGAATTAATCAAATACGTGAGACGTCTCAGGGGGAGACAGTTACCAATAAAAACCAAGTTGACAGTGAAGTTACATTAATGCGTTAATTCAAACTAAACAATTTTCAAGGTGGCGGCCGAAAAGGAATTTAGACAAACCAATTTAAGAATAAATGACTCTACATTAAGGTAAGGGCCACCGCCTCACACACAACTCAAACCAACTTACATTTTTCCCTGAGGTCGCACACCCACGTAGTTCAAAACTGAACCTAACCGACTACATGCTCGTAGATTACAACAGCTGACAACCGAGCCTGACTAAAATCAAGAAAGAAAGAGGCTCCTGACCAATTTGCAGCTCCTTTTATAACATCACGCCGCAGCGCGCGCATGCGCCAATCAAGGAGGGAGGGGGTGAACAAGTAGACATAGAACAACCACTATGAGGGGGGGGGGGGGGAAGGAGGGAGAAGGAGGAGGGGAGCGAAGTGCAGGAGGCCGATGCGGCGCGCACAGTTCAAACCACTACATTTTTATTTAAGACGAACCAATGAATAGCTGAAAAAGTATTTTAATTAATTACTATACTAGTGAAGGGTCATAGCCAGGATTATGTGATGGAGTGTGTCCAGTATTACCATTATATCATTTTTTTAAGAACATTTTTTCTTTATAATTGAATTAAAAAATCTTTGTTCTACACACTAATATCTCTAAGAATTGAAGACTTTTGGAACTCCAATATTTACACCAAAAAATTCTTGAGAAGAAATTAACATAATATATTTTGGTTTTATTTAATTGTTGTTAATACCTTGTTCTCAAGACAATTAGTTGATCATTTTATTAATTGAAACAAGTCAAACATATATAGATGAATGTTATCAAATAGATGTACCACACATGAAATGCATGTTTCAGCAAGACCTGTGCAAACTACTTGGAAACAAATTTCTCCTGGTTGTGTGTATGAGGCATGTCTGGCTATAATGGAAAAGAAATACATTGCTGTAGCCCACTATGGATAACAAATCATCCTAAAATAATCTCTAGGATCTTATGGGTAGCTAAGTTGCTGTAGCAGCAACAGCCTGTGAACCTTCCTTGCATCGTAATCAAAGCCCACGTTTTCTCTTCGCTGATTAATGACCTGCATTTTGAATTATCATGCTACATCGAACAATGCTAGGAAATAATGAATCATGCTTTGCTAATAACTAGCCACATGAGGCCATTTATTCTAGCTTCAAGTTAAAGGTTATTTTTGTCACCTGTTAGTACTAATGTTTATTTTTAGCCACTATTATTAAGCAAAAAATAATCTAATGAGGTGGAAAGTAGGTACCATTTAGTAATTTAAAAAAAAGATATTGGAAGTTTCAGTTTACTACATATCTAAATCACATTCACATTGTTCACCATTCAGTTCCAAGCACTTTTTTGCAATATTCTGCTAGTTTATTTAACCCCTCTGCATTGAATTTTTCCACCTGGAACTAAAACCAGTTGGCAATCTTAATTTTGTACATTTTGCTGTAATTGTTGACTCATTTCATTTTAAATCAACAAAAAATTAAGTCCTTCTCATCCCAAAAAGCTGTAATTATTTTGCAATCCAAGTATGGAGTTTGCTTAAAACCTTTACCGAAGATGTTAACTAAGCGTCTGTACTTGGGCCACATGCATTGCATACCAAGTCCATGATGCCTATGGCCAAGGCATCCGTTTCGTTCCCAGGCGGGAAACTTCTGTGCAGAGTGGTCAAATAAACTGGTAGAGCGTTCGAAAAAGTGCTTGGTACTGAATGGTGACTAGGTGAAAATTGACTTAAATATATAGTAAACAAATTTTATAAAACTTATTTTTTTGAAGAGTTTTATATTTTTTTAAATTAGTTTGGATCTTATATTACTTAGGTACAAAATTTTTAATCCAATTAAGGTGAGTTTAGGCATGATGAATTAACCCTGGGCCAGCCAAGACATCCCCAGGATAAGTCCATCCCGGAGGTCACACCTACTGGTTACATAGTCTCTTATGGCAATACTTACCATCGCACGTGCAGTCATGGGCGTGTTGGATCCCTTTGCCAGCTGAACCGCACCGGCCTCAGGTGTCGGGTCTGCCTCTGGGACAAGGTAAGTGTAGCTCACCGTGGTGTCCACTAGTGCCTCCATCGACCTCCCGTGCAGCGAGACTGACCCAGTTGCTCCAGGTGGGGTGGTGCTGGCTCGGGCGAGGTCACCATCACTGACTGGGGGGCAGGGCCACTCGCCAACGACCTGGTGCTGTCAGTCATCGGGCGTGGTGAGTCGCCCCCACTGGGTGCTGGGGGTGGGATGTCACGTAGCCAGGCGGGTGGTCGGGGGGTTGTGGCCAGCTGCGTCGCCACCCCCTAGTTGCAGTTTCCCGACGGCACGGAACGCCCTCTCGGCGCCAGCCACAGTGCTTCTCTGATCGGACATACCCTGTGCCAGTGGTGCTCTAGCATCGGGTAGTGCTGGCAGCGAGGCGGGAAGCCTACAACTCGCATAGTTTCGGTTCCCTGCAAGAATTTCCGAAGATTTCCGAAGTTTTGCGTTTTGGTATTAACGCCACTTCAGCCGCTAAATCAGAAGTTTCCAATGAAAACAAGCATGTTGTGACTAACCTAACCTAACCCTTCGATTTTTTTAATTTCTATTTTTGAGAGAAATCCGAAGTTGCACGAATGTGGTAGGGAAACGAAACTACGTGAGTTGTAGGCTTACCCAGCGATGTGGGCAAAAGTCATGCCAGTCGGCTGGGCCGCTGCGGTGGTCGCCCTGGTTAGGGCGCGATGGTCCTCCCCCTTCTCCCGGTGGGTTGGAAGGTGGGGTTGTCATCCCTCAGTGGGTAGTTTACGTATGGCACAATGGCTAGGGTGTCCTCCGGCTCTGATGCTGCGGTCGCCGGTGTGGATTGACAAAGTGTCGTGATGCTCTGGATCCTGTTCTACGTCATTTGCAAGGGCGAGTAAGGCATCCAGTCCCTGCCCCACTGCACTGCGGACGAATGGCCGTAATTCGGATGCCAAGAGTTCCACAATGTTCGGCAACACTTCCTGTATCCGACCGCAGGGCGTTAGGTGTCTGTAGACATGCAGCTTTCCATTCACGAATGCTTAGACTCCCTCCCCGCTTGTCTGGGCCCGGCAGAACAGCTCATTCAGGCAGCGAGCTCATGCGCTCGTTTCAGGGCGTGATGTCGCTGCGTGGCTGCAGCAGACGGCAGGAATGGTCCCTAGCTCTCTGAAGGTTACAGGCTGAGGGGAAAAGGGTGCGGATCCCGCAACGCACACACACTGCTAAAACCCGGGTTGTGTACTCCGCGCTGCGTGCACACAACTTCCCGTGTCAAGCGCTGGTGATCCACTGCCAAACATCGCTGTAGCTTCGTGACGTCACAGTTGATTGTCGCCCGTGCGGGCTGGTGTTAGTCGTGTTGCCTACCCTCCAGAGAGGTGTCGAGGTGACAACGGGCTACGGTAATGAGGGGAGCCCTTGGGCGACGTCAACGTCTTGGCGCAAGAAATATACGGACCATCATGGTGTCTAGACATGAGCTCCTTGTTTCTGTCTTTTTTTTCTTCCAGGGTTTTAAGTGCCGACATCTTCACCAGCATGTTGTCGCCTACGTTTGAAAAAGTTTCCCAAAGATTTTCTCCTCATTATGCAGTATTTACTGTGATCTTTCACCTCATTTCCATCTTGAGTGTGTACCACGCAACTGGTTAATGGATTCTCTGCCATTCCAGCTCCTCCCCCGACATCGTAAGGGCATTCTTTGTACCCATCTAATTGGTAAGGGGAACATGTTTTCCTATGACCTTGCATCACTTTTGTATAGAAAATTTTTATGTTAATTATACTACTACACTTAATTATTTTGAGCAGTGAGTCCCAGTTTCCTCATGGTTCAACACAACTCTCCGGTCTATTTGCTTCCGATGATTAACTGCACCTTCCCATCGTCGGTGCAGAGGATGTGTCTCCATCGACTGTTTCCAGGTTCTACTGGTTTGAAGGGATGCTTCTAAGTTACTAAGATAACATTAACTGCATTGAAAAATTCAATACTTTTGTGTTTCAATGCAGTTTTGTATAATGTTTGTCTGATCTATGTTCATTAATATATACAGAGTGTCCACATAAGACCTTTACAACTTCAAACCTAAATAAAAAAATTATTTGACCAGGTATCTGGTTGGGGTTGGTGGCATTGTGATCAGAATCTCTCAAATTTTTTATGTGAATTTTTTTTCTGTTGTTGCAGTTGTGAATGGTAACTGACATCTAAACATAACAGAAAGCGCAATGTGTATCCCGATTCATTAAAACAAAATCAGATACGCTGGTGCAACGGAACTTTAGGACCAAATGTGCGAGAGAACCACCTTCACGACCCACAATTCGTGAGTAGCACAAAAAAATTATGGAGACAGGGAATGTTCTGCAGCAAAAAGGCAGTGGTCCACCAAGCACAAGTGCGGGAGACATTGAACGTGTTCGTGAGGCCTTTGTCCGGAGCCCCGGTAAGTCGATTTCTATCGCCGCAAGACAATTGGAGTTACCTCATTCGACTGTTCACAAAGTTCTTCACAAAAACCTGAGACTATACTCTTACAAGTGCAGTTGTTACAAGCTCTTCAGCCATCGGATGGACTACGCCGCAAGGCTTTCGCTACAGATATGCTGGCTCGAATGGACGTGGAGGAAGATTTTCTTGAACGCACTTTCATGTGTCATGTCTACTAAACAGGCACAATATGAGGATATGGGGATCTGAGAACCCACATGCCTCCAGAGCACTTGTGCGCGATAGCCCAAAAGTTCACGTGTGGTGAGGGCTAATGAGCACCCAAATAATTGGGCCATTCTTCTTCGCCGAAAAAACAATCACAGAAGAGGATTTTTTACGTGCAAGAATAGTGAGTATAGTTCATGTAGTTATGTTTTTATTTTTGCAGCTTTTTTCCTGGTCATTATAATGACTCCAATCCACTTAATTAAATTACATTTGTAACTGGTCCATCAACCTGTCTTAGAACTCTGGCTCTCATCCAAGATACTATTAACCCATTATCAATTAACAGAGGAACGTTACACCAAAATTAACTATTTAAATTTTTTTACTGGATTGGGAATTTCCAAAGGAATTAAGTATGATGCATGGATAGGCAGCCAGGTACATAGGCCCTTAAGGCTGTCGTACACTGAGTTGGTCATTTCAATTTACTTTAACTGCTATTTTTTTAGGGTTATTCCTGTAAAATTATTCATAGTGCAACTAACCAATTTTTGTTTGGCCAACGAATTTTCTTGCCTGATATTAAATGTTATTTTATAGCTTTAAAAGGTCAGAAAATTTATCTTTAATTATGAACACTTACGTGACTTATCCGCAATTAGCTAAAAAGCAAGAAAACTGAACACCCGGAATTAGCTAAAAAGCAAGAAAACTCTGAGCACCCTTAAAAGAAATATCAAAAACTTTTTTGAATGTGAAAATGAGAACACAAAATCATTGACCATTGCACAGATATTCTCTTGACTTATGTACCAGTACATAAATGGCTGTTCATGAACTAGGGTTATGGGAAGCTAAAATATTTTTTAAATTATGCTCTAAATAACATTCAGTACGGTTTCCAAAAGCTAACTTAAATTTACTTTTAGTTCTTGATTTAATTTTTAAGATATGATGTCCTTCCATGCTTAAACATTTTCCATGTGTTCCTGAAGGAATAGTTCTGATGAGAGAGAGAGATGCAAAACAAAATGTTTATGTAAAAAGATATATATTCTACAAAACTACATTTCAACATTTTATATCAAATGCATTTGCTATCTCAAATCATTCAGCCTGCATTACCAATATTGCAATACTAGGCAATCAAATGTATTTAATTATTTAATAAAATATAATCTATATCAAAAACAATTTTGTAATCTAAGTTACTACCTACCTATAGAGTTGGCATCTAGTAATTTTGTATAATGACAAAACAAAAGACAACAAACAATATTAATTCTCAATGCTACATAGATAGTACAAAAACTTAATGTAAATTTTAAACCTAAGTCATAATAAATTTACAAAAGCAAATTTCAACTCATTAATTCACAAAATCACATATAAAAATATTTGCTTCAAATATGGTACGATCCATAAATACAAAATGCACTATGGAAAAATTATCACAAAAATTGAGTAAATGCATTATTATAATCTTCGAACTATAAAATATATAAACCACCAAATAAACGCACTGTAAATGAAAAAAAAAAAAAATCAAACTCTTAGCATTACCGCTGGTAATTTTTCAGTTAAGGAACAGGATTTTCAAAATGAATGGCAATACCTAACTTGCCCCAGAACAGTCACTGCATTCATTTTTAGGCAATAAATATGTATAGCATTCAAGACAGACTAGCTAACATTCAGACATCATCAATGTGCAACAAATTTGCTGATACAACTACAATCATATTAATTTCCCTATTTTCGCCCAATTATAGACAGACGCTGCAATTACACTCCACTTGTTACCCTAAACGTGAATGCCGCAATCATCAGAAGATTCAGTTCCGTGGGTGGTGAGACTTCGCGGCAACCTCCAACCCCGGTCGTGGCTCGGAGCGCTTGCGGAGCTGTCGCGAACATCACGTCCGGCCGTAGATCTCCAGCAGCTCCTCTCCCATGTGCATCATGACGTAGTCGTGGTAGTACATCATGATGCACAGCGGCTGGCCAATGATCAGAGACGACCACACCACGATGTTGCCCCACCTAGGCCCGAATTTTTTCTCCATCATGCGACTAACGTACGAGAGAGGGATCTGAAATTACATGCGGATCTGTCACTAATGTCGCACCGCACACCAACACACACACATGCAAAAAAATTTTTTTCAACAAGCAGCAACATTAAGGTTAATACAATTCAGGTGTTCGAGCATGTACTAGTGAGGATGAACAGTGGAGAGAGTGAAAAAAACAGTGCTATACTTTTTAAATATTGCAAATGATGAATAAAAAAAAAAACTGGTTGTCTGTAAAGTCGGTTTACGGACGATAGTTTAACGTGACGTCATAACAAAACATTGATGAAATGATTGATCCAGAAGAAAAGTAAATATCATATTCGGCCTGAGACTGAGCCGTAATAGGTTTTTACAACCAAACCATTTACAGGGTGGCCACTATATTTGTGATAAAAAATTCCAGGTTTTTTCCAGGTTTTTCCAGGTATTTTCAAGATTTTCCAGGTTTTGCAATATATATATATATACAAAATGACATGTTTTTATTTATGTAATACATTATACAAAGCACACATTTTAAAACACGGAACTGTATAGTACTAAATATAAAACAAAAATGCACAAAATGTGATACATACCCAACTAAAAAAACAGGTGGCAGTTTACTAAATATATATTTGCCACATAACTTTAACCTTTTTTGTGTTTAAAATTTCTTCGTCTATGAGAGCGGTCTGTTTTAAGGCATCACTCATTATTTTGACTTTTTTTGCCTTGGTTCTTTTCTGTTTTTTTTTTGAACCAAATATATTTGGTATATTTTGTGCGTATTAAACAGGGCACAACACTGGCCGGCTGGTGGTTGTTTTCATTCAAAACGTGGCTAAAGAACTTGCATGGATCAAGCTGAAAACATCAAGCTATACGTGTAAGTTATAAGGAATCTTATTAGTGTCATGAATTGAGATATGTTTTTCGAGTAGATATACACATCGACCTACCGGATGCTCGCCCGCGTCTTGTTTTAACTGTCGCAGCGATGTTTATTTTGACAGCTCAAGCAATTATCTTTTCCCGTGAGTTGATAGAAAAAGTTCGCTTCACACAGCATAAAAAAAGGAGCTACGCTACTTATTCCCCACGCAGGAAACACACTGGCTGCTGTCTGTCATCCCCCGCATTTCCCCCTTCATTTCTTCTAACATTCCACGTCCCGCCTCTCGCGCGAGCAATAACGAAGCGATGTAGCAGTTGCACCACGCATTGGGTCGTGTTTATGCTTTGCTGGTGACCGCAGGAGGTCCAACATGCTTTTATTCGGTATATATGATCTTTCATTGCGTTTTTTTTTAAATATTTTTTTCTGTTTTTCACATTTTGGTCAAAATTTCCAATTTTTTTATGGTTCCCGAGAATGTACTCGTAAAATCACTGCTTCGTTAAATCCGGTGTTCGTGAAATCAGGGTTCTGGTGTACATAATAATTATATGTTTAGTATTATTATTTTACAAATTGTAAGTGAACATAGCATTACCGACGTTAAAGGTAAGTTAATGCGGAAGGTTTATCGGCCGGCCTCAACACGCTGAGAATATTTATAAAAAAACGTGTTGTGTCGTTAGTTACTGGACATATTTGACAGTTTATTGATAAGCGATGGATTACAAGACGTCGTAGTTTATAACACCGCTAAACCGTTGGAAGCTACTAGTATAAATTAAAGTACTAATAAAACTTTGTTACAGGAAGTGTGGGCTTCATCCTGAGCAGGTTGAGTGGAAACAAAATTCTGTAACTTGCAGGTTTATTGATTGGTTAACTTATTTATAACTCTATTGTAATTCTTAGATTTGGCATGGCTTGTAAATGCTCCCCTACCCATCGTATCGATCTTGAAACTTTTATTGCATATCTTGCATCTCGCACAAGTTCTGTCTTTCGCATCCTCAGTAGCCCATGGAACCTCAAGACTCATAACGACAGGAATACCTAGTAGACATTGCCGAAATAGCTTCCTAACAAACTGCACAGCGTAAGACTAAAACCGCTCGAAGACTTGTACTGAACAGAACAAATTAGAACACCACCCCGTGTTGCACGCCGTAGTGCGGTTCATATTCCCTCTCCCCCTCCGCCTCTTAGTGACGTATTGCGTCTATGAGGAAAGAAGAAACATGACACGCCTGGGAACACTACAGTCGCTGCCAACATGACACTGTACAGATTTGCCGCGTGATTATCAGACGCCGCGATGTACGTCTTATATAAGTTGTGCGCATTTACACCGCAGCATTTGCCCAGGAAAGAAATAAAATTCCAGACAGTTTCCCGGTTTTACCCGGGCCCTTTCAAATTCCCGACATATTCCCGGTTTTTCCCGTTTTCCCGGTTTGGTGGCCACCCTGCATTTAGGCATTAAAAATATTATATTCTTTGAGGAAGAATTTTTTTTAAATTTTTCAATCTTTTGCATGATAAAATCTACCTCTGCATACTTTTATGAATACAATTGAATCATTTTTATTGAATTATCATTATTTTGTATGGATACAAAGGAGTGAAATGAAATGTGCAATTGAATTAAAAAATTTACTTTTATTTGCATTCATTAATTCAAATATATTTATTACTTTTGAAATGTTGCGTGCGCCATATTTATTTTTACAAGTACAAAAAAACATTTCGCAGTTGCTGGGTTTCGAACCGACAACCTTTAGTTTATGAGTTAGGTACGCTAACGTATAAAAACTTTGTTCACGGTAGGGGTATAATATTAACACGATTTTATAACAAGTACGCATCTCAAATACACCAAACTTATTTATAATGTTTTACAATATTTTTTAAAACATTGTGCAAAAGATCCCGGGTGTAATTTGAATTATTATGTGTAACTGTAAAAAACCATTGTTGGTTCAAAACGTATTTGAATTTTCAACATTACTTTTAAATAACCGTACCGATTGTACTGAAAATCGGTGGACGATCGTTAAATTACATAATATTAATAATTCAAACGACGAAAATATGATTGAAAAGTCAAATCGATGGTTGTTCCAATCGAGTGGAAGAGAGATGCCACGCATGCGTACAATGAGCATGAAGAGAGATGCCACGCATGCGTACAATGAGCAAACAGAACACATGCGTAGTGGGACATCCGTAGTGGGACACTTTTTCGTGCGTGCAGCCGGCGTTCATCGATTTATTAGACATTGTCACGTCAAAAAAAAATATTTTCTCTAAAACTAGCAAAGCAACAAATTATTTAACATAAGATTTACAAAAAAACTATTAAAAAAACCTTACCTCTATGCAACAATGCAAAATATTAGTTAAATTTTTCATTTTTGAAACAAAACCAATCCCACGGTCAGGGGTTTTCATGTCCCTGCAATGCAAAAATAAATACTAGTACACCTGAATATGTTAACTTTACTTTGACATCGACCAGGGCTGGGCCCATTCAAGCTTGATGTGCTACCACCTTAAGCCCCAAAGGCTTTTATCTACATGTGCCACGTGACGTTTGCCACGGGTGCTCCGGCACTTGAATAGAGCACCACTGGCCCGAAAGAAGGTGCGAGTGAGTGCAGTTAGATGAAGTGCAACATAACCTTAAACATTAAAGTATAACATTGTAAGTTGCTTTATTTTATTCCCTAATGGTCATGTTCTTTTCAGCTATGCTCATATACCATTCATAAATAACTTGTAATGTTTTTACCGTCTCCAGACCGACTCAAACCATATCTGAACACACCCCCATACCTGCCAACTTTTTAGTTTGGTCATCAAGAAAACTTTTAAATTGGAAACATGTATCGTAAATCAAATGCAGCAATTTTTTACATGCTTTATGTGCAATTATTTTCTATTTTTCTATTCCATTTGGTTTCTGCTAATTTACTAATGACATGAAGGGCATATCGATGGCCTATAATGAAAACCTCATACTGTCAATATTGTAAATGTACTGGGAAACTAAACCTATCCAGAATGTGCCAATTTACACACAGCATGCATATGAAAAGCAAAATGATCAAGTACAAAACAAAATCAATAGTATTCACTAAACAAGATTACTTAAAGACATACCTTGCTATATCACATGTTTGTTACATATTTCAGTCATCTCCTGATTATCATCCTTGATGCAATTTTAAGACTTAGAATGTGCAGCAGTTGCCTTCTTTGCTTTACCTAATAAATCTGAGGTAAACCTTTGTTCATAACAAACACAATGCCTTGATTTCAACACAGAAATAGACTGCACAGTTTCAGATGACATGGAGGACCTAAATTGGGTTCTGTTTTTTTTTTTTTTTGACCATACTGAAAATGCACTTACATTCTGAATTACTGTGGGGGATTGACAGAATTGGAAGCATTATCTTTGACAGACTCATACTTCAGGAAGCCATCTACTCCACGAACCCTTGATAATTCAGCCCACTAGACATCAACAGTGCCTGCTTTCGTCACTTCCAACCCCGTGTGTACAGTAGTGGTGAAAAAGCTATCAATCTTATTTACTTCCTCAGAAAGCACGTTTTCCCTATGCTTAGGACACTTAACGTGTGTAGTTATGTCAGACCTACCTCCATGAGCAATACTAAAATCGCACCAGCACACTGTGCAAACCACATAAGTTTCTCCTTTTTGCGATTTCCGAATACACGAGAATTAGTTGTTATACGCAGCACGGTAAGTCTGAATATATTTCTTGTTGGCCAGCTTACTCATGGTTCCCATCATGTAAATACACACGGAAAAAAACCGGTTGCGCAGCACTACATTGGAACTACGAACAATAGTCAGCTATTTTGGACTTAATATAAGGAACAAGGAACAGACCAAAGAGGTAGGGCTGACGTCACAATTGTGGTCCGTTCCTCTGTTTAAGGAAGCACGTTTTCGTTGCGGTAAGTGGAAAACAAACGTAGACCGTCCAGTCCAAACCATATACAAATAACTAACTATATCTTGTTTTGTTTTCATTCTGCCTTCCGTCAGTGCATCGGTAACATGGCCGGTACAGTAAAAGTTGGCAGGTATACATGGCCAGTACAGTGAACAGTAATAAACCACCACACAAAAATAAATCCGTAAGATATTAAAGACGTCCGTAAAACCGTAAAACTTACGGACAATCCGTAAAAGTTGGCAGGTATGCACCCCTGAGCGGCAATACTATTTCCAACCTTTATTTTAATAAAGTCCTCGTTAAGGGTTTAAGAAATTTGTTTCAATTATGTGAAGAGATTTTACATAAGAGTTTAACGTGAGCAGCATAGCTACAATACCTCCTAATGATCAGCGACATGGGAAGGGCCCTGGTAAGGGGCCATTTCCTATGTCTGGCCCAGTGTCAAGACATTACTGCCCAAGGTAGAAAGCATCCGCACCGCAAGGACTTCATCTTGCATCACTGACCAATTCTATTGACTTAATTCAACAATTTGTAAAACACTTTTAGTGCTGGGAGAAGTTCGAAACCTTAAAATATATTCTAAAAACCGAACGTTCATTTAAAAAAATTAGGTTTTTCTAATTTTCTAACCCCCATTTGAGACCATCTATAAAACAGCACAACAAAATTCCATTACTTGTAATATTCCGACTTTTATCGCATAATCGTAGCATCAACAGTTTCAAGCGCAGACAGAATAAAAAAAAAATTCTTATTAATCATCGCATAAATAGCATCGTATTTTCATATAGGCGCACTTTGTTTTTTGTTTACTGTAGAGAATTTTGTACGAGTTTCTCGTACTACGTAATATAAACTATCGTACAAATGCCAAAGGTCTGGTATATTATACCTTTAACTATAGTGCGTGTACGAGAAATGTTGTAAAATCACCAAAGATTGCGTACCCCATACGTTAAACTAAAGCGCATGTACGAGAACTCTCGTATTTGGGCAAAACTGACATGATCAAGTTAACACAAGACAAATGCGGTAGGAAATGATTACGTAAATTACATATTTTCAATTACTGGGATGTATTTATTTTCTTTGGCCTTTTTGGTTATAAGTCAGGTGCTGAAAATATTAATTTAATCTTGAGTATTAAAAGTACTGGTCCAGTAAATTTTAAAGTACGGTACTAAGTTGACTAGCGTAGTCGCGGCAGCCATCATTATTGCTTGTGTTTTCTTTTTTCCGACGCAAATTTCTATAACTAAAGTTTCTTCTGACGAGCAGCATTCTTCCAAGAAAACAGCAACTGCAGTCAGCGGGTTTTGTAATGTACCGTATATACTCGTGTATAGCGCGCCCTTTTTTCCCCTCAAGTAAAGGAAAAAAATAAGGATGCACGCTATACACGGGAAAAAAAAGTTTGGAGGGGGGGGAGGAGTAGTGGTAGTCGTTAACTGACGGGTGACGGGTGACGTTTCTGGCCAGCCCCCACACATACGCACAAGCAACAAGGCCTCTCTTTCACACACACACACAGACAGACTCACAACCTGTTCTCTCGCATACACACACGCTCACAGCACACACACACGCACACGCACACGCACACACACGCACACACACGTGTGCGCGCGCGCGCAAGCTCGCACCTCATGGTCTCTTGTTTATTTTTAGACCTCCCCCTTTACAGAAAACCAGCTCAGAAGCTACTAAAAAAAGAGAGAGAGAGAATGTTGTCACCAGTTCCCCCCCCCCCCCTCCACACTTTCTTCGCTTCCTCCATTCCTCGCCCCAGAGCGACCGGTGAGTCATCTAGTTCTCCGCGCCAGCTTAGCAACTTAGCGCAGCATGCCGGCATGCCTCCCTCCCTCCCGCCCTCCCATGTACCAGTTGTGACGATACAGCGCTTCATTATCTTCCGTCTACACAGCAGAGTTTAAGTATTTTCCTGACGCATCACCACACATAAATTTAAATAATCAGGTACCACAAAATGTTAGTAAAATTTATTTATGGGGGAAAAAAAAATTTCATTTTTTTTTCTTTGGAATTTGTTGCAAAAATCGTGGTGCGCGCTATACACGAGGGCGTGCTATACATGAGTAAATACGGTAGATAGGTAACTTAATTCACATTCAACTTTATTTTAATGTCCTATTAAAAATTTTTACTTATTAAAAATGTTAGGTTATGTCTACCACAAAAATATGTTATGTGCCCTCATGCTGAATGTTAGTCATCTTTATAATATATTTTTTTTAATGAAGTTTAGTGTACACTGAAAAAGGAAGATAGTATTTTTGAAATTTAGATGGAATTTCTATATATATATAAAGAAATTAAATGCAAAATGATTTTCTCTAAACTGTTTTCTTTCCTTCATTATTTATTGCATAATATTAACTTATAAAATGTTTTGCAATGTTTTAATAAAGCTAAGCTATATGTTTTAATTTTACATATTGCTGGAGAACCTTTCTTTCTCACCATTCAGTTAAAGACCAAAATGCTGGTCATCGGTTCATTTTAATTCAAAACAATTATTTCTGTACGAGGTTCGGTTCGGCTCTGTTCGAAATTTTTTTGCTATGGTTCGATTTGGTTCGGTTCGAAACCAGAGAACCGAGGTTCGCCCAGCTCTGAACACTTAAATAACTATCTTCAAGACCTGCCTTGGGAGGCAAGATGACTTAATATATTAATCCTTTTACGGGCGTTTGAAATTAACGTGTGAAAAATTTGTCTGCCACGAGGGTGACAGACTGCAAAAGTAGTACGGAAAAAATACCTATGTTAAGTTAACTTTACCACAACTTCAATGATCTGAAGGACTCATTGTTTAGACAAAGTTAAAATTTAAAAGAAAAAAAAAATCTGTCTTGCATCTCGAAAGCACACCCAGCAACCCAACCGTGGGGATGCTCACCTGACCCATCATGCCCGTGAAGGCCCATATCTTGAAGGTGCGCAGCGGCACGCTGACCAGGTACTCGTGGAAGAACGCGCTGATGAAGAACACCAGCGTGCTCGCTAGAGTCTTGCTGTAGCCCTGGCCCACCAACGGAATGTACAAGTGCCTGCAGAGCAATAGTCAACACCTTCAATCAGCTGCAAGCAAGTAAGGAAACACGACTACTATGTTCAATGTACCAGGTGCAGACCCGATAAACAAAATGTTTGAAAATGTAAAAATCAAAAGAGATCAATTTTTGAGTGGCTTATTTGGCATTTAATTTACTAAAAGTGTGCCTATAATATTTAATAACTTGAGATTCCCTGCATTATAAACATTGCAAAAAATTCTATACCTTCCACAATGCTTACCCAACTTCTACTAATTTCGTGGAGTAATAACCAACTCTAACTGTTGCAGCTACCTTTCCAGGGCTGCACAGAGACAAAAGAAAACTTTTCTAGATGTAAATTCCTCATGTGGTCGGAGAATCTGCTTACGGATGACAGTGAAATAAAACGGGTGTCACTGTATTTTAAGGACAGTGTGAAAATGTGATGTAGGTATGTAGTAAACTAAAACGTTCAGTAATTTTTTTTTTCAAGAGTTTATTATTTTTAATTACCAAATGGTATTTTTCCGGACACACCTTGTTTAAGATAGACTATTTGTTGCTTAATAAGTCACTAAAAATAAACAACATTTAGTACTAACAGGTAACTTCCGCTCATCTCATGCAAGGATGTTGAGTCAAAAAATTAACCTTTAACTTGAAGCTAGAATAAATGGCCGCACGTGGCTAGCCATTAGCAGATCATTTAGTATTTCCTAGCATTATTAAATGTAGCAAGTGAAGACAATTCACAATGAAGGTCATTAATCAGTGACCAGAAAACAGGTTTTGATTACGATGCAAGGACAATGTTAGGCGAATGGTTCACAGGCTGTTTCTCTCGTGATTAAAATTTTGACAATCTTAATATCATGGCAGTAATTACTTTCTTGGCCTTATTTAATAACCAAATTTTCATTGCAAAAAATTACTAAACCTAATTAAAGATATTCTTCATAAAATAATTAGCAATAAAATACAACTGCATAGGTTTTATTTGTACTTAGAAAAACAATTTGCCCAAAAACTTTTACCTGACAGCCCATCTGTGCACTGGCATATTCCACGACCTCCAAAAGATATCAATGTTATTCGCATTCCACCAGTCGCAGTAAAAGTTGCGATCGGCAAAGTGCATCAATTCCCCAATAAGATTCAGGAAAGAATGGAACACCAGATAGAACCAGATCAACCAGATGAAATGGTTAGGAATCTGAAAAGAAGAAAAATAAAATGGGTGCGTGTACTTATGTACACGCGTGAGAAGTTAAACATCTTTGGCAACATTAAAAAATAGTTTTTAATTGCATGCAAATAATTACGATATAATAATAAAAGCGCTGGAAAAAGATAGTCAACACAGTCAATAAAGTTCAGTTTAAATTTGAAAAATTAAATATATAAAATTTAGAGAATATTAAATATATATATGACAATTTGTACTAAATATTATTATATTCTTAATTATAAATATTTATTATTTATTATTTCAAAATAAAATTAATTAATTTAATAATAAATTCAAAAATTTAAGTTTATTCATTTTTTAAATATTTATTATTTTCTTAATTTAATATTCACTTTTCATTTTCATCAAAAAGTTTTCATTAAATTTGTTCATTTATTTTTATAAATATTTATTATTTATTCAATTTTATAATAAATATTAAAAATTAATGTTTTCATTTGATGTTCAATTTTAATTTTTATCACAATTTTTTTAATTAAATGTTTTATTAAATTTCTTTTTTATTTTGTAAATATTAAATAACGAATAATAAATATTTAACATTAATAATTTAATAATATTTAGTATTAATTATATTGAATAATAATATTTAAATTTATATCATTAAATACATACGGATAGTTAACCTCAATTATATTGGAGCACTTGAAAAAGTATAAAGGCACAATTTTTTTTACTAATATTTACGAACAGTATTAAATAATATTAATCAAAATATTCAATTTAAATCACTACTGAATATAATTTATTAGCACTTGTATGAAACTAAAACACGTGTTGTGAATGTAGAAAGTAGAAAGATGTGGATAAATATTATAAATATAAAAACAGTGATCAGAGGCGACGAGCATGCCAATATGTGCGACTAATAGAGGTTCTATTTCTATTTTTTTGGTAGCTTCTTTTCGAGACTTAATGAGCGGTTTAGCGGGCAGCTTCAACCTGTTAATTTTATGTTACAGTGATGTGCGCGCATCTTAAAATTTCTCTCTGATCATTTTTTTCATAACGCGCCTAAAGTAATATAACTTCAAAAAAGTAAAAAAAAATTGTTAGGTAAACTTATTCATAAAAACAAAACCTTTTCACAGAAAGTACGTTTATTTAAAAAAAGGTGGAGTATACAAGAGCACGCGAAACAATTTATATTAATAATTCATTAAACAAAAACCTTTCTTCAACTGCAAGCGGCTTGAAACTGTGACATGAACGCGTAACTACCGTCGTAGTACACGCTTGCCACGAAAGAATGCGGGCTATCAATTGTAGTTAACTCGGCACTCGACAGAGCGCACATTGCATGCATTCGGCGAGATAACGATATTCGACTACGTGCGCGCACTCTATACGGGAAGCAACATAACCAAACACGAATGATGCCAACTAGCGCTGGCTACATGTTCATAAGCGGTACATCGCGGTGACGCTGGCAGTCAGATAAAGGAAATAACGTTTAAAAATAACTTTAAAAGAAAATTTACACGTCAGACAACTTCGTATTTCCTTTAATTAAATAAGTAAGTGGTAATGTCCGAAGAAATATTAGATTTATACTTTAAAATGCATCGTTTTATATGGAAAAGATACCTACACAAAGCGCTCGGCATATAATAGCCGGACCAAAAACAACATGCAACGTTTACACCTGAAGTTTTTTATCCCAATTATGACGGCCTAAAATATAGGTGCGACGATTATGCGAGTGCGACGATTATGTGGTATGCCACAACCGCATACATACTATACTACTATGCTACCGAGACTTCCATACTTTGAGGTGGAGATCGTGTTACTAATACTGTAATGAATTTTTATAATGTATTTTAACACTTGCGTTTAACTTCTTTCCACGATTTTAGTTACCAAATATATTCCAGGAGTTTTACGATCAGAGAAGTTTCATTTAGCATATATTACGTTTGTAATGATCCCTAATGTTAACAAAAAGGACTCGCGCTTACGCTTGACTTACGCTCATTGGTATAACAAAAAATAGAACACGTTCTATTACGGTTTTGGTTAAGACTTCGGGTATGAAAACTTTTATACCCAGGGCCAGACCCATTGGAAGGGTGCTGAAATGTTACCTACACAAGAGCAGGCATGCTAACAGAAAATAGGAGTGAACACTGCTAAGTAAATAGGTACAGTGTGGGTCTGGCTTTACAGGCAGACACTAGGTTGTGATTTAAGAGGTGGGCCTATACACAGACCAGTACGGATACTCAACACCAGCACCTATATAATGTTATGTGTTGCTTCTGAAGTTATGGTGTGATCCAATTTGATGTGCCATCATGTCTGGTTATAAATCAGAGTCCAGCCGGAGTATTGAATAAAACCGACATCCCAAGCTAAATGCTGCAAGGGAACACAATGTAGACAGTTCTAAGAACCAAATCATTTCCAACCCATACTTACAGCTAGTTTCAGTAATCTCTCCGTTACTTTGGCAATGTCCATGTTCTGAAACAAACAAAAGAGGTTAAAATCATCAAGGTTATACAAATTTCACTAAAAATTATAATTCGTAAAATGGCTGATAACTCACCGAGAAGGGAATGAGGGAATTCTTGACGGAGGGAATGATCCACTGTTGAAACAAACACATGAAAACTTGGAATCCCACAACCACTTCAAGAAGGCGCTTCATCAAAAACCTGGAATGAATCAAACCAACTACATGTTATTTATTCCTCTTGCTGAAGATAATCATCTCTTGTTTGAATATTTACCAAGTTTTATAACTGTGCACTCACATTCCAGAATCTTAAGTAACATAATTTTATTACGTTATTTTTATTTTTTTATCATTTTAAAATACTTTTTATTATGTGACAGCCTAACTTCTGCCCTCTGCTAATAATATGTTAACTAATTTAAATATAATATTTAATTGCTCATAATTAACTTTGTAGCCATGTTTCTTTTACTTTACATAAACATTTCAGGTATTATGATCATGCTACAATAAATATTAATTAATCATTATTAATTTTGGTCAGGTTTTACACACAGTTTGAAGTATTTTTAAAATTATTTTATTCTATGGTTTTGTTTTGGGCTGTTAACACATGTCACTTGCGTTTGGACAAACTTTCCAGAAGGTTTGAAAAGAAAGGATAACAGCAATGGGAGACACTGGCACCCTGAAGTTATTTAAATAAATGCGTCGCTGGAAAACCCATCACGTAGGCGCATGACTGCAGCAATAGCCCGAAAGGCTCACTGGTTGCTTTTCAACCAGCCAATCAGGACTATTCATGTGGAGCGACATGAATTTCGTGACTTTCATAGAACAATTTTCAGCAACACACCTTCTATATATGGTTGTGATTCTGGTTCTGTGCTGTAATTGGTAAGAGTGACCACGGGGTTGCCTCCCTTTGTTTCTTTTTTACAGGGAGGTAACTGCGGGGCACAAGGCAGTTGTCACTCGATTGTCGCCCCGTGCAGCAGTGTCTTCAGCAACTTGTGAAATTTTCATGAGAATTCCATGACAATATTAAGTAGTGATGGTTCGAATCCCATTTTTCTCGAATCCGAATCTCGAATCCGAATCCCAAACAGTACCTCGAATCCACCCCTCGAATCCGAATCAAGTTCTCAAGGGTTAATTATAAAATAATTTATAAGTTAAGAGAAAAAATTCAACATTATGCAGAATTATTTAACCCTTTAAATTTTTATTTAAAAAAACAAGGATTTTGACACGGTCTGGATCAAGACGATTCCATTTTTGGTCACATGTTTCCTGCAGTGCTGAACAAACGTTCAGAGAACACTGTCGCAGGTGGTGAACACAAATATTTTTTGGACAGTTTATGTAGCCTGGGTGAACACGCAGACTGAGTTTTCCAGTATTCGAGAATGTTTATTTCTGGGTTAACTGTAGTATCACCTAAGAATCTGGTCACTTCATCAATTACTGTAGAATCCGACTTGGTGGATTTAAGGCATTCAGGCATTATCTGTGAGTACAGTGATTCATGTATCCACGGAAATCGGAAAACAAAATTCAACATCCGACGGAACAATATTTTGTTGTTACCAACTTGACATTTGTTTAAAGTCCCAAATGAAGGTAAACGCTTTCCTGAAATATTTAATGGAAACTGAAAGGCGCCACCTTGGCTTCAATGGTTTTAGGCCATAAGAAATATTGTCGTGCGTCTTTTAAAATTAAGCCTCACTAAAGCATAGTGATTAATATGCCCAAAGTTAAAAGTGACGGGGTGTTTTCTCTAGTTTACCCATTAAAATTTTTTATATTAATATTAGTTATTTTTTATGTTGCTCAAAATGATTGGCTAACCAATTCATTGGTTGGCCATCATGGAATTCTCAGATAATACATATTTTAACGTTGGTAGTCTACACAAACCAAACTTGGTCCTAAAAAAATTCATAAATAGAACGTGTATCAGAATATTTAAAATTGAATTGCGATATAAATAATAATTGTATTATGTATTAATTTGTGTCATTCATTATTTCATTGTTATTACTACATGTGCGACCGTAACCTGTGATGAAAGTCGGCATTATTGTTGTATTACTAAGTAACAGATTTCTCAGTAAAGTTATTTTAAAAAAAATAAAAATTCATATTTAGTCTAGATCCTAAATGTGCTTTATTTTATTTTTTAGCATATTCTGAGAATACATATGTGATATATGCCTTATTTAATGCCAATGTAGCGAAAATGCATCCATGTTCATGAATATAAAGTAAGTTTCCCAACTCAGTACATGTTTCATAATTTTTTTTATATAATAACAAATTAAAAGTACAATACAGTAGAACCTCGTTAATCCGTGATGCGCTAATTCGGGAATCGGATAATCCGGGACGATTTAAAAGAGAAGAAAAAAAAGAAGTAAAAATTGTCAGCGCTTAAAATTAACGTCACGCGGGCCGGCTGCCGGCAAACACTGCAAGCCATCGCGTGGGTCGCAAAAAACTCTGCAACGCTGTTTGTACCGACCCTCTGTGTCGCCCCCCCCCCCCCCCCCCCCTTCAGCTGTCACATTTGTCACTCTTTAAACTTGAGGGGGATGTCCTGACTTCTGCTTCCCGTCTCCCTTTGTTTGTTTCCACCCGCCAAGGCACGGCAGGCGCCTGGCGAGTGACATGTCTGGCTGGCATTCGGATGTACGAAGGGGAGGTGGGAGGGTGCAAGGTCAGCACGATCTTATCTTTCTCTCTTCGGCTGTTGTAAATGACCGTGAACTAATGGCCAGGCAGTGCTGTATTTTTTTAAGCCGAGACACTAATTCGAAGACGGCCGGCCTTTACCGTGAACGGCCTTAACCCAGCTGCACGCCGGTGTCTGAGAAGCTTGACAAGACCTTCCGGGCTTTTAATCGCTAGTCCGTGAAATTCGGTAATCCGTGATTATCTCGGTCCTGACCATCACGTATTAACGAGGTTCTACTGTACCTCAATAGGATGTGTTCCAAGGAAAACGTAAACAGGCCAAGTAAATTGTAAGCATTTAAGTAAGTTTTTAAAGTACTACTACATTTACATCTATATTTCTCCTCGAATCCCGAATCTTTTCCCTCGAATTTTGAATCTTTCGAATACTAGAGATTCGGTGGGATTCGAGGATTCGAGGATTCGAGGATTCGAGGATTCGAGGATTCGAGGATTCGACCGGCCCATCCCTAATATTAAGACATCAACTAGAACTGTGATTGGTATGTATTGTAAAATTGTTTCATCATAAAGTAACCAGACAAGTTTAAGAACTCTTACTTTGGAAAAAAAGAAAAGCTTTTCCAATTAACGAATGTCCATCAGAAGACTGTGTAAAGTGGGTGAAACGTGAATTTGTTTTTAAATAATAAACAAAAGAAAATTCAAAGACTCATTTTTCAAAATAAAACGTTATTAATGTCTCATTGAACAGTTAGTGTAGGATAGGAACTACAAAGAATCTTGTGAAATTATCCAAGTTGTGACGTGTGTTGCTATTGGTTAGAATCTTCAAGGCAATCAGTGATTGGGCCATTATTTCAATTCCTTCCAGGGGGACAGAGGTAAACACATCTGTAGCCATGGTTCTGTCCTTTGAAGTCAACGGGAACGGTCGTGTTTTTGGTGGAGGCCAGCCAAATATTTATGTCACCTCAGGAGAATTTCCCCCCTGTGGTCCAGAACGTGCTGTAACATTTTTCTAGTATTATTTTCAAACACAATATTTGACCACAAGCAGCAGAGTGGCCTAAGCAGATCTTTTGTTGATAATTGGTGGTTATACAGAGAGAAATTGTTTTCTCAGGTGATTTTAGCAATCACCAAGTCTATTAACATGCACCATGAGCTTTTATTGAGAGAGAAAAAAACAATACAATGATACAACAGAATATTGTACTGTGAAAATAACAGAGTCAAAGACATAGTTCAAATGTGATATTTAAAATAAAATTTATCGAGTTCTGTGGTTGCAAAGAATGCAAATTTTTTTCTCTCTGCCTGCTGTTTGCAAATATAATGCTAGGAGCATTAATTTATCTCTGTATTTAATATTAAAGCTCAAATATGCATGATGTAGAACTTATGTATCTAACTGGCAGTTAAAAAACTAGTCTATTTTAAAAGTAAATGTTAATTTTTGATCCTATAGTTATTCTTTGTATTTTAGTAAAACCAACATTAGTAGTGTTTCGTTTTTTGACTTTTGAATGAAAGTAGCATAGCTTAAAACTTACAAAGATTTTATACCACTGCAGATAATCCAAACTAAACTGTGAAGCCAATATTTTCCTAAAGTTTCATGAACAAACAAACAAAACCACCAGATAACATTAGTTTATCTTAGTAGGTGTTATACTTATCTTTTTACATGCTTTATATTAGCTTCACCAGTATGTTTGTCTGTCCGTCTGTAACTCTTTCGACAGAGTGAGTGACTCATCACTGTAAAATGTCCCACAAATTCTATTATGTTCGTTAGCCGAGCGGTCTAAGGTGCGCGACTTCTGTGACGTCAGCTTTCGGATTCAGCGATCGTGGGTTCTACTCCCGGCCACGCCGAAAAATTTTTTTTTTTTCCGGTAAATTCTAAGATTATATTCATACATCTAACTGTAAATGATTCGGAGAGACTTTACCATTTCTTTGTGACGTTGCAACTCCAAATAGTTATCTCAGATGGTAATAGGTAGTGTCGGTAGCTCATTTCCCTATGATAATTATACATAAATATAGTTTAAAAAACTAAAAAAACATGCTTTTAAAGAATATCAAACTAAAAAGTTAAAAATAAATATAGTTTAAAAAACTAAAGAAACATGCTTTTAAAGATTATCAAACTAAAAAGTAAAAAATAATATTAAAATTTAATTTATGACAATAGTATATAAGCAATACTAGTATAAATGAGAAAAAAGCATGTGGCGCTTAATATACAAAAAATATGGCACAAAGCGCCTCAAGCTTTTTTCTCATTTATACTAGTATTGCTTATATACTATTATCATAAATTAAATTTTAATATTATATTTTACTTTTTAGTTTGATAATCTTTAAAAGCATGTTTCTTTAGTTTTTTAAACTATATTTATTAAAAGTGTGAACCCCAACTTACACTGGAGACAAGACTAGTAGTGTTTCCATTTCAGATGAAAGAAGCCACGGAACCCCAAGGCAAACAAAAATTATATTTAATCTTTGTGTAGAATGTAACAACTTTGAATGTTTATTCATGCTAAAGAAAATTTTAAACAAATTTAATGAATACCTACCTAAAAACTAACTTTAAATATGTGGAATCATGCAGCAGATTCATTCACAAAGCAAAACTAAATTGTAAATGCTAAATTTGTAACTTTAATTTCTGGCAGAAATGTGCTTTATTTATTCCCACATACAAAAGATCACACAATTGTTATCCGCTTCTACTCTGTAGGAAAAGTCGAACACAAAACCGTTTCAAGGGACTGTTTAAAAAAATCTTTTAGGAAAGGCTCGATTCTACTGAAAAGCATGTAACACTTCCACAATTAATTGCCTGAGTTAATCATTACGTTAGGGCCATAGCCAGGATTGTGTTAAGTACACCCGTAAAATTTTATTTTTATAAGCTTTGTTATAATTGAATTTTAAAGGAAAATTTATTGTAAAATAAAAATCTCTGTGAATAGTGGACTTTTACAACTAAACACTTTATATTTTGTTAAGTGAAACGTTTGGATTTCATTGAAACAAGTCAAAGAGTGTTGAAACAAGTCAAAGAGTGTTGAAACAAGTCAAAGAGTGTTGAAACAAGTCAAAGAGTGTTGAAACAAGTCAAAGAGTGTTGAAACAAGTCAAAGAGTGTTGAAACAAGTCAAAGAGTGTTGAAACAAGTCAAAGAGTGTTGAAACAAGTCAAAGAGTGTTGAAACAAGTCAAAGAGTCTTGAAACAAGTCAAAGAGTCTTGAAACAAGTCAAAGAGTCTTGAAACAAGTCAAAGAGTCTTGAAACAAGTCAAAGAGTCTTGAAACAAGTCAAAGAGTCTTGAAACAAGTCTAAGAGTGTTGAAACAAGTCTAAGAGTCTTGAAACAAGTCTAAGAGTCTTGAAACAAGTCTAAGAGTCTTGAAACAAGTGTAAGAGTGTTAGAACAAGAAGCAGCGCCCACCTCTTCCGTATGCGGTTGGTCCTGGGGAAGTTGAGCTCGTAGCAGAGCGTGGGCGCGCACATGAAGTACAGCACGTCTGCGAGGTTCAGGTTGTCCGGGTACTGCACCAGCTTCGTCTCCATCTCGTCCCGGCTCGCCGAGCCGTTGGCCGTGCCCGCTGCAAGCAACGCCCGCGCTCCAGTCGGTCCCCCGGGCGTTCCCCCTTACAACCATTAGAATAAGTTTTCTTTTTTAGTTGAATTTTGTAAGAATTCTCAGGGACAGTAGACCTTAACTCCAACGCTTGCACACAGAAATTTAGGTATTGATTTTGCTTGAGAGAAAAAAAAAACTAAATGTTATATTTTGGTCTTTATTTCATTGTTTTTAATATTTTGTCCTTGATTTTAATATTTTGTCCTTGATTTTTATATTTGTTCCTCTACTCTTTGCTGATTTACTTAAAACTAGTCATAAATACATACATATTAATGTAATTAAATATACACTACTTGGCATTACAGGCATTAAAAATATGGACTATGTACTTGGAAACAATTTCTGCTCCTTCTGTGCTCGAGACATGTCGGGCTATAATGGAGAGGTAATCATTATTGTAGCCTACTAAGGATTACAATAATGCTTCCAAAATTAACCTCTATAATTTTATGTAGCGAAGTTACTTCTTATTTTGGTTTTTTGTTTTCCCTCCCCATATTCTGGAAGGGAGGAGTCCACACCTACTAACCTAACCTCCTGGCTACATCCCTGTGGCAAGACAACAGATACATTACAGTACACATTTCAACACACATATCTAACTTGCAGAACATGCATAATCAATTGTAAAATGTTTGCTTGCGCAGTCATAATTTAATCAACACTACTTAAGCAACACCACATCTTAAAAAAAAAGTGAATTTGTCGAATAGTAGCAATGTAATGATGTAGGATAGTGTATTTTTGTTATGATGGTGGCACTACCAAGGGCAGTTGGGCTCTTGGATAACTATCAGCTGTCTAGTGTGCTCTATGTCCATGTTTTCACTTAGTGGTGAAATGTCTAAAGGAACACGGTCTAACAATTTAAAACAAACTTTCAAACAATACAATGATTGTGATCAGCAAAAGATTACACACATTTCATTATGCTCTAAATTAGTGTATAGTGGTTTGTAAGCCTATCCCTTATATTTAATGGATCATTATCAGGGTACTACATACTATGAAAAATTAGATTTTAGTTTGAGATAGTCAATTTATCCTGTGTTTTGAATTGTTTGAAGGTACCTTTTCTATTACCAAAGTTTTTGCTGTCTGCAGGAACCCTATTTCGACTTCAAGCACTGGCCAAGTATTTTTAAGGACATTCCTGGCCAAAACTTCAGAGATGAGGAACGAAGAAGGTAGAAAGTGCTCGGCTTCAAGAACTGATACAGGCTGCCTTACAGACAGGAACTGTAAAGTTTCCTACTTCATCTGTACATATTCCAGTTTACGTGTCACTCCATCAAAAAAAATTTTGCACTGCAAACATTAAATTTTGCTACATTTGTGTGGCAGTAGTTCTCAACCAGCAGCGGGCGGCAAAACCTAGTGATTACCAAGTGTTTGAAATTCTTCAGGAGTTTAAGCAGCAGATTTATTTATGTTTCCTGAAAAGCAATATTTTAGAGCTGCACTTATCCCCACCACAACTAACACACACACACAGTTGACCAGGTGGACACCTGAAGTGAAAAATCGTGGCTCAATTCAGTTTGTTACGAATCATACAATATGTAATTTTTTTATTAAATTTTATTATCACTAAATGTACTAACTGCACTTCAACTTGCAAAGAGTCATTTGGCAAAAATGTTTTATATTTTTAATGTACAATGCTGAGTAACTGACAGTGACAAAGAAAACCAATAAATTTTTTGATTCTAATAATTCAACTTCTAAGAGTGAAAAGAATTTTCAAAAACACACTGAAACAAAAGTTTGTAGAGTACATTGCTGCCAATTGCAAGATATCAGCTTAAAATAGTAAAACACTCACCGAGATTGTGATTTGACAAACTCTGTCTCCTCACGTGAGTTCTCGAAGACGCTTCCAGCCGGCTCCCACGGCACCAGTAGTTCACTTGAACGTATGACCACAGCTTCAAAAACATGACCGAATACGTGAAGCACACCATTGAGGCACCAACTGCAACAGTATGACAGTACGATAGCCCATAACTGCCACTTCCGCCGCCGTGTTTACCCCCTCTCCACAAAACAAACTCTCCACAGATTCCCTTTCCTCATTTAACCAGCAGAGCCAAGATTTTATGGTGTTATAAAAATGCAAATTTAATCATTAAAAATAGTGTATTTTGTCTGTCACCAATAAATATTAAAACACACATAGGCTAATAAGTATATTAAGCACAATTACACTTCAACATTTCATGGTTAAGTTCTTAAAATGTGTACGTAAAGCAATTCTAAGTACTATTGATGAAAGTTAAACAAAAAACTGCAACTAAATCATTTAATATTTCCTTAGTTCATGAGAAAATTATGAATATGAAATTAAAACTACAGATAAACATTATTTTTAACTGCAATGTCAACACCAAGTATTTTTACTATTAATATGAATCAAAATATTATGCAATGTTAAAATCCCAAAAGCATTATACTTAAAAGTTTTCTTGTGATATTTCTCTATAGGTCTTTAGCCATGTCTGTATGATATCAGCTGTATACTGCTTTTATTTACAGTTAAAAAAAACCATAAAGATACTAAATAGTTTTACTTTGTACATTTTAATAAAAGCTTAAACTAAAGATAGATGAAAATATATTTATATTTTAATAGAAAAAACTAGATACTCTAGTACATTTGTGTGTTTGGATGAGTACTGACTTCAATTTTGCCATTTCATTTTTTATCATTATTCACCATATATTCTTGCCTATTAATCAAAGAAATGTTAAACTTTGTTTTTCTACAATGGATAATGTTCCCAGAGATCTACAGCAGTGATGTGAAATTATGTTACTAGATAAGTTCTCTGGAAAATTCTTGGATAGAATCTACATGTGCTAAAGTATGTTATTGAAACACTAAAACATAATAGGCCTATTTACATGGAAAAATTTGTTATGTACACTATATGATTATCCTTTTATTAATAATTTAAAATCCTTTAAGAATACACAAAGTCCACAATTTCTGTATGTAATTATATTTACTTAAATTACTTACGGTATTCATGTTATATTATTTAGCTTATAAATTTATATACTAAAAGCAAACAGTGCTACATTTTGGTAAACTCTATGGAAATAAATTTAGAGCAGAAAAATGGTTATGCATTTAAGTAGGATTAAAAAAAAAAAAAAACGAACATAAAAGTGTAAAAAAAAAATTTTAACCTCAAAATAATTCATGCAAAACTTAGTTGAAAACATTCAAGAAGCACCATAATATTAAATAAAGAGAATATCTTCCAAAATCTGCTAGGCAAGCACTTGTATCCCAATTGCTCAATCCTGTGCTATGGTGCCTGAAGCGGCAAGCTACTCACACAAACTGAATGCAGTGTTCTTGAGGTGAATGACCACCATGGGAATCAGCACCATCACCAAGAGATTGACAATGTGAGCAAACATGCCAGGCGCATGAGCTATGATCTCCTGGAACACAGATAACACATAAATGCTTTACATTTTTTTTTTCAGCATTAAGACTTATCGTAAGAGATCACTAGACTTCTCTATATGCTAGATTTTTATTTTCATGTTTCTAATCAAAAATTAAACAGTTAACTATCTAGGCTGAACAGAAGACAAATTGCAACAATCGCGAAAGCTTATGAATTTGAGTCGTGCTATGACTTAGAATCAAACACGTGACCTGTAAACACCAAGTGATGCATTAGTAATCAGGGCCAAGGAGCCTGATAAGGATGAGAAGAATTTTTCTAATAAAAAGTAAGTTTTCAAGTACAGCAGAGTCACTTGTTATGAAACTATTTGTAAAATAATAATCTCTCTTGACACAGTAATGCTGTTTATCTTTAGCCGAGTGAAAAGAAATCTGTGGTGCAGTTCAATTACAGCTTCAATTTTTCATCTTTTATCACCTTACAAGTAGGCCATATGATTAGTTTAAAGAAACCATTAAACCATTGCACTCAATATAGATTTAAGTGATCATTTTGACAAAACCAGAATACACTGCTGCAGTAAGTATCTATCTACTGCACAACTTACCGAGTTGACTTCACACTGCCCTGATTAAACACTACAAAAATGCATCGTGAAAATGAGAGAAAGTTACTAAATGGTGGGAGAATATTCTTGGCTTTTACCAAATTTCAAAAAAATCTAGGCAAATATAGTGACTATTTTTGTAACTCCATCATATTTAGCTGCAGTTACTCAGATCTGTAGCCATAATATAAATTTATTCTCCCTTAATTCATCTCTACCAGAAATGACCAATCACTAATTCTGTAACGGATTCAGAAAATCTGTTAGGGTATTCTGTATACCTGAGTCACATTGATTTTTAATATTTTAACTCTAAAACAGTGTTTCAACACTTGCTTCAGAAAATTTCAGAGTTTTCTCCAGTTACTGCCTAAACTGTCTTCCATCTTCTGTAGGTATCTAATGACTATGCATTCCTCTCGCTGGCATACTTGGTGTCAGCACATCCTGGCAACATGCATTTTCTGGTTTCAGGCATTTCTTAACCACAAAAGCAACATGAATTGTAGATTTTTTTTTTTTTAACAGCAACAATCACATGTATTTTTTCTTGCCACAGAGCAGGTTATTTTAACATTTTTAAATAATACTATTTTTCTTTGGTATCCCTGTTTGATAAACCTGCAGAATTCAAATTCAGCATGGCCATGGTCTCAAACATGCTAGATTAAAGATCCCTTCAGGGGCCTGCCTAGTCAGGATAAATGTGTTTTGAGGTGGGATGATAACTGCCGCGCTCGCAAGCATTGCAGTGCGGTATCGCCTGTAAGTGCACGTCTATGGACTAGCATGCAGTCTTATCATGCATAGGACAACTATCAGATTTCATTGGTAACCATAACATTATATGGTGGAGAAATGAATATAAAAGTGTAATGCAAGTTCTTAAAGTGCTTTCATGAATCTGTACCGGCTGTAATGCCTAAAAATTGATCTCACAACACACTTTAGTCACTTTTACTCTTCTATAAATACAGCTTAAAAACTGAATACAAAACAAACCATCCATCCCCTCAGATTCCTTAAATGAACAGACCTCTCACTGACATCTTGAGCAGTTTTCAAATTGAGTGGTTTTTTTCTAACTCTGCACACCGATGTGCCTAGATAGGTGGTCCTGAATGTAGCTGGCATTACATCAAATTTTTTTTAGCATATCTTTTGAAAGAGACCACCAGGCGTAGAGGCACCTGGTATAGCGTCAAGTCACTGCTGCCTACAAGGGCAGACCCACTGATCATGCCCGCCTGCATGATGCGTGAGAGGAGGGGTCAGGGTCATGCATTTAGACTAGATAACAGGGGGTCTATTAGGCCTGTGCCATCCACTAAGCAATCTATCTATTTGAATTCGCCAGGAAACATGCAATTTGTTTTACATCAAACTGGATGTGATGCAAAGATTTGCATCTTATGAGAAGCTTCGCATTTGTTGCCAAGCTTCAAAATATTGGAAGCCTAAGATTTTTTTTTTTTTAATTATTAACTGTATAGTGAATTTTAACAAGATGGGCAGTATTTTAATCGAATTCCTTGTCAAAAATTATGTCCAAAGCCAGGGTTTAGCATTTTTCAAAGTCTTTTTCGCTTTTATCGAAGCAGTTTCACTATATAATTTAACCTTAACCTCGGCAAATTTAATGATTCGATAGTTGACGTAACTGCTCTGGAAACAAATTCTAATGGCAGGTGCAGAAACTTATGTGTGATTGAAATAAAGAAAAGTAGTTGAAAACATAATTTGCATGTATTTGATCATGCTCTGCATTATTTTTAAGATTTCCACGTTACATTTTGTGTTAGTTTTATATTAGAAGTGAATTTGCAACATGAAAACATAAATTTGCTCGTTACTGAGGTTAGATGTTATACATCTCAAGTGAGAACTGAAAGACTTATTCACAATTTGTTTTATACCTATAGCTGTTTTGATACAAATGTTTTATGTCAAGGATGCTAAAATACTGTGTTGCCAAGTTCTCTGACCTTTCCTTTTATTTTGTAAACATTGCTTTGGAAATACCCAGTTATTCATAGCGTTACCAAGAGAAGATTAAAGTTAAAGACTAGGGTAGTTAACTGGCAAAAGTTCTTTGGAAGAACTTGGTAGTCAACAGCAAATTTTGATTTTTTGCCAGTATTTGTTGAAAGGTTTATCTTATGTTCAACTTAGACAATATTTGCTGCCAAAAATCATATTACATATGTATTTACCCTATAACTTAGTGTTTAGTGAATGCGGGATATAATGCCTGATAATAAGGCATGTCCGTAACACTGCACCTGCTAAGTCCTGACCTTGCTCAATTATCAAAGTTCTACTGTAGTCAAAAATTTAAACTTGAAATTGGGGGAAAATTTCCAAATTAAGTTCTTTCCTCAAAACAGGACAAAAATAAAAAAATTTGGCTGAAAGATTTTTCTACTTGATAGTTTATGGATATTTTTTTATTTATTAACTATATTTTGTGTTAATACATACTATTGCTTCATTGGATGAATCCAATTCTCATGTAAATAATATTATTTTAAATTTTCCTCATTGTTAAAATGTTATTCCTCCTTTCTATTTGTTAACTTCTACACTAACCCACAAAACACATACTACTGTCACAATTTTTCTCTAAACCAATAAATGCTTCATGTAAAAAATTTTTATTCATTGCATCAATTGTACAAACCTGTATAAGGAAATCTGTTTCTTAATAACTTTTTAAGTAAGATGTTCCACAAACTTACCACAGCCATTCCTTTTTCAATAAGAAGGCAGAGAACTACAGGAACTATGGAATCTAGAAAGAAAAAAGTTAAAGACATAACATTTATGTTTCACAAAATTGAATGTTCTTAAATCTTAAGTACCTAATATAAAACAAATGTAAAATTGCAGCCAGGTCTTAATTCAAAAACCTAATACCCTATAATTTTGTACAGGTTTTTTTTTTTAAGTACTCCATACTCAAATCTACGTCTTAATAGCTATATTACAAAAGTTTGGCCGAACTAACAGTCAAACATGATTGGTAACGCCAAACATCTGTAAAATGCTGTTGTCTGCCATTACCTGTGTTTCCCTACTTGGCAGACAATGTTGCGATACTTATTGCATAGTAAAATAGCCAAAAATCTGTAAAGTGTGTGTATTTGAATAGGTTCTAACATAGCAGCAAAAATAAATATCATATGAGAAATAAAGACAATAAATAGGATTTAAAATGTTGAATATTGCAAGACAATAGTTTGGTGTTTTAGTCTAGCATTGATAAATATGTTATCAAAATTCATGATATTATCAACAATTTGCCACAGAACTAAACAGGGCTAGAAAAAAGAGTTTCTGGCCAGAATACATGTTATGATGTCTACAAAATGGTTAGCAAAAGTGACTATAGTAAGTCTTCTTTAAAAGGATACTGGCCAAAAATAATTTAAGATATTCTATTGCTGTCTGGTCAGGGTCAGATCAGGCAGGGTTAAATAATTGATGTTCAGCCAAAATTATATTGGTGACATTTTATAAATTTATAACATTTTTAGTCATGTTACGTAGTTCCTGACTCAAGGGGAACATTATCAAAAAGTGGAACTTTTTCTGTAAAAATACCTATAATCCTCCGTAAGTACTTCACCACATCCATCAAGAGGAAACAATGAATGTATTATTGTTACTGTTTGCTGTACAGTTCAGTGGTACCCATGAATAACACTAAGTCTTAATATTAGTAAATGTTATTGTAAACCAATAAATGTAATCATAGAAAGAATGTTTTGTGCAAATCATGTGTGAAATACAAACATGGAATATAAACAGAAAATGTTAGGTGAAATTCATTAAATGCAAAATCTGTTTATCTTCACCAGTTTTAATTTTCTTTTGCACTAGTAAATAACTAAAATAAATCTACCATTACTCTGAACAATATTATAATGGTGAATTGCGAAAAACCCAAAAAAAAACCTCAAAGCACATTTAACCCAGGCTAATGCCCTCCTCACTTATTAAATGGTTTAAGCAACCATTTATTAGGTTTTTTTCGTAATTTTCAGTACATTTATTAGGTTTGCTGATATTTAAATAACCACTTTTAATTCCTTTTAAGAAGTATTCCTACATTCACCATAAGGTGTTCTTTATAGATAGTGAATAAAGCCCCTGGACTGTTTTTACCTGTCTGGTTCTGAATTTACAATTGTATAGTCTTCATGTATGAGAGAGAGAAAGAAAAAGATTTCTAATGATTTTACTGTATCATGGTGGCCACTCACAGTCACCAAAAATATTCCCTGATTTTTCCCTGATTTCCCTGATTAAAAATTCAAAATTTCCCTGATATTTACAATTACAAAAAAACATACTTTTGATGAAATAATATTATATTATAGAAAGAGATTACTCACATTTTAGCACCCTGCTGTATTTTCTTCATTATATACATACGGAAGTTTGTTAAATAACATAATACATTTAAAATACGTAAGGTAATGGCACCAATAGGTGACATGTTAAGGGGTGGTTTTGAACGAATTATTCCTTGTTATCGAAACTACAAGACATATTAGTCAAATGTTGTTATTGTTGGAAGCACTATTTTTTTGACTTACTGATTTGCTATATATTTTCCCGAAAAACCTTTGTCATAATTTATTTTATCTTTTTTATTTGAGTCTTACCTTGGCACCTAAAGTTGACATGTAAAACACAGCCAGAACCTTAGGTTGACATCTTGGGTACCATAAGTTGACATTATAACATAACTTATAATTTGTTAGGATTATTAAAATAAATATTCTTCTAAAACTCAATCTGTCTTCATGCTTTTCAAAGACACTAATTATTCAGTACTAGCAAGCTATCTTGTCCTTATTAATACAATAATGTAGTTAGAAAATTGTTTAGTCACTCAAATCAGTAGAAAATGATACCATATTCTTAAAACAACTAGAACTACTTGGACAATTTGCGGACTACGTCCTCTTGGCTGAAATAGGCTTCTTCTTCGGTCTTTGAGAATCTCATACTTTGTGGATTTCTTTTTAAAAAAATCCCCAAGTAAAGTTAATTTTCTTCATTTTCTCTAACTTGTACAACATAAAGTCGAAATGAACTTTTCCCGTATACTTTAATCACTGCAAAATCTTGGAGATGCAGTAGAGTGCTTTCCTGTTCTTCCTCTTCAATAGACATATCAGAGAAGTTATCTTCACTTTCATGAAGTGAGATCACGTCTGAGCAATCTGAAGAAGACATTTGTTCATCTCTTAGATATGGCCGTTAGAGATTGCTTGGATTTAATCACATTGAGTTTTTTTAACTCTTGCCTCCTTTCTGGCAAGTTTTTCAGCCTCTTTTCTCTTCTTTTCTGAATACTTTTTTTCTTGATAAATTTGCCACTGTGCAGAAGTAATACACTAGGAATTTTTTCCCAATGTCTCACACAAGTGGTTACTTTCTTTTCTCTTAGCCAGAAAAGAGCTCTCTTGAATGGTGATGTAACTTCTTGCAAACATGTCTTTCCTACTATATAATCACTTACAGTTTCTTTTGTTACTGTTTCAATTTTTGTGGCACAAGCATTGACAACCTCTTGAAGTTTATCTATATTTTCATCTCTAAGCCTAGACTCATCAGGCAACACTGAGCTTCTAAACTCAACAGCGGTTTCTTCACCCATCATCTCAACTTGTAACTCTTCTGGATAATTTTGACGCTGTATCAGGTTTTCTTGCTGAAATTCTTTTATTCTTTCCTCCACAGTTTCTTCCTATTCTCGTACATTTCTTGTAGCCTCTCTTTCCAGCACTCCACCCACTAGTTGAATTGTAAGTTTCGTTACTTTCAACGACAGCTCACGAAGGCTTTTAACCATCAATGTTTTCTCACTTTTCTAATAACTCAACTTCGTGATGACTAATAATGGATCTTAACTATGCCACATGATTTTCCAATTCTTTGCTTGTTTGTAATACTGTTGGGTTAATTTTTTCTCTGGACATCACTGCATATTCTTCATCGACTTTAAAATTTATGATAAAATACCTACTATGTGGTCAAAGAAAGAAAAAAACCCTAAGGTATATTATTGTTACATTGTTAGCTTGCACAGGTGGCCTAAAGTTGACACATCAGGACCTTAGGGTAACAGGTATGTCACCTTAAAGTTCCCATGCATATTTTCCACTGTTTCCTAAATGAAACTTCACATTATTCATTGAGAAGTTTCATTCACTTCATATGTTAATAATTTGCTTGTAACCGAAAGTTGACAGTACTGTCATCTTTTGGAAACATGCTTTTATTTGGAACCTAAAGTTGACACACCCCCCTCTAGCACCATTGAGTGATGTAAGGTTATGGTTTTTTGTTTATACAGTTAAAATAAACTTTGAATAACATGTGATAATTAAATGTACACATAAAAACTTTCATTTTAAAACTTTATTCACTATTTGGCAGGTTACTTACCTTATGATTTTATTAACAAAACTTGAAGTATCACTCACTATTGAACACTACCGCCTTACTTCAATCATTACTACACTGTCATTAATATGTGGCCTTGTTCTAAAGTACCAGTTTCATAATAGTAAGTCCACCTTAAGTGGAGGAAAGTTATTTTCCCACAATTGTTATTTGAAATCTTATTATTTAAAAAATAGAATTATGTGTCACCTTTAGGTGGCATGTCAACAATTGGTGCTATTACCTTATGTCACTTTACATTATAGCATCCCTTTCAATGACCTGCTGTCTATGTTTTGTTTTGTGTCTAGAGACAGGAAAAATTCGCGAATTCATTTCGCGATAGGCTAAAATACAAATAGTTATACCTCAGTGCTGCCTCTGCTATTGGCTCACTACTCACCTGGATGACTCTGGGCCAATGAGAAACACCCGACCAAAGCTTTATAAAATCACAGGCTGCTACATTGGGATGTCTCACAAGACAGCAGCCAATGAGTGGGTTCATTTGACCGAAAGTACGCAGAACTATGGAGTTCATCCTACAGGTCATTGAACCCGCAAATTTTTCCTGTCCCTAGTAATGGGGTATTTCAGTGGCGAGCGCTCAAACATTTTTTCACACAATTTTTGATAACTGTTCTTACATTCATTTTTGAAGTGTAACATTTCTAGTTGTGAAATATTCTTAGTCTTAGTACTCTCAAAAAGGGATAACAGTACAGTGCAAATTTTACTTTGTGTTTGATTTAAAAATGAAACTACTAATGGATAAATCTTCACTGCATTACAATCAGTACTCCCATCTGTAGCTAAAGCAAATGGTCCACTTACTAAAGACTCAACAGTTTCAATTTAGTTTCATCAGCCATATACTCCACTAAGGCAGATGTTTTTGTTCTTGCACAGCTGTATTTCTGTGCAATTTTTGAGTCCGGAAACATAGCTCTATACAAATTACCCGAATGATCGGCTACTGCTATCTGTAAATTGTGTTCTACCAAAACACGTGTAAACAATAACTCTGCGTTTGTTACTTTCGTTTCTTCAGATGTAGCGAAAAACGACGATATAGATTTATTGCTAGTCACGGCTTTAAAATGTTCTGCATGTTTCTTTGATTCAATATGCCGTCCTCAGTCATCCCTTCCACCGTTCGCAATCGAAAAGTCACACGTGCATACGTTACAAAACGTGTGGCGTTCCAAAACATTTGAAGATGACAAGCATGGCCATTCATTTATATAGTTTGGTCAAAGGTTCTGAAGAATAACGTTCTTTTTTTTTTGCCCCAGATACACATTGTTCTGTCACACGCTTCATTTCTACAACCGGCACTGAAGAACACAACACTATCGAACAACATAAAAAGGTTTCACGTCTATACACACGACAAAAACACTTTGATGAAAAAAATGGCTTTCAAGAAAGTAAATAACACAAGACAGGTTAGCCAAAGTACCGTACAAAAATTATCGTGATGTAAGTAGCTAACAAACAAAAAGTCCGAGAATGAATATGTAGAGAAGGTGGTAATATGGAACCCACTGATTATATGGAACCCCTCGATATTCCGGCCGGGAAGTGCTGTACACACTTGGTGGGTGGTGGAACTAGTCCTTCTCCTTGAGAAACGAACCCCCGCCATGTTTCAGTCGCTTGCGTGCAGCTATTGAGAGACAAGACGCTCGAGTTTATTTTCGGAGATTTCGAATGTTTTTTGAGGTATGTTTAGTCTGTTATTTTTGACTGTGTTGTGTAGGCAACTGAATTTTCGTAGTGTGTACGTGTGTACTAGTTTTCCTACCGCTTCCATGGTATTCCATTATTGAAAATCTTCCTTGAGATCCATGACAACAACATGTTTTCCAAAATTGTTATGTTGATAACATGGAACCCCCAAATGCAAAAGGGTTCCATATTACCAACATATTTCAGTATAATTCCGAGTCAAATAAAATGCAGAATTTACTTAACTGTCTACATTATTTGACTTCATAGCTAAGTATTTATTCATTTGTTTGTTGCAGAATGCCGAGGAGAGCGCTCGCAGGTGGTAAGGAGGCGAAGAAGAGAAAAGTATGGAACAAACACAATATGGAGCTGGCGATAGGAGCCATCCGCGAAAAGAAAATGGGCCTCAAAAAGGCTGCCAAGTGTTACAGCGTCCCAAAAACCACACTTAGACGCCTTGCTTACGATGAAGACATGCCTGCTGGCGAGGCAGTTAACAAGAAACTTGGGCGACCACCTGTGCTTAGTGATAAAATGGAGAAAGAGTTAGTGCATTATCTTCATTTTATGGAGGCGAAATTCTACGGCTTCACGTGAATGGATGTTCGTTGAATGGGCTTCCAAATTGCTAAGCCCAACGAACTTAGTCACCCTTTCAAACAGCAATTAGCTGGAAGGGCTTGGCTGGACCATTTTCTCAGACACCACAAAAATCAATTGACTTTGAAAAAACCTACCGGAACATCATATGCCAGGGCGACAGGTTTCACGAGAGAGAGAGTTAATGGGTTCTATGATGTTCAATCCACAGAATATGAAAAGACAAACTTTAAAGCTAACATGATGTATAATGTGGATGAGAGTGATTTGACGATAGTCCAATCTAAAATGGCCGAGGTGATAGCTCTTTAAGGGAAACGACAGGTGTGTGCATTAACTGCAGCAGAACGTGGATCCCTAGTGACTGTAGTATGTTGTATGAGTGCAGGAGGAAACTTTGTACCCCCAATTATGATCTTTCCCCGCAAGAATATGACGGACACTCTTGAGAGGGGCACCTCCCAGAACCATTGGTCCCTCTCACCCTTCCAGATGGATTCAAATGGACTTATTTACACAATGTTTCAAACATTTCCTTGATTATGTGAAACCAACCTCATACTCTACGACCACTACTCCCACACCCGGAATGTTGACGTAATTGATTTGGCGAGGGAAAATCACACAACGATTGTGTGCCTGCCATCCCACACGAGTCATAATTGCAGCCCCTGGACCGCACATTCATGGGTCCTTTTAAGACCTACTACAACGAAAATGTCAGGCAATGGATCATGCACAAGGATAAAATTCCTGGGCCGTACGACATCTGTGAAATACTTACAATCAATGCTGCACAGCTGCGACAGCTATAAGGGGATTCGAAGGGACAGGTATTTTTCCTTTCTGTAGAAGTAAATTTTCAGATGCTGAATTTCTTGCCAGTGAACATGAAGCAGAACATGCAGCACTTTCTACAGAAGCAGCCAATGAGACAAGTGACACAGAAATAACTCCAGCAAATGTCATTGAAGCACCACACGTTTCACCTCTTCACATTCACCCTATGCCCGAAAAAAAGAGAAATTCACGCCGGGGAAGCCAACCTATGAAGTGTTCTGTTTTGACTAGTTCACCTTACAAACAACAGCTACAAGAGACTAAGCGTCGGATTGAACAGAACCAAACGCAGGGTTGAGAGCTTAGACAAGGCACAGAACGACAGCGTGGAAAAGGAAGAGGGCACAGAGAAGGACGAGCAGCACTAACTCTTCAGAAAGATGACACAAACACAGACAAGACAAATGCTACTCCATCAACATCAGCAGACATTCCAAGCACCTCCAGAAACTTTAAGTCAAAAACTACAAAAAGGAAAGCATCACCTTACATCTCAACATCATCTGACGAAGAGTTTAAAGGCGATAAATCGGGGGACTCAGATTTGGATGTGCCTGTAGGGGAAGAAGATCCTGCACAGAAGGATGCAATATGCGTATTTTGCGATGAACGGTTCTCTGATTCCAGATTGGGTGAGCTGTGGGTTCAGTGTATGGTCTGCGGGTACTGGGCTCACAGTGAGTGCGCCGGTGCAGACGACCGACAATATGTTTGTGATTATTGCAAGTGAAGATATTTAAACTGATCATTGTGTAGTTATGTCTACACCGTTCAATCAAGACAAGTTATGTTTTGTATTGATATAACATTATTCTTAAGATATTTGTTTGTTTTCTGTCACTTTCTCATTTTTTTGTGAGGAATAAAGTGTTTTATTTTGATTCTGAGGGTAGGGTTCCATATTACCATCACATAATGATTACCACCCACTTTTACCTTTTTTCACATACTAAACAATAGTAATTATTGTGTATCTAATAATTGGGAAATTATAGCTATTACACTTGCACTGATAGTTTGGGGATCCATCAAAGCCATAATTTACTTTTTTAACCCTATTGCAGAGCCACAATAACCAAAAAACAAAGTGGGGTTCCATATTAACACCTTCTCCTCTACTAGTTGTATCGTACAATGGACGTAATACCGTACCATTTCTATTACAAAACACAACAATTAATCTACTTATTTCGACAGTACATGCGCACATTTATTAGTTCCGTTATCTGCACAACCACGTGATGTATTCGAACTGCGTTCACGAAACACGCACACCAGAAACGGAATTTTTTTTCTGTTACCCAGCAGCACAAAGCCTCGTTTCCGTAATAAACCAGCGATGTTCTGTAATTCCGTAATTCTGTGTTAAATCCGTAATAATTACGGAAAATCCGTAATGGTTGGCAGCTCTGCGGAAATATACACGACACAAAAAATTCCCGGTTATTAAAAAAATTCCCTGACATTTCCCTGATAATTCCTGATCAACATGATTTCCCTGATAAATCCCGGTTTTCCCGGTGAGTGGCCACCCTGTGTATAAGTGCATAATGTATTAGTCAAAATAGGACTTGTTTTGTAAAATTTGTATTAAGAAATATTTAAGTTCCACATTTGTTGAACAATAATTTCATTTTTATGAATAATACAATGTGTTAAAAATAAAAACCACCAAAATCTCCTGTTTAAAAAACAATTTGGACTTGAAATCAAAACCAAAAAAATTCTTGTCCTTTATAGTTACATATCAGGTAGACAAAAAGTTTAGCACCAAGCATTCCAGAATAAATTAGGTCCAGAATAAATTAGGGATCATTTGTCACCAAGTCTTTCTTCGTATGTCCGAAACCAATACAGTTTCACGTAATTTCACCTCACTGAGGAAAGCGAAGTCCATGATTGCTCTAATCAATGTACCCGAGAGTTTGGATGCCACAGAAGCTTAAGGGGATTAGGCATCTCCATCTAGCAATCTCAAATATTTTGATACCGCGTGCAACAGAGCTTCCATGCTAATTTTTTTGTTTGTTTGTTTGTTTGTTTGTTTAGGTCAACACTTGTGAACTGGTGTGGTTATCGTGAGTTTTAGTTGCCAGCATGAAATAATAAGTTATTTCCTTGCAGCACTTACAGACTAGATCCTGTTGAGTCGTGTATTTCCAAAACTGGCCATCTCCCTCAGAACAGTTTTGCGAGAAATCAAGGAAAACTGTTTACTCAATTCCATGATGTGGCATTCAAGACGGTTTATTAAATGAATATGGCCGCTTTTGTAATTAACTGCTCCTTATTCACTGTGGGTTACCATGGAATTTGATTTTCTAGAACAAAACCATTTTTTTTCTTTTTTTTGTGGAGGTTACAACAAGGTATAGAATGTCTGGCAGATATGATTTTACACCTCGACATGCCAAAAACAGGGCTAAGTAGCATAAATTTGAATAATAGCAAAATAAAATGGGAAAAATCCCAGATGGTGGGGCTTAATCACCGGACACAAGGGAGGGCGAACCACTGCCTGGAGTGCCGAGGGGTGTCGTATAAATGGAAAAATCCCTGTGAAGAGAGAGGCCTCTTCACTGCTCGTCTCTTCCCGGCAGCGGCTTCCTACCTTGTGCCAACCACGGGACAGACAACCCAAGCAAGTGAAACGGACCCTCCAGACGAGGAAACTCACACAAGAGCAGCACGATGGATGGGTGCTCCGCCCCGCCCTCTTGTTGGCCGGTGAGTACGATGAGCCACTGGTGGGGGTCCACGCGGATGCCATACCTTCAACATCATTTCATACACACCTCTAAAACCTGAGACTAGCAAACTACACAGTTTCATGTTCCAAACAATAACATACAATTTTTAAACATTTACAAATCAACGGCAGTGGCAGCCCAATTTAATGGAGGCCCTACCCTCAGAAAATTTTAAAAACTAATTCTTCCAAAGAAAAATTTTAAGCCAATTTAAATATCTACAATGGTTTTTGCTAATCTAGCATAACAATATTTTAATTTCAATCTGAGCAAATTAGCCTCAGATCTGTTTTATAAATGTGTACGATAAACTTCAGGTGGAATCGTGTGCTTATACGTGGCAATAAAATATTTGAAAATTTTTCTCTAATACTCTTTACACTATCATGAATTGAAATTTGGTATTGACCAGCACTTTAATTTACATAATACAATTTTAATAATTACTTTACACATCAATGTAAAATTTTTTTAACAGCAAACTAGACAAAACAAGTAAAATAAAAATTAAAAGCACCAGCACGGGGCCCCGCTAACTGCCAGGCCCGGGGAAATTCCCGGCTTGCCCTGCCCTGGGGCCGCCACTGATCAACAGATTCGCATTCCTGTGTATCAGTAGGCTACCTGGTTGGAAAGCTTGATATTATCTTGAAGTCTCTCTCTCTCTCTATATATATATATATATATATATATAGACCCTATATATATATATATATATATATATATATATATATATATGTATATATATGTATATATATATGTGTATATATATATATTATGCATAATATATATATTATGCATAATATATATATTATATATGTATATATATATAATATATTATATATGTATATATATATTATGTATAATATATATATTATATATGTATATAAATAATATATTATATATGTATATATATATTATGTATAATATATATATATTATATATGTATAGTGTTTTTTCATGGAGTAGGTTTTTATGCTATCCATTTTTCGTAACTTTCTGCTAGATGGCGCTGCAGCGCATCAACTCTCTGAGAGGGGGCCCACTTGCGCTTGCAAAATCGTAACTATGAAATGTGAATGATAAAACTTCATCCCCGGGCCCCCCTGGGAATCCTACAGATTTTCGCCCATGTTCCACTGGTTAAGTACCAAAGTATGTTTTATGTATGAACAACCCCATCAGGTGTAACAATATTTATGTTCTTATTAAAATATCAATTTGGTTCATTTCACGAACACATTGTATGCATATTGATTGACCTGCAGAAATTTATGGATGATGGTACCAGATTTTGCCATATGATTTTTATTCTGGTCATTCATATTGATTTTCAGTTGCAAAGGAACAAGAGAACTTGGGGAATAAAAAATTTTGCATCTGTCAAAATTGTCAAGAAATTTCTGTTTATATTGTTACTTGAGATACATCATACCTCCATTTTGTCAGAATTCTAGGTTTTCTTTTTCTCCTTTAGCAAACTCTTTTTAATGCTGTCACAATATTTGCATAGTCGAGAATAAGTTTGGTCTAGTTAATATTTGTATATGTTCTAAATAGGTACGTTAAGAATTGTTTAAAGTACAATAATATTTATTATTCCTTTTTTATTTTTATTATATATGTAAAAAAATTTTAATTAAAATAATATTTCATAACCTTGAAATGCAATCTCATTGGTTGCCATTTGTTAATTTTCCATGCACTGGAGCAGCAGGCGCGATAATGGCATATTCTGGGAGACCCGTCTCCGTTTCCGTGCCATTGTAGAATGGGCCTTTAGAGTTAGCCATGCCAACCAGCAACCAGCAGCTTGGATGGTTGGTTGTGATAGGTTTACACTTATGGCTCTATGCAATAAGCGAAGTGTCGACTTGTTAGTGAGCATAGTGCTAAGATTACAGAATTGACATACTGCAACTGCACGACCAACTTTACATTTGCAGAGATGGCAGATATTTCAATAGTGAACAAGCTGGTAAAAAAAAAATTATAGCAGGAGCAGTGCTCATTGCTTGTTTTGGCATCCCCTACCACCCATTAAATTTATGCCCTGAAATTTTCCGAACCTTCAGTAAACCAGTACATAACTAATTGTACATGTGGTGAACTCTTTGTTAACTAATATTAAACTTACGGTACTATTAAGTTCTTTGCTTGTACGGTACTTCAAGATTCAACAACAATTTTAAATTTCCTTTATCGGCTTTCATGATTTGCAACTAAAAAATCTACATAATTATTTATGCGATGAATGTATTCGCAAACCAAAACCACGAATCTATGATATCAGCTGTCAAGACTAAGCATTTTTAGATAATACTAATTTCGTCACTCACTTTATCAAATTCTCCAAGAGCAGCCTGATACCTCCGACGGTGAGAATCAGGAACGCCCAGTTCACGAAGCCAGTGAAATTGTCGAACCCGGACGACCACGAGAACAGCGAGTCTCTCGGCCTGTGGCATCTGGAATACAACAAGACAACAGTTCAAACTCCATCATCTTTTAAGGTGGTGTAGCACACACCATGTTCATTTTTCATTTTCTCGTCATTACTACTTGACAAGAGCTACATGTATTTATATCAATTTAACATGAACTACTTCGCATTTTTTTTAGTGTCACAAATATTATTCACCAATATTTCCTACATGTGAACCAGTAGTAATGCCGAGATAATAAAAAACATGTCAAGTTCACAAAACAATAAAAGTAGGTACTCTTAAAATTTGAGTTTACAAAATTAAGGGGTAACCTAGCATACATTACTGTTTGTCCAGTTGATGGGCTGCGCCACGTTTGCAGGACACCCCAAATATAGGGTGGTAACAGGTTCAAGGAACTATATTTCCTGGCAGTGAATGTTTGATGATTTAAAATTTCACAATGTGTGGTCAAGCACCATTTCAGCAATGTTTTGAGCGTTGCAATAAGGAAAAGGAAGTTAACAACTCATACGTCACAGTATGCCGTCTCCTGACAATTCTAAGGCACGTTCTACAATGTAACGTAAACGGAGACGAATCTCACGGAACAAGATTTTCTACAATAGCACGGAGACGGACCCGTATGGATTAGCTCGGCAATGCTGAGCTCATCCCTATAAATTGCTCCATGCCACCAATAGAAGCAGAGTACTTGGCTGCGGTGGTAGCCATGTTTGTTAATGTCCTAAATTCATTAAAAATTGTTAGTACAAGAATGTCTATTGTTTTATTACTAGGCCTACTTTGTTGTTTATTTTCATTATGTATGTAAATTCTATCTGTGCTATAATCTCTTAAGCATATTTTAATAAATTTAAATACTATTTCGTAAACTTGAAATGCAATTTCATTGGATGTCACTCATTGCGTTTCAGTTAATTGTGGAAGCAGCAGACGCAATAGTGAAAATGTTTCGAGAGATCAGTCTCCGTGCCATTGTAGAACGGACCTAAGTAAATGGCGAACTATCACTGGTGACTTTGATAGTGTGTTGAGGGACGTTGTTTCCAAGCTCGTGATGTCAAGATTTTTGTATAAGTGTTCTGAACTGCTGATGATTCTCGACAACATGTCCTGGAAGTTGTCTTATGGTTCTACCTTTGAGGCCCGTTATACAATGACACTGAAACGGAGATGGATTTCACGGAACACAATATTTACAATGCTCGCAGATGAAGACGGACCCGTACGTATTAGCTCGGCAATGGTGATCTCTTCCGTTTACGTTGCTCCGTACCAACAATAAAAGCTTGAGTATTTGGCTGTGGTAGTAACAGTGTGTGTTCTAAATACTTTAAATATTCTTTCAAGAACATTAATATCTGGTGATCAATTACTTTTGTGGTTTATTTTGATTATCTACAAATTCTTCCCTAATAATAATTAATATTTTTAATTCAATTAATATTTTGTAGCCTTGAAACGCAATCTCAATGATTGCAATTTTTTTTAGTTTCCTGCATTGTGGAAGCAGCAGCGGCCTTAATTCAAGTACAGTTATGAACTGAAGACCACGCGTTCTTCGTTTCCCTTGTGGTGTACTAGAGCAGTTCGGAAGTATTTTCCTCTATAAGGGTCAAGCTACAATGAAACTGAAAAGTAAAAAAACGGAAACGGATCACTGCCATTGCCCAGCTAATCAGTACTGGTCCGCGTACGCATGCGTGCACTGTAATTACTCCGAGCAGGAAGATCGGTCTTCGCTTACGGGATAGATCTTAAGCTTCAGTGACATTGTACAAAGGGTCTTAATAGTATTAGTCAAGTCGTCAGGAAAGAAAATAATATTTATAAAAACCCGACTATGGTAATTTACTTTCTTTTATACTTTTTTTATTGTAAATAAGTACGTTAGGTTTGTAGAAACTCCCTTATTAAAATAATTACATATTTTAATTTAATAGTGTTACGAACGCACACAGGACAGCGACACGCGCCAGGTTCGGAGCTGGCTGGCGGCCCTGCACGGCGCTGTTATTTATAGCTGAGCGGCCTTGGGAATTCCGCGGGCTGCCGCGCGGAGTGGCACGAATGAGCGCCGCCTTTCTGGACTTTTCGGGCGTAGGGTCTGTCCGGGATGACGAGACTACACAGACGCTCTCGTCTGTTCCCTTTGGTTCAGTCCGGAGTCATGTCTTAACTCTGGCACAACATTAGGTAGCGGTGGAACGTGGACACAATCTATACTAATATTATAAACCTGAAGAGTTTGTTTGTTTGTTTGAACACGCTAATCTCAGGAACCACTGGTCCGATTTGAAAAATTCTTTCAGTGTTGGATAGTACATTTATCGAGGAAGGCTATAGGCTATATTATATTATCAATAAAATTAGGGATCGTTACTAAAAGTCCAATTTAGAATCAAATGCGTAGGAGGGGGTTAGATACAACATGCAGTACACGTACGAAGTGTGTGTTGACAATGCCGCAGGCGCTATAAGTTTATTTCCTATTACCTATTAACATTGTTGCCACGCACTAGATGCCTTATCATTCTTAATTTTCCCATACAAGTAAAAAACACCCGTGTGATATTAACGAAGCAATCAGTACCCTCATAAGAGTTAAATTAGTATTTAAATACTTTTTATCACTTTAAATCGCAAACCTAAACTATTTTTTTTTCCTCTCTGTGTTTAATTTGTTTTTTATTGCCCTTTTTTTCAAGTATATATATTTTACAGACTTGAAACTTCACAGTAATGTTCCTTATGTTACGCTGGATGACATTTTCCAAAAATTAGATCCCATGGGTGGTAAAAACCACACCAGGCAACAAAGGGTACTTTGTCTGCATGAGAACAGGATTTTTGCATTGTTCATGCCTTCTGCGTCTCCATGGCAACGGGCATCGCGCGGCAGTGGCGTACCCACAAGGAGGGGCATGTATAATGAGTGGCGCAAGAGTGATCTGCCTGTAGACTGCCGTAGCGAAGTACGGGTACATCAGTTGTACGTTGCGTGCACGAGTCGGGAAACCATCGGTGCTATTCATTTTCTCTCCGGTACATTATACAGCATTGTAATAAATTTTCACTGAATTTTTTTTTATTTACAATTACTGTAAATGGGAGATGTGGCTTAATTTTTTTCCATTAGTATAGCCGTGCGAAGCCGGGTCGGGCAGCTAGTCTTTTATAAAGCCCTCACTCAGGTGAACGTGGAGGCAAGTGAATAAAAGCTCTTGTCTCGACCATTACGACTAATCAAACGGTCAGGGACTAACACGTTCAACCACTTTCGTACAAAGAGATTTAAATGGGGAGGGGCTCCGTCCTGTTGCCAATTAAAGAGTACATATTCACCCTCCACTTATTACACTGAGGAATCGCCAATTTGCGTACGTGACGCTTCAAACGAGAAAAGTGCTCTTTAATTGTGACGAACCAACACACTAGAACGCTTATTGTTTATCCTATTAAAATTTATAATTGGGACATCCTGATTGTGCATTATTGCGTATCCCGTTTCATTTTAACATAAAAAGTTAAAATAAAGAAAGGAATTTTATGCGTAATGCAGAGCTGTATTCTTAAAATATATTTCATTTTCAAAATCTGTTCAGGAACATTGTTCCCGGGAGCAGTTGTTCCGTGTAACGTATTCAAAACAAAGTATGCAGTTGAATGTGATTGTGATGCGAAACTCTACCATAACCAAAATATATTTTATTTTTGGAATTACCTACTTATAAATTATGAAACTGTAGGTAGTTTGTAAGTTTGTTCGAGGTTGACGCAAAAACTACTGGATCGATTTTGATGAAAACCTTTTTGGATTCAAAAGCTTATGATTAAACTTAAAAAATGGTAGGTATTTACTTTTGACTCGCTTCTATGACGGGAGCCGGAGATAAGAACAAAAGCACAATTCTTCACAACCAGTGTAACAAATATAAGGTGAGCTCCCATTTCAAGTTCATTCGTATTAAATATGGAGGAGTCATGAGTGGCCCTTGCACTAGATGCCACGCGGGCGGAGATGTAATATACCACAAAAAGAAATTAGCAAGGTTAAATGAAATTTCTCCGTTTCATTGCTGATGCTTTCTTTGTTTGCACGGCTACGGGCTTTTGCATTGTTGATGTTGGTGAATATTCGGGCGTGTTCGGGCAGGGACAGAACTTTATGGACATCTTACGCTTCCCGAGTTCTACCTGCAGACTGCCTTAGCGAAGCGCGGGTAATCCGGCTAGTGAACTTTAATATAAACTATATACGCAATAAGCAATTTCTCCATCTTTATTGACAGGTTGATACCACACAAACCCCCTACCCCCCCCCCTCCAAAAAAAAGATCCAATATGGAACTTTTACCAAAATGGGAGCAATGCTCTCTCTCTCTCTTTTGCACTATGACCTTCAACAAGCGAGATCCACGTAGTATAGGTGATGGGAGGCAACGCTCAATTAGACTTGACGAGCTGTGTTGTGAATGTAGCATAGATTGAGATGAGATGGAGGGGGAAAAAAGCATCCCGAACATACGGAAACATCCGCCAAAAGCTTCCAACTTGCCGAAAAAGTTTCGGAACTAAAGTATTAATTATTTTGCTCATGTCTATTAAATTGTCACCATTGAATTTGACTTCTAGAAATGTCAAGTTATGCTCCGAAAGTTTCGATAAATGTGACGATGTGGGCAATAAATAGATGCTCAAATTAATTACAGTCTTGTTTGCAGTAAAAGATAAGACCCTTGGCAAGGGCATGTAGTAACGAGAAAGCGGGGGAAGGGGGGGAACCTAAATTAAACTCGCAACACATCAGAGTTTGGCTAGTCAGCTTCATTGCACTGAGCATTATTTGGTAGCAAATGAATCCGTATGCGCATAATTAACGAGCAGCAGCCACAGATTCCTTAAGTTTATTTTGCGCACCAGTAGGGCCTACACGCTAGCTGTCCTATGGGAAAAGCATTTGGGACGACCTCCCTAATTACTCTTAGAATAAACAAGGGTATGAACAACGACAAGGGTATGAACAACGACAAGGGTATGAACAACGACAAGGGTATGAACAACGACAAGGGTATGAACAACGACAAGTGTATAAACAACGACAAGTGTATAAACAACGACAAGTGTATAAACAACGACAAGTGTATAAACAACGACAAGTGTATAAACAACGACAAGTGTATAAACAACGACAAGTGTATAAACAACGACAAGTGTATAAACAACGACAAGTGTATAAACAATAACAAGTGTATAAACAATAACAAGTGTATAAACAATAACAAGTGTATAAACAATAACAAGTGTATAAACAACAAGTGTATAAACAGTGTTTTCCAGACGTCACCTGACTTGAGTGTTACGATTTATCTAATTAATTTTATATATTTAGTGCCACTATCATGTATATTTTTTTTAAAAACCCACGCACGTTTTCAAAAATCAGGTTACTTTAAACTTAGTTTCGATGATGACATTTGAAGACGTGAGAAATGCGCCGCATCACCTCGGTGGCAGAGAGTGACGACACAGTTCTCAGCGTCGTCGAGTGCGCAGGCACGAGTACCTCGAGGCATGGAGACCCACGTTACGTAACAAGCTCTCCCGGTCGAGCCTACACAGAGAGACGCGGTTACAGAAACAACAGCCGAGCCTACCATTCACTGACTGCCGATCAGTCCCGAACATGCCGACTCGCGGTCGGAACTAGAAACACCGTATCATTGAATATTGTTACGATCGCGCTTGGCTGCAGTGAGTGCTTGGCGTCGCCGCGCTCGTTCGGCCTGTCTGCGCCCCCTTCCACCCGCATCCTCTCCCTGGTATCTCGTGTCATACTATCTCGCGACATCCTGACCACAGCGCGCACCTGCCTCAGATCGAGTTACTTAAAGAGGCCGCACTGCGGAATAAAAGGACTCAGACATGTTTATCGACGCGTTTTGTGGGAACCCGATGCTTGTTGCGTTTATCGGCGTTCTTTGAGCAGCCACCGCGTCCTTCGAGGACTCACGACGCGTTTCTGGGCATTTCGACGGCGAAGGTCGCGCAATATCTCGGAGACATGCCCGATTGTTCTGGACGGGAACCCAAGGGCTATATAAGGAGGTTGGGCCGACCCTCGAGTTCAGTTCAGTGGGGAGTTCTCCCGCAGCGGAGTTTCCGGGCGATAGTGCCGCGGGTGCGGCAGAGTGGCGAAGTCCTTGGACGAAGGTTCCAGGGCAGGGAGTGAGAGAGTTCAGTGGAGTCGGGAGTTTTCCCGCGGTGGAGTTTCCGGGCGATAGAGTCGCGGGCGCGGCGGAGTCCCGAGTGAAGTTGCGAGCGAGGAGTCGAGCGGATCCTCGGCGAAGAGGAAGTGCGTCGGCAGCGGCAGAGTGTGGCGACGGAGTCCCGCGGCGGAGACCCACGAGGGGTGCTACGGCAAGAGTTGCGCCAAAGGTGCGGCCCAGCGAGGTGTGCGGACGAGTGACTGTGGAATTGACATTTCTTTAAGTGTAATTTATTATTTGCCAATTTAGAAGATTATTTGTAAGTGACAAGTAGTGGTAATAAATAAAACTGTGTGTGTGATAAAAATCTTTAATTGAGCTATACTTTACGAACCCGCGGTAAATCGTAACAATATATATTCAATGGTATCATGCTCTTGATTCGGACCATCCATCCTCTCGTCACCTGTATCCTCCTACATTACACCCCACAAGTATGTGCCCAGGGTATTCCGTGTGTGTTTGCAGGTTTTGCTTGGGCCCATCTTGGCATACTTTTAATATGATTGACGTGACGTCTAATAAATCGATGAACGCCGGCTGCACGCAGGAAAAAGTGTCCCGTCACGCACATTGTCTCATTACGCTGTGTCCCGTTACGCTCATTGTACGCTTGCGCCGCATCTATCTCTCTTCCACTCGATTGGAACAACCATCGATTTGACTGTTTTGAGGCACATTAAATTTGAAACACTCCCATTCGTTTCCTACTTTTCCTATCATCGTCCTATCCTTAACAGAATAACACAGATTGGAAGAAGTTAAATAGCAAACATGTATAAACGTTACAGTTAAAATAATCTGTTCGTTAAAGTTAAAAACATATTTGAATTAATGAGTGAAAATAAAAGTAAATTTATCAATTAAATTGTAGGTTTCATTTCACTCCTCCTTTGTATCCATACAAAATAGTGATAATTCAACAACAATTATTCAATTTTATTAATAAAAGTATGCAATAATTTCGTCAATGTTTTGTAATGATGTTGTCACGTTAAAAATATCGTTCGTAAACCGACTTTACAGACAACCAATTTTTTTTAATAAGGGCAGTTATTCATGGCTTTAATTGATGGCCAATAATCCCTGCACGAAGCTCACGATGCATGCGGCCTCTACCCCCAGCATGACTGAGAATAGATTTTGGTATGAGACGCACCTAGGTCCCTCCCTTACCCGGACCCTCCTACAAATACACTTAGTTCTAATCAGGTTCGGGGAAAAAAACATTTCACACATTTCACGATATAACAGTATTTTAATCGTCGCTAACCTAACCATAATTCCATTTAAGTTATGGCCATTTAGACATGAAAGAACACTCCCGGAAAAAAATAACATTTTGGACGAGAATTAGATGAACGTCTTATGTTTCGTTAGGGAAGGAGGGGGAAGGAGGGGGAAGGGGGTGTGTGTGTCCATGACTTGAGTTAAGCTTTTGGACATACGCCATTTCTAAGCATTGCTTAGCAATGGCGTATTTCCAAAAGCTTACATCAAGTCATGCACTCCCATTGCACAAAATCTTTCAAAGATAATGTGTGTGTCCATGACAGAATCTTGGCAACACGAAAATAGACTACTTTGAAACGCACACTACGGCCAAACTGTACACTCGAGGCTAATAACTACTATACCATCGTAAAGCCCGCTTTGACGGCGACGGGAAACACAGGGGCCAACGCTCCCCCCGCAATGACGTAACCGCGCGGCAGCCAACGCTAAGATACGTAGTAGGCGCGGCTAACGTTCAGTCGCCAGCCAGCTACCAACGAAAGTAATTTTGTCTTTTTTGCTCCGAACAAATTTTATTCTTCACGTTTAAGTGTAAATCACATTTGTAAAAAAAAAAATCCCTTCCATATTTTGTGCACAATATTATTTTCACGCAAGTAGCAAGGGAGAATGCCCAAGCCGAAAGGAAGAAATCGAAGAAGCAACGAGTTGAAACCCATTTCTGATCGGCCTCCTATACTTCCCGATGCAGAGAGACGTCGGCTCTTCTCGATTAAGATAGAAAGCCCAGAAAAATGGCACGGAATCGGCCCAGGGTGGTTGGTGAACACGCACACAAAGAAGTACAACACCTCGAACGCTGCAGACGTCTGCATCGGACCACCCCACAGATAACCCATCGAATGTAGAATCGATGAAAGTGGACAACCCAGTGGAATCGGAAAATCACATCACAACCTTTCAAAAAGTTGTTTTTTTTTTACGTGACGTCTAATAAATCGATGAACACCGGCTGCACGCACGAAAAAGTGTCCCGTTACACTCATTGTACACTTGCGCCACATCTCTCTCTCTTCCACCTTTGAATATATATACTGTATAGAAGTCGCGAGTGGATAGGATTTACTCTACGTTTTTCAGAAGCTTATGATGAGCAGCTTGGGAACTTCACCGCTGCAGTGCGCTGCCGTATAGTGATGGGTCGTTCGTTAACGATTCGTTCAAAAAGAACGAATCTTTGAGAGAACGAAATCTTGCGATTCGTTCGCGATGTAAAGAACCGGCTCTTTGAGAGCCGGTACCTTGAAAGATTCGGTAGAACGAAAATGCGGAGAGAACGAGAGAACCGGCTCTTTGAGAGCCGGTACCTTGAAAGATTCGGAAGAACGAAAACGCGGAGAGAACGAGAGAACGAGATGAGAGAACCGGCCACGCGCCCGGTCTGATTCGTTCGTGAAATGATTCATGACGTCAGGAGTCTGAAGAATTAGTAATCACAGCGTGAGCATGTTCATAAGAGCAAACGATAACTGATCAAATAAAATAGGGTAACATGAAAAGTATCTATACCTGAAAATGTCAACTGTTAAGTAGTGGTTTAAAATTGCGTTTTCACATTCACATACACAAATTTGGGGGGAAAAAAAAAACATGAATTAAAAATAACAGGGAAAGTAACTACAAATGTTCACACTTACCATTTAGGTGTTAATTAATGTACCTACTTCATTTTTCTCTCTTCATACTGAATCGCAGTAGTAGTATTCAATTTTTGTCTTTTTTTCTATAAATGTGTTGGTCTACATGTAAATACTTTACTCTCTCTAGAGTGTAAATAGCCTGTATATTAATATTTGTAACTTAAAAAGTAATACAATATAAATAATCTTGTTTCATATACGCAACTGTGATTCACTGGCTACGAAAAGCAATGTTCAAGTACTAGCTATAATAGTGCGATTACAAATTAAAGTTAAGAAAGATCACTTTTGTACCTAACATTCTTAGATTTAATGCTCCCGTATTATATAGAATCACTGCATGAAGCATTTGCAGCGATCAACAGTCAATAATTTTATAACAGTCAGTATACAACTAGACGTTTGAAATTTCATTTACCCATGCAGAGTAGATAAAGATAACCACCCACGCGATCCAGCCTCCTCTCGTTATCGGGTCACGCGATAACGAGGGGAGGCTGGAAGCAAACACGTAGCCAATACTCTAAAGGATGAACGAGTTACGACACCTGATAAAAGAGCCAGATCCTATTCACAGAAAAGAACGAAATGACCGAGATGAACGAATCGTTCTGAACGAATCTTTCACGGAACTGATCCGAAAGTACCGGTTCGGTCAAAAGAACCGTTCTGCCCATCACTACTGCCGTAACGCCCTGTATCGTCTTAGTTGTTATTTACACGTTAGAGCGCAGCGCTGTCGCCCGCTCCCCTCATCCATCATTCACTGCAGCTCAACGTCGTTCAACAGGAGGGGGAAAGGGGTGTTTGAAGAGTTTGAGACTTGTCCGCTAGGGACCACCACAAGTCGATGCCCTAGAGATGGTAGCGATTGCGGCGGTGAATTAACCAACTACCTCAAAACCGTATTAGAAATTTTAACCTGGGCTGGCGACTTCTATACAGTATATATATTCAAAGCTTCCACTCAATTGGAACCACCATCGATTTGACTTTTTCGAGGCACATTAAACTTGAAACACTCCCATTCGTTTCCTACTTATCCTATCATCGTCCTATCCTTAACAGAATAACACAGATTGGAAGAAGGTAAATAGCAAACATGTATGAAAGTTATAGTTAAAATAATCTCTTCGTTAAAGTAATAAACAAATTTGAATTTATGAGTGCAAATAAAAGTAAATTTATCAATTAAATTGTAGATTTCATTTCACTCCTTTGTATCCATACAAAATAGTGATAATTCAATAAAAATGATTCAATTTTATTCATAAAGTATGCAATCATTTCATCAATGTTTTGTTATGACGTTGTCACGTTAAACTATCGTCCGTAAACAGACTTTACAGACAATTTTTTTTTTTGCCCATTTCTTCAAAGCATCCCAATCACCCTAATTTAGAACTTGAATCGAGTTTAAGAAGTGACTCGGCGTTTCCCCATAAAAAAAACACCAACCAACAGACTCCTTCGCGTGCACTTAACCACCATAAGAACAGCTCTGCAAATCACGGTCATGGGAGCGTTGGTACATGGATTACTGCATGTGCGGCCGCTCTGTCCATTTGTGTAGAAGTGTTGCATTAAACTGACCAAACCGACGGAAAATTTGATTCATATTTATTACCCGTCATCAGGCAGTCAGGTGCTACATTCGCAGTCTCTGATATTGTAATATTATGTCGATAGTGATAAAAAAATTTGGTAGTCTGTAAAGTCGGTTTACGGACGATAGTTTAACGTGTCAACGTCTTAACAAAACATTGATGAAATGATTGCATACTTTTATGAATAAAATTGAATCATTTTTATTGAATAAAATATACAATTTAATTGATAAATTTACTTTTATTTGCACTCATTAATGCAAATATGTTTATTACTTTAACGAAGAGTTATTTTAACTATAACTTTTATACATGTTTGCTATTTAACTTCTTCCAATCTGTGTTATTCTGTTAAGGATAGGACAATGATAGGAAAAGTAGGAAACGAATGGGATTGTTTCAAGTTTAATGTGCCTCGAAAAAGTCAAATAGATGGTTGTTCCAATCGAGTGGAAGAGAGATAGATGCGGCGCAAGCGTACAATGAGCGTAACGGGACACAGAGTAATGGGACAATATGCGTAACGGGACACTTTCATGCGTGCAACCGGCGTTCATCGATTTATTAGACGAAGTCACGTCAAAAAATGTTTAGCCGGTCTTTAAGTAGGTACTCGCCAGAGATGAGCAAGGTCTAACCTCGGTAACGAGCACAATTGTGTGTTCATGTTGCAAATAAACTCACATTACGAAACTCCGACAAGATATTTTACTTAAAATACGTCCAATATTGAATCATTTGATTAGCAGACCGAAATTTTAAACTATATAATAAAACATCTCCGATAAAAGCGAAAACGACAAAATACTAAACCCCGGCTTTGGTCCTGATTTTAGGAAATAAATTTTACTAAAATGCCCTTTTTTTTCAAAATTCATTCAAGATTTTTTTTGTTAGTACATTTATGTTTTAGGCCTCATGACGAAACTTCTCAATGAATGTCTTATTTTTTTAAATCCTAAAATGCACTTCCTCAAAACTGACATCAAAAAGTTAATATGCGACAGAGATTTTCTGCTATTAAAGATAGATGGCGGCCGAAAGCATGAAAAATATTCAGAATTAATGGAATTTGTTTTTGAAAGCAACACAATCTCAACTGCTCCTACGGTTTTCGTGACGATAGCAGCGAAGAAGTGCCTTATCAGAGCAAGAGCGCGCTGTTAATAGAGGCGCTCTAAAACTGCTTCGTAAGAGGAAACATGGCCGTGTTTGGAGAAGTGATATTCTATCCTGCAAGCAAGTTCAATGATCAAGGTTTCCTTGGTTCAGCTATTTTCTTCGACACGCATTTCTGAACACCAGCCTGCCAGTCAATGCCGTGTCATGCCACCATGCGACGCGTTGTGTCAGGTGACTCGTCACAGTTACAATTTTTGATGGGTTATTTTATACACACGGGCTACGTAATTGATGTGGATTACATAAATGTGAACTATGGAAGGTGGAGCGCCAAAAAGAAACTACATTGGTCGGCTACGAGGGGAGGGAGCGAGAGATTTTAAAACATTACGAGCGTGAACAATGCAAACAAGGAAGATTACACACCAACTGGCTGTTCCGAACGAACCATTTACGTCCTTAAGGACGGAAACGCAGCGGCGTGGTACAGTAAGTACGCCTGGTATAGTAAAACCGAAATGTAAAGGCAAATAAAAAAGAATCCTGTAAAAAAAATTACGACGGCATTGCATAGAGTGACTTACAGCTGATCGTGCACACTGTTTGCTGGCATCCTCCCCCAACACTTAAATATTCTAGCAAAACTAAAAAGTCACGAATCACTGCCTGATCTCTCGTACCAACCTTCACAGATTTCTTCACGGCATTGAGTTCTGAGTTCAAGTATTTAAGAAGGGTAGACATGGCAGTATTCATAGAACGTGACATTAATCGGTGGCGGCTTATCTACTTGAAAGTAAAAAGGTTCAGGGATTTAGGAAAGCAAGTTATCTACACAGGTGATTCGTGGGTAAATGTGGGGCTCAGTGTGGAAAAGGCATGAAAAGAAGGCAGTGAAGAGCGATCGACAGGCAGCCATTGAAGGCCTTAGTTCATGCCTTAAGGGGGTGGCTCCCATTTCAGGTCAAGATTTTATATTTACAGTAATTACAGATACTCTTGTAGACTTTTTCAATTGTTTAACTTTCACGAAATGAAAAAATATATATACAGCGCATACTTTTTGCATAATTAGCTGCCAAAGTTACATTTTTAACGTTTTTGGGTTGTACAAATGAGAATTTAATTTATAGCAGAACTGAAATTTTTTAGGTTTAACTGCAATGCCACTGTTTACTTCATGATATGGTTTGCATTTCTATTACAAAAACTCATTTCATGTTTCTTGGCTATCAAAATCTTAACAAATTTGAGAATTTTGAAATACCACGTAAAATTAATTAATATTTTCTGAAAGAAATTCAAACCATTTCTTTAAGTAGGCAGTGGCATTGCAGATAAACCTAAAATATATATTCACGCAAAAGCAACCAATATCAATCAGTCAATTTGTTCTGTCAATGATGATCTCGATTCTGTCTCAAAGTGGGCAAAAGTTAATAAACTCAGGCTGAATGCAAATAAAACCCAAGCAATATTAATTGGTTCTTCTCATAAGCTCTCTGAATTAATTACTAACAAATGCTGTAACTTAACGCTTCAAGGAGTTGAAATTCAGTTCTCTAACGTCGTAAGAAATCTGGGAGTCCTCATAAACACAACTTTAACCTGGAGGAAGCAGATAATGCAAATATGCAAGAGGGTACATTTTTCCCTTCACTGCTTACGGCGGTTAAAAAATTTGCTTCCACTTCGTATTAAAATCATGCTTGTTCAAACATTAATTATGCCTAACTTTGATTATTGCGATGTCCTCTTTCCTGATCTAACTGATAAACTAGCTAAGCGACTACAGAAGCTCCAAAACTGCTGCGTAAGATACATTTTTAACCTTAAATTACGAGATCATCTAACCCAATACTATCAGCAGCTAAAATGGCTCACTCTCGCACAAAGACGCAAAATGCACATACTTATCCTTGCTTATAAGGTGCTACAGCAGGTATCACCTCATTGTATGTCAGCCAGTATTAATTACCTACATAGCTACCCAGGGGCGCAACAACTAAATTTCCAAATGGGGGGGGGGGAGCAATATACCTTTTTATAAAGAATCATCGATCCCCTCCTATTGAAGCGGGGGGTCCGGGGGTCCTCACCCGGGAAAATTTGTATTTCAAGGTGGAAAATGGTGCTATTTAAGCAGTTTTATCATCTAAAAATTGATTACACAGCATTTTCTTTACCCCCGTTTGACCCCACCAAGGTTTCAGAGGGGGGGGAGGCAAAATACCCTTGCCCCCCCCCCCCCTTGTTGTTGCGCCCCTGTAGCTACCATAGCCATGATACGCGATCCACACGCAACCCAATGCTATCTATCCCAGTGCACTCATCCAAATGTCTGTCGGGATCTTTTGCAACCGTGAGTAGCAGGCTCTGGAATAAACTAGACCAAGCGACAAGGCAAGCAAAAAATCTAGCTTCCTTTAAGTACAGGCTGAAAAAACATCTTTGTAACAACTACTTACCATGACCACTTCGCCGCTACCCTATTGCTTGAATCTGTGTGTGAATGTGCGAGTGACTGGTTTTAATGTAGTAGCACCTATTTTTTATACTATTTTCTGTATGTTTAATCATTTTCCTTTTTATGTATGTCTATGCTTAATTTTTGATTACTTTAAATTAGTTATAGTTGAATCTTTTGTAATAGCTAATATTTGGTAAATATGTATTGTACGGATTAGCGCCAAAAAAAATCGTACAAATATGAAATAACTTTCATTATATGCTATCTTACGTCCTCTTTTCAGAACCGCCTGCGGAGATAAAAAATTCCAAATACTTTTGGAGATATGGCCGTTCTTATTTTGCTATACCAGACGTGTGTAATAATTTGACCGTCGCCATTTTATATTTTGCCGTGTGCGCGTGAATGTCTAAATAACATAAATTTTCCATTAGGTAAGGTTAGTTACATTATAAATACTTCAAAATAAACAGAAATTAAAAATAATATCAATTTATTTTACATGTTGTATAGTTTTAAGTATTTATAATGTAACTGACCTGACCTAACAAAATGGGACAAAGGTAGATTAGGTCAGGTCAGCTACATTATAAATACTTTGAAACTGAACAGACATTAAAAATAATAAAATTAATTTTATTGGTTGTTTAGTTTTAAAGTATTTATAATGTAGCTGACCTGACCTAACAAACCGGGAAAAAGGATGAACAGAATAAACTCACGTAAGTTTCTTTTTACATGATGTATTCGTTTACGTGAGAGTCCTTAAGATCCACATAAAGTTCTGCCATTCCTGATTACACCCGAATATTCACCTTCGGCCAACCTCGGGATTTATTTATTTTTGCGCAGGAAAAATGAATTGAAATATTAAAAGTGGTCGGATAGGTTAGCTACATTAAAACACTTTAAAACCATTTGGATGGTTAGTTAGGTTAGTATAGCTACATTAAAATAAACAGAGAAATATTAATAAATAAACCCGAGGTTGGCCGAAGGTGAATTGTTCGGGTGTAATCGGGAATGGCAGAACTCTATGTGCATCTTAGGTTTCTCCGTTCGGGAACATCGCAAAAAAAAAAATGATACTTGTAAACAAGCAACCGTTATCGCCGCACGAGTGCACAGGATGAAAATTAAAAAATTCGATATCTCCAAAAGTATTTGGAATTTCTTATCTCAGCCGGGTTTAATGAAAAGAGAAAGTTTAAGAGCACAGAATAAAGGTATTTTCGGATTTTTAAATTTTTTTTAAAAAAAAATCGCCAAAAAATGAAGATTAAAAAATTCGATATCTCCTAAAGTAATTGGAATTTTTTATCTCCGCAGGCGGTTATGAAGAGAGTACGTAAGATAGCATATAATGAAAGTTATTTCATATTTGTACGATTTTTTTTGGCGCTAATCCGTTTAATACATATTTACCTAATATTTGAACATTAAGTTAAAATTTTAATTTGTTCTCTTAATATATAGTAAACATCTGCTTATATCATGCTTATTTTTTAATATTTCACTATTTGATGTAAATGCAGAAAAGTGGTTAAGTGTAAGAAAAGGCGTACCGCCTTAACTTCGCCATCAATAAAGACGATAAATAAACAAACAAATAAATAAAAGGTAAATATTTACTTGGGCGGTATTTCCGAAAAAAATTTTAAAAATCCGATAATACCTTTATTTTATGCTCTTCAACTTCCTCTTTTCATTAAAAGTGGCGGAGGTAAGAAATTCCAAATACTTTAGGAGATATAGAATTTTTAAATTTCATCATATGTAGTTGAGCGGTATTTGCAAAAGAAAAATGTTAAAAATCCGAAAATACCTTTATCATATGCTCTTCAACTTCCTCTTTTCATTAAAAGCGGCGGAGATAAGAAATTCCAAATACTTTAGGAGATATCGAATTTTTTAATTTTGCAATACAAGACCTGTGGAACCATTGGAGCGGCGCCATTTTTGTTAATTTGCCGTGTGTTCGTGAATACGTGAATCGTGAATGCGTAATTAATAAAATGGTTGATTAGGTCAGGTCAGTTACATTATTAATACTTTCAAACTAAGCCGACATTAAAAATTATTTTGTGAATTAATTTTAATGGCTGTTTAGTTTTAAAATATTTATAATGTAACTGACCTGACCAAACAAGCCCGGACAGAGGGTGAACAGTAAACTAAAATGGTCGATTAGGTCAGGTCAGTTACATTATAAATACTTTCAAACTAAGGTGATATTAAAAATAATGTGAATTAATTTTAATTATTCTTTAGTTTTAAATTATTTATAATGTAACTGACCTTACCTAACAAACCCGTAACAAAGGATGTACAGTAACAACTCACGTAAATTTTTTTGTTACTTATTACTTGCGCAACAATATCAAAATAACAAATAAGACTTTAAAATTAGAAACGTTAAAAACTCACATAAGTTGGAGGCGGTAATTAAACACCGTTTTAAACAATAATTGAACAAAATAATCACGTATTAGTTCATTTGAATTCTGGCCTATCACGAACAATCACGTGACATCATTATCCAATAAAAAAACAGATACTCGTACGTAAACAAGAAACAATGGTGCACGCACGCCACAGGAATGCGCTGGTTTTGTGCTGAAATTTAAAAATTCGATATCTCCTAAAGTATTTGGAATTTCTAATCTCCGCCGCTTTTAATGAAAAGAGGAAGTTGAAGAGCATATAATGAAGGTATTTTCGGATTTTTAACATTTTTTTTCGCAAATACCGCTCAACTACATATGAAGAAATTTAAAAATTCGATATCTCCTAAAGTATTTGGAATTTCTAATCTCCGCCGCTTTTAATGAAGAGAGGAAGTTGAAGAGCATTAAATAAAGGTATTTTCGGATTTTTAACATTTTTTTCGGAAATACCGCCCAAGTAAATATTTACCAAATAAAATAAATCTCCTACAGGACGTGGCGCGCGTTTTACACTAGTGTAGTGCAGGTAATGGTGACTTGTTTTGTTCATAACACTGGCCTTATGTTCTTTTGCAAAAAAAAAATAATAATAACAGCTGACGCTCACTATGTAATATCTGCAGATGTGTATGAAAAGTGGGTTGGCGTAAAACTTTTGCCAAACACTCCAGAGAGATGTGTTATTGTTTTAGAGTCATAGCATAGCAGGTTGTGTGAACCGATTCTCGTGCCACGTTAGCGTTCAGGGGATATAAGACAGTGGCTCAAGGAGATAAGCATTTATGTCAGTATGATTAAGCGGAAATTGCTACACAGGACGGCAAGGGCATAGGTACAAAAAAAAAATTTGAAATAGCCAAAAGCGTAGAACGAACTGTGCCTCCATATTGCGAGCTCCACCCTATTGAAATTGTATTGGCCCGAGTGAAATGGGTCGTATGACTGCATGACAACTGTCAAGGTTATGACCACGTTATCAAACAAAAGTTACAAAAATTATTTAGAAAAGGTGAAAAACTTGGAAGATCTGTGGAGAGCCGGAACGAACTTCCAGAAGACGAGGAAAGGTTTTTGATAAGTTTGGCCTCAAATTCATCCGTCTTTCCAGGTCCCAACCCCATTCTTCTTAAGTATTTCGTACAAATTAGTACCAATGTATGTGTGAACGGTTTATTGTTGTAAGAGTAAAAAATGTGGTGATAGTATAAAATATTATAAATTACGATATGAGATCTTAAAACGTTTCCGGTGCAATCAAAATTCAAAAGAAACTCCATCTCCTGAAATTCGCAATATGCGAGAGATTTGGCAACAGCGCGCACCATATGCCGTGTCCTGCAATCTAAGAGTGAAACAGTCTATAGTTGGAGTCACTGCACTGGGCCAGGGTCAGCTACAGGGCAAGGCAAGCCAGGCTGTCAAGTCACACAGGGTCGCGCGCCGATCTTTTCATCGTTATCTAGTTCTGTTTATCTAGTGTTCTGTTAAAAATGTGGACGTTAATGGGAAAAGGAAAACCAGATTTGTATTATCTTGTTAACTTAATGATCTGATTTAATATTAGAGAAATTTTCAAAGATTTTTACTGCCACATATAATGTGATTGTACCAGAGATTTGATCTTTAACATTTATAAAACTTACCCCAAGGATAATTTTTCAGGGAAGAATATCAAAATATCCTAGGTTAGATTAGTAAAATCATCCAGGTTGGATTAAAAATGAAAGTAAATTTTCCGGGGGAGGGCCTCCAAAATAAGACCCGCAAGGTCTACAGGGCCGCTACTGCATTCAGCATATTACAGCTGGTTAGCAGAAGCCCAAAGAACCTTAAGTTTATTATGCACATCAGTAGGGCCTACACAGTAGCGGTCCTAAGGGAAAGGCGTTGGGAAGTTGCCACCCTCCCCCCTTCCCCCCCCCCCCCTTTTATTATTCTCTTAAAATTAAAACAAAAAAAAACACAACCAAATGTTTTCCAGACGTCACCTGCACTTTTTTCCAAGATGAGGTTAAACTTAAGTTTTGATAAGGACTTTTCTCAAGACATCAGAAATGCGTTAACTTTGTTCCATTTAACTTTGACACTCCTATCATCCGCCCTCGTTAAAATTCTATTCTGGATTCGCCACTGTGCCTACCTACCTTTGTATCGCTTATTGCTCGAGGCAAATTGTTATTGTAACAGCTTCGACGCCATTAACGTAACGATTCCAGCCCGGAAACTTATATTGGGACACCATTCGAACCATTATACTCTAATGCGATACTAACGATCGACCTTTGAAACTTATCTTATTCTTGACATTACATAATCCTAACTTACACGGCATATTATTTTAACCAAATGCCAATTATAACATTTCCTTCCTTAACTTGTAATAAATCTACGAAATTGTGTCATGTCGGGGGGAAAAAACACTGGCCACAGCTTCGAATCACAGCTTCAGATCATAACACTTGCCATAGTAATTATAGAACCGTGTGACTGGAAACACGGCTAAGAGTTGATAATGGTTTTATTCAAAAATCAAATAAAACACTTCAGAAGCCGAATTTAACTTTGGATGGAACAAATCTAATTATGTACCATGTATAAAACCTTAAAATAAGTATAAACCTTAAATCAGCATACAGGTAAGCTTATGAACTTGGGACTAACGGAATTCGAGTAATACCACAAGGATTAGGGGCTATAAAATAATTACAGAAACTTGTACCCTGAAGTAGGGAACCTAAACGTAAAAAAGTACGTTCTCGAGTACAATGCAGCATATCAGGTTTCAGGGTTACAAAGGTTTGTGTATCATTAGGTATTCAAAAATGAACTTAAAACTGTTTAACCTTTAAGCTGATATGCTGTACCCTTCTATAAGGTACATAATTTCATTTAATCATATCCTTAAACATTTAAAATATATGTACGTGTTATGCTATTTTTGCACCAAGAAGAATCCAGACATGTTAACTACGTAACGGCTACGTTTATCGAATGGGGATTCGAAGCTAGCTTATTGCCAGTAAACAGAGATTCATAAATAGCAGATCTTAACAGTATACATTAAAACTTAATCATCCTTGCATGCACTTAGGTTGCGGCAATAACTCCTTATTAAACTTTTTTTAAGTCAATGCAAATACTGCATAAAAATCACACGAAAAACGAAAGTTCCAGCGTCTATTGCAATTAGATTTTTCAAAGAAATTGGCCAGGAATTTATATGCAAAAATATCTGAATTAACTATTCAAATTTATTTTAAATTTGGTTATACTACACGTATTATGAAAACGAAACAGATTATGAAAATTACGAACACGGTCCTTGTCTTATTTTTTACTATTGTAATAATTTTCCTGGAAACTAATTCAACCAGGGGCGCAACTAAATTTCCAGGGGGGGGGGGGGGCAATATACCTTTTTATAAAGAATCATCGATCCCCTTATTGAAGCGGGGGGCCCGGGGGGTCCTCCCCCGGGAAAATTTGTATTTCAAGGTGGAAAATGGTGCTATTTAAGCAGTTTTATTATCTAAAAATTGATTAGGTACACAATACTTTCTTTGCCCCCTTTTGCCCCCACTTCAAGGTTTCAGAAGGGGGGGGGGGGCAAAATACCCTAGCCCCTCCCCCCTTGTTGTTGCGCCCTTGAATTCAACCCAGGTAACACTCAACCTAATTTACTAAAATTAAGCCTAAACCTTTTTTTCGCTTCGCCGTGATTTATAAAAGAAACTTGTCAAATATGTTATAAATTTTGATCGTGGATTACAGAATGCTGCATTCACGTAAATTTTTGTATAATGCCCTGGGAGGAAAAATAAAATACGTCACACACACATACGAGCGTACTCAGAATTTAACTTGATAAAGAAACACGTGAAGTTGGGGGGGGGGGGGGGGGGAGATTGATCATAGTCACTTTACACAAGATTACATAATTTATTTTTAAATTTTTTACAAGCGAAAACAAAAACTAACGTGGGGCTATGTTGTCTGTTGCTATAATCGGCAAATTAACAATAATTATTATCGAACTGCAGAACCAGTGTCTAAAATATACGTCGGTAAACAACCCCAGCGGACATTCGCCTCCTCGCAATCAGCTGTTCCGCTAAACGGGAGGGACGGGAGAAGGCGAAACTGGGGCAAGATGGCGGCCGGTCGACTAACTCACGGTTTGTCCGGCTGCGATCGGCGAACTTTGGCCTCCTGCTTCTGAATGTCCTCGGCTCGGGACACGCTCTTGGCCCGCCGGCACCTCGGCGTGCCGTTCTCGTCGCTCACGGTGCCCATGTCTCGTCTCGTCGCGTGCACACAGGTGCTTTCACTGCCTCACTGCCTCCTCCGCTCGCACGCGGCGCCGCGCCGGCACGTCGTTGCGACACTGCGACAACACACCTCGCGCCTCCGCACCCCGGTCACCGCGACATGACGTCCTTCGTGCGACTGGCGCGGGTCGCTCCTCTCCAGATAGCAGCCGCCAGCGCCGGAGACGTGCATGGCAGCAGGCGCGCCGGTCCGCCCGTCCAACGGCCGGAACTAATCAACTCGACTGCAGCGCCATCTGAGACTGCGGCGGCGCGGCGCGGCGCGGCGGGCAATTCAAAAAACGGAAATTTTGTGTTTAGCGATATTTGCTTAAAAAAAAAATTAAAATTCCGAAAATACTTTTATTCTATGCTTTTTAACTTCCTCTTTTCATAAAACCCGGCCGAGATAAGAAATTCCAAATACTTTAGGAGATATCGAATTTTTTTAATTTTCATAACAATACCTGTACATTCATGCGGCGTTTAACATTATTTCTTGTTTACGAGTATCATTTTTTTTTATTGGAGAATGTTGCCACGTGAACTTATGTGAGTTTTTAACGTTTCAAATTTTAATGTTTTATTTTTGTTATTAGGATATTGTTGCGCAAGTAATAAGTAAAAAAAAAAAAAAATACGTGAGTTCCTACTGTTCATCCTTTGTCCCGGTTTGTTAGGTCAGGTCAGCTACATTATAAATACTCTAAAACTAAACAACCATTAAAATTAATTCACATTATTTTTAATGTCCGCTTAGTTTGAAAGTATTTATAATGTAACTGACCTGACCTAATCGACCATTATAATTAATTAGGCATTCACGAACACACGGCATAATAAAAAATTTCGACGGTCGAATGATTGCACTGCACAGGTCTTGTATTACAAAATAAGAACGGCGATATCTCCTAAAGTATTTGTAATTTCTTATTTCCACCGAATTTTATGAAAAGAGGAAGTTAAAAAGCCTAGAATAAAACTATTTTAGGAATTTTAATTTTTTTTATTTCTTTTTTTTTTAAAGCAAATATCGCTTAATTACATATTTACCCAAAAAATCTACCTCGCTGCGCTGCCGTCGTTACGTCAGCTGGATGGTGTTTGGAAAGAATACTAAACCTTTTTTTTATGTGCAGCATCTTAGCTCTCGGTACACGGCATTTGGTACTGATGTTGTTGTGTAACCATGGTGCTGCCATCTGTGGTGGATGGCGCGAACCAAAGTTCACAAAGACAAAGGAAAACTTATAGTATTACTGTTTAATAAATTTTAACCAGATGTACAGTATTTTAATTAAATTCATTCTCAAAACGGGGTTTAGTTTTTTTTTTTTAAGTATTTTTCATTTTTATAGGAACCGTTTCATTATATCGTTTCAAATTTAGCTATGCAAATCGAATGATTTTATAGTTGATATAGCTGTTTCGGCAGCGAATTCTAGTGGCGGGTGTGGAAGCTAAGTGTGATTCGCGTCAATAAAAATGTAGTTGACAATTTTTTGCATATTTAAGACGCTCGGCATTATTTTAAACAATTCTACGTTAAATTTCGTGACCGAGTTTCGTACTATAAGTGTATTCGCAACACGAGAAAACACGAATTTGCCCCGAGGTTGGATGTTACACTTCTCTGGCGAGTAATGAAAGACTCGCGCACATGTTTTTCATAACCGCGAAATTCACTCCCATCGATTCCCATTTGATCCTTTTTAGTGCATCGTGGAAGCGGCAGAAGGATAGTAAAATGTAAATATCTTGCGGTTCAGTGGTTTCGTTTCCGTATTTTTTATTACTTTTCTGTGGCATTGTGGAACGGGCCGTAAGGCTGCATCCCCACCATGTATTCGGAAACAGAAACAGAAATGGTCGTTTACTCACCGCGGAGAGTAAGGCAATTTTTTTCAGATTTGGCAACGCTGTGTTCGACGAATACTTTAAATTGTTTTAGTGAAATTAAAAATCATAAAATAATACAAACTAAATATATTTGCAGTGGTAGGCGTATTTTACTTAAATATGTACTTATTATTGTATTTCATTCGCGTACCAAATATTTGCTTTATACATACTTGTCAAAATAAATAGGCCTACCCAAAAGTATTTCCTTACAATTCCCGTAATTTGTCGTTTAGAAACGGCAGCGAATTCAAGCCGTGTCCGAAATCAAGCACGCAGTTGTGTATACTTGCGACCTAGTGTACTTAACTTGCCCTTGAGACGTACTTGACGAATCCGAACGGGTTCATTCGTTTGGCCTCTTCAAACGGCATTAGCCAGCCGAACAGGTTGTTTACATTATTCCAAGTACTACATTTTATTGTAAAAACAATGTTTAACTGACATTAGTAATTTTTGACGCTACTTTAGTGTCACTTGAATTTACTGTAATTTGATTTATTTCGTATTTGCGATAGCTGTATTTGTGCATGTATTTGTTAATACTTACTTGCAAAATGATTAAATTATTTTATAAATTTATTTATATCAGTTAAATTTAAGGTGCAAATGATTTTACAAGTCTTTAAAATTACTTAAATGTTACATTAAATATAACCTACGACATTTTTTTTTCTTTTCGAAATGGCAACGTTTCTTTAACTCGGGGTATTCGGGAAGTACACAGATTAGTTTACTCGCACACTTGCACACTTCAGCTTCCAGCTCTGACAGCCCCTGAGAAGCCATTCCCGGGGACAAGTGCGTGTGTGCACACACTCGGGCGAATCAGGGAAGCCTTCTTTTCACAGACGAGAGAGCCAATCGCCCGTTCGTGCATCTTCGGGTTGTTTTTTATTTTGGACAACTCGTGATAACTAATGGTCAATTAGGTTAGGTTAGCTACATTACAAATACTTTAAAACATTGTGGACGGTTGATTTGGTTAGGATAGCTACATTAAAGATACTGTGAAATCATGTAAACTGTTTCCTAGCCCTGGATGGCTACATATTAAAAAGTTATTTGCTAAGCCAGAGGTGCCCACCCCCTCCAAACACTATGACTCACCCCCCCCCCCCCAACCTAATGATGCGCCCCCCCCCCCTGAAATTTTTATGCCATTTTCTCAATGATTTACTCAATTATATTATAATATTATACTTTTTTAGTATTACATTTTATCAAATTTTGCATTAATTAAAACTGATTTTCTAATAATAATAATAATTTTGGTCATATCAGGTAATATTTCCATCCTGAACCGACATATGCCAAACTGCTTTTGTTGAGGAAAGTGTGGGGTTGCCAATTTGATTTACAAGATCCCTTTCAATTATCAAAGCACCAGAAACGTATTTTCACATTAGAAGCTATAATTATGTAAATAATATATACATTTTTCTCGTCTTTTAACCACCCCCCCCCCCCCCCCCCCCCCGAAATTTTAATGACGCAGTCTGCGTCGTTACCCCCCCCCCCCCCCTTGTGGGCACCCCTGGCTAAGCAACCTTCGAGAGAATTTCGGGTGTGGCTCTCTCGTCTGTGAAATAAAAGGCTTCCCGGCGAATCGGGACGCTGCCTGGGGGTAAAAAGGCACGGGAGGCTCCGTGCGTGTGGCAACACTGGAGGGGAGTCGGCGTGCTGCGCGCTGGCCGCTGGTTTCGTCACTGCCCGGCGGCCGTGGTAGACCCTCAAGGCCCTGATGCTTGTGCAACTAGACAGCTGTATCTGCCTCCACCCTCCCCCTCCTCATTCATCCTCCTTTCTTGTTACCTCATTACGTGCGGCACTCAAAAGCCCAAGCTACATTCGCAACATCACGCACACAACATGCAAAGCTCAGATGCACAAGCAACAGCTCGCAAGTGGAAGCTAACCTTTCGCTCGCAACACAAAAGGTTCGAAACATTCCGAAAGTATCTTCCCCCCTCCCCCCTCCTTGCTTTACTTCTGTAGAAATTTTTCTGTTTTCTAACGTTTGAATCATTTTAGCTGTTAAGCTGGGTTCACACCAAAAAAAAAATCACATAAGCAAGTGCACATTCGGAATTTACATATGTATAAAAAATGCGACCTCAAATTAATTACGTAAAACTTTATATCTTTTTGAATAAGAACCATGTGTATTGCATTCAAAATGTAAGCCAACATGGCTACCGTAGCGCCTAAAGACTCGGCTTCTATTGGTCGCGCGGAGTAACGTAAACGGAAAAGCTGGACACCGCCGAGCTGTTTCTCACGCATGCGTGCCGTTGTAGATACTCCGTCACGTGAGCTCCGTCTCAGTTTGCGTGGTCCGACTCCGTTCCATTGTAGAACGGGGCTTCAGAGCCCGTCTACAATAGTCCGAACTTGTGCGTGGTCCGTGTCCTTATCCGAATGTGAGTGACGTCACATTGTCCCACCGAAAACTGCGCATTCCACAATTGCGATGTCCGAATGTATTGATTTATAAAGTTTTAAACAGAGCGCAGTAAATGTGCCAAACCAAATGTTTTTGTTTATTGTTTTGATGCTTTGTAGTTTGAAATTTAACTTGTGAAAGTTGTGGGAATTCAATATTATATATTTATTCAGTAAGGCAAAGTGGCTCTTCTTGACTTACAACACCTTCCATTTCCTTCAATAACAAAAACAAACACCGCGTTTTTTTTTCAAACGGAAACCGGAAATTCAAATTTCGTGAGTGTTCTGTTCTTTTTCTGTGTCCGAAGTACACAGGTTGGGACGAAAAGTTCGAATTGACGAATGTCTTCGAAACAGGTAGATTTGGACCTTCGCCCACTTGACGCATGACGTCAGAGGGTCACGTGGACCAATCAGCGACGAGTGTCCGGACACAGTTTAGGACATTGCTATTGTAGACGAGCCTTCGGTGCAACAGCGCAGCGCGACGAACGAGCCGCGACGGACAAGACGTGAGTGAAATAATTTTCCAACCAATCACGTTCGACACAAATGTGACATCAGTGCGACGAAATTCGAGGGCACGACACAATTCGCGTGTTTGGTTGTCTGTAAATGGTTTGGACTCGTACGTTTGGCAAAACAATTGTTTATATTTGTGTGTTGGTCATTGTTCCTTATTGCGAATCCAGTTGTATTTCAACATAAAATAACAGAATAAAGAAATAATTGGGATGTTTTGTGATGAAAATCTGTATAATTACCAAAATATGTATAAATATTATGTATAGTTTAGAAAATATTTATAAAACTTTGAGGAACTTGGTTCCCGGGGTCACTCATTCTGTGTAACATATCCAATTGTATTTTAAAGTTTAAAAAAATTAAAATAAAGTAAGCAGTTGAATGTGTTGTGATTTTTAAATGTACGATTACAATATATATATATGTGTGTGTGTGTGTGTGTGTGTGTGTGTGGTGTGTGTGTGTATAAGATATGCATGATAAAGCTTTGATACAAACTGGATACGCAATAATGAACGGTTACCTTAACGGCTGTCGTAATGACTAGAAAAATTTTATATGTTTTGTTTGTCACGTGGATAAGGATCGCATACTCGCAATAACGCGATATTTTGATTTCACATCGCGTCATTCGCGTCGCGCCAGTCGCGCAGTTGTGATCCCAGCATTACTAAGAACAATTTATCGGAGTTTTATTTGCAAACAACGTTTCGGGACTTGGTGGGGGAACTGTAGCCCTCCCCGTGAAGTTATTCGTGTGCACGCCACTGCTGAGTGGCGCCGCGGCTGCGCACGTGCGCTCCGTGGAACCTGGAGGAGGGGGAGGGGGAGGGGGAGGATGGAGGGGGTTGACTCCTGGAGCACTGGAGTAGGTAACATGTGACCTTGGTCGACTTTGACTGGAGGCAAGGCTGGGATACACACAGGGCCGGTGCAAGGTAAATTGGCGCCCTAGGCGAAAAACCTTAATTCCCCCCTCCCCGGCCGGACACCCCAAAAAAAAATTTCCTTGCCTCAAAATACACCACGTAAGCCTAAGATTTTGTCAACAATCAAATGTAAGCAGGCTTGTGTTTTTTTTCTTTAGTTTTTTACTTATTACAAATCATAAACAGGTCACCGTGGACTTTAAATAATTACTTATATCAATATAAACATTCCAAACTGTTACAAAAATGCATTTTCATCTAGTTTCAATAATCGTTAAACATATTATATGAGCTGTAATGTGTCGTGCTGCGCCGCCCCCAGCTACTTGGCGCCCTAGGCGGTTGCCTAGTTCGCCTATATGGACGCGCCGGCCCTGGATACACACCTAGCTTAGAAAGACACAACTTAGAACAGTCATAAAGTAGAATTATAAAAAAAAAATATATATTCCACATAACTTAGAACTGTTATGAGACCGAAAGATTATAACTTAGAAACACACAACGAAGAAACACGTAACTTAGAAACTGACCGCGAGCCAGTTCACAGCCTTGAGCTTAGAGGCTATACCGCGCTAGAAGCACCAGCGAGCGTCGCGCTTATCATCCCGCCTCACTAACACGGATACACCCTTGAAGAGTTGAGTGTATTTGTGTAATAGAGGCGGGATGACAAGGTATACACACACACACACATCCCGCTACGCCATCATGAGGTCTATCACAGTAGCGACGCCCGCCGGTGCTTACAACGCGGTCTCTGCTCTGAACTGGCGCGCGATCTTCTCGTCCTCCATGGGGCAACTGTGATATTCGAGCGATTTTTTTTCCTAACCTAAATTAAAACTAAGTGTGTTTGGGAGGGGATCTGGGTTAGGGAAAGACTCTAAGTGCGTCTCAGGCCGAAGCCTATACGCTCTAAGCATGCAGGGTTTAAGCCATGCGGGAGAGGGAGCATGCATCATGTGCTAGGAGGGGGATTGGCCAGCCATGTCAGCGATTGTCGCCATGACTAACTCCCCTCACTGACTATTCTAGACTATAAACTAGATAATTTGGGCCCAGGTAAAACCTGCATAGACACAGGGAAAACCCTGGGCACTTACATGCGGGATGCAAACAATTCATGCATTATTGGCAAGCAGGTTGATTACAGGAAACGGAAGGATGGTTCCGGAAGAAGAGTTGGACAGAGCAGAAAAGAGTCTACCATGCGGGGTGGTTGGGGGCTTGCACATTGCTGTGCGCATTGGTTTGGGTGGCACTGGTTGTTTCGGGGGCGACTTTAGTCGTTCCCCACCAGGCTGCCAGCCAGCCTGATATTCGAGCGGCAACCATTACATTACTTATGTGGCGGAGAAATGAAGATACATGTGTAATGCAAGGCCCTTCAGTGCTGTCAAGATACTGTACGGGGCGTTTCATGCATGGAAAATTAATCTGAAAACACGCGGTTTTAGCACTTTTCACTTAGGGTTGTCTGTAAAGTTGGTTTACGGACGATAATTTTATATGACGTCATAAGAAAACATTGATGGAAAACTGCATACTTTTTTTTAATTTTCAAATATTATTTACAGTTTTTTGCAAATTTAATTTAAATAATTTGTTTAAATATAATCACGAACAATTAGTTAAAAAGCTCGCCTTAACCTGTTTGATATTATAGAAGATTTTCTGGCACGGTGATTGGCCGGTTCTTGCACGCTCGGCTCAGGCGGAACGTGACAATTTTTCGATCGTGCAGCCGGCGTTCATCGATTTATAAGACGTTATCACGTCAAAAAAAAAATGAAATACGGTGACAGAACTGTCCATCCGTCTTCGACACTTTTTTTTTTTTTTTTTTCGTAAACAGACGCTCCTCGCATATGTAGAGCAGTTCGTCTTGGTTTCTGGTTGAGAAGCCTAAGATGTCCATCAAGTTCTGTCCCTGCCCGAACACGCCCGAATATTCACCTTCGGCAAACCTCGGGATTTGTTTTATTTTTGCGCAGGAAAAATGAATTCAAATGTTAAAAGTGGTCGGTTAGGTTAGCTACATTAAAACACTATGGACGGTTAGTTAGGTTAGTATAGCTACATCAAAATAAACAGAGAAATATAAATAAATAAATAAATAAATAAATATATATATATATATATATAAATAAACCCGAGATTGGCCGAAGGTGAATATTCGGGCGTTTTCGGGCAGGCACAGAACTTTATGTATATCTTAAGGCTCACCTTTCTGGTTGAGCTCTGAGCAGCGCGCGTGTGTGCCCGTGAAGGCGGGCGTCCTAACCTTGCCTCGTGCGACCAGAGCCTCGGTCGATACACATCGCCGGCTCTCACCCCCTTCCCCTTCCTCCCCCTCCCTTCCTCTTCCACACACTGTAGTCCACGTGCACACGTGTCGGCGAGGCGTCCTTCTGGCCGCGGGCCAGTGGCGTGGCACGGTGTTACCGCCGGGAGGGGCGCGGGCGGGAAACTAAGTATATGCATTTATATTTGGTTTTGCTTAAACAACAGCAGTCTGTAAATATTTCCTACAAATAAAACTTAACCTTATTGAGTTGATTCAACATTTAAGATTCAACAGTAAAGGTTACCTCTGAAAAATTTTTGTATCTACAGTATGGTGAACGCTGTGCTATCTCTACATTTCAATGTTAGCTAAGGATTGTCAAAATTGCGATGCATATTTTTTTAAGTTGCATTATTTATTTTTATGACTTTAAATTATAACATAAGTATTAAAAACTTAGTTGCGCTATTATAAATTTTAGTTTGGCACAGAAATATGCTCAGTGCATCCCCCGATGTTCGCGAAAGTTACTATATACGGATGAGTCACGCGGTTCCGCCATCTTTTCGAGATTTCTGATACTTCCACAGATAAGATAGCAGCACCGTGTTTGCACATTTCCGTTCCAGCCGACTTCCGTTCCCGAAATTACTCCTACCAAATGCCGTACGCCGAGAGATGATAATGATAAACATTAAAAAAAAAAAACTTGTTCAGTTTAATCACGCTCTATTTATTCACTTTAATTATGATCGTAAGAATAAATTGAATTATTAACGTTTTCTCCAATCGTATCAGTTCTCCGAGAAGGTGAACGAAGAAGTTATAATTTTTTGATTACCGGTTAACGATCAGAATGTGGTTTAACTATTTTTAGTTTTAACCTTTCAACGAGTACACCGTAGGTAGCAGCCCTTTTGAGCTTTATATATATACTAGCTGACCCGGCGAACTTCGTACCGCCTAACAGTCAATGAATGTCGTGTTAACTTTTGGCTAAACTTAATTTAGGATTTTATTAATGTAATAAAATTAATACTAAAAATTCAATAAAAGTACAAATATCAAGTATTTCAATAGCGTGTCAGCAAGACGTTTGCTTTAATGAAGCTATGTATTTTGCTGCATGGGTTGCACGCGGGTTGATTCTCTTCAGTGAAGCACTTTGTGATATACAAAAATTTTCGTTTTGTTATCAGGCGCAAGAACAAATAAAGCGGCTGGTTTGCCGACACGCGAACATGCCCCGTACCATGAGAAAAACATGAATTTTCTAGATTCAGACCACAATAAACTTAATTATTGGCCTTGTAATTTGTTAATCCTCATGGTGAATGCAAGATGAATCGGAAATTGAATTTGTTTAAACTCAAAGGGCATATCGGTTGGGATCATCGGAATCCTCGGAATGAGAACTTCCACACCTTTAAATTTTCCTTTGAGTATCATTGCGTGAATCACATTGATCATCAGTTTTATCACTAAACGCGTTCAATTGCATAGTTTTGGTTGGTTTATATTTCGAAGCATGATGACTACCGAGCCAACCTTCAGTTGTGAATTGTGTGGTAGTAAGCCAGGCACATGCAGGAAGTTTAAAAAGTCAGTTGGTTAGTCGTCGGTCGAGCTCTCTCCTCACTAGCAGCAAGATGCCAAACCCGCACCGAAAGAGGAGGGGAAACCACCGCGGCCACAAGCAAACCGAGCAGTGCGAACCTAGCCTAGAGGCAGACTGCGACAATGACTTGTCGCCGATGCGCTCTGAGAGTGGTCGATATATCGGCTTCTTCGAGACGATCTACGAGGAACACATGCCTGCTGGCATCGGCTGCCCGGCTTTCTGCTGCACGATCAAGTGGGATCCAGCCATTGAGCCGGGGAAGCTGAGCGAGCTGGTCACTGGATACGTGGAGGACTACGACGATGAAGAGTACCAGCCAGAAGTAGATGTAGTGCCGATACGCAGCACAGCAGGCACCACAGAGGCGTTGGTGTACCTGCGTGATTCGGCCTGCCTAGACCGTCTCAAGAGAGTGCGGGACTCAAGGTACCGCATTCGTACAACAAATGCGGTCGTCCGCATTGCATCAGACCCGCCGGATTACCTCGGATGGGGCACCTACTGGGATGTGGTGCAATGCGAGGAGCAAGCAAGGCAAAACAAGAATAACCACAGCAACGACAGCTCATACCAGACGCCTGAGCTCACTCCAGAGCTGCAGGACTGCAGCACACAGACGGACAAACCAGCAGGGTTCCGACACACCTCGTGTCAGACGCCCGCCGCAGCCAAGTGGAAACACTCTGGCACCCAAACCGCAGTTTTTACGGCAGAGAAAGGTACCAGCACTGCAGCCACAGCACCAGCACCAAGTCAACAACAGCTGCGCACGCCTCGAGACCGCCCAGTGACGCCGGCCCCTCCAGCCAAGAAGAGGGAGGCGGCCGCCACTGATGCGCGGGAACCAAGACTGCAGCCTGCTGCAGAACATCGCCAGCGGCCTCCGCAACTGAAGAGAGTGCCCTGGCACTTTGTCGTCCTGCGGGGCGGCGGAGGGGCTGGGGTACCGACCGAAGAAGTGGAGTCTGCACTGCACGAGGCCGGCCACAAACCGACCAAGTGTTGGCGCATACGCAGCAAGGCAACAGGGCGCCCCACCGGCCTTCACCGAGTGGCTTTTGCAACACCTGAAGAAGCCACTCGACTCCTGGAGGCCGGCCTAGCCACCAAGGGCGCACAGCTCGCAGCTGAACCAGCTCACAACAGACCGCAGCTCCCCAGGGCCTGGGGCCGCACCGAGCTGCAGTCTACTCCGCGCGGCGCAGTGCTGCAGTTGGCAGAAATGTTAACTGCGGTGCTGAGCCGCGCTAGGTACACACCGAGCCAGCCGTGGGCAGAGGGGACTTGTCCCCTCCGCCGGCCTAGCCCCTCTTCCCGTTAAAGGGAGGGGGTCAGCAGCCCACGGTCTAGGAACCTCGCCACACACACAACACACTAGCTAACACAGTAAATCAGTCCAGCCTTTGCCCACACGCAAATAAATAAATCAACACGCTCTTCAAGCAAGTAAATAAAAATCAAAACAAACTGAGCAGCTAAGGCCAACTGCTCAGATTAAATTAATATTCACCCCCCCTTCCCCCCCTTTGAATTTAAATTTTAAACTTAAAGGGAGGGCTGGACAACACACGAGTTTAAAGTAGAGTCACCACACGAAATTAAAGTAGATTATACCAGGTCACTTGCAACAAAACACAGCTTCGCAGCTTATTTAAAAGTCAGTCACACAAAAAGTCAAAACCAAAAACACATTAGGCAAAACAGGAGGTTATGGGTCGGCAGTAAGCCACCTGGTACTCCTAAAGGGTCGCGGAGTTCGATGCCAAGATGCGGCATTCGGGCCCCGCGGCCCTCATCGGCGATGATGTTATCCCTTTATCAGTCAGACGAGAGTCTGCTGAGGGGGTGCTTCATTAAGCACATATACTGAGCCAGTTGGTTAGTTGGTGGCTGCGTCTTCGTTTGTTACACAGTCAATAGATTTGAATGAATGCAGAGTACCAACGATTTGATTCTGAATTAAGAAGTTTAAATCATCCACATATTTGTTCTTAGCCACCAAAATTGCTCGCTCACTCAACCAGTTGTTATTTTTGTGGTTAGCAATGATGTTCGGGAACACTTTGTTTATGAGCTCGTCTTTCGATGAGACGAAATTGCAAAAATTCGGAGGCAATGAAATCAATCCGCTCGATTCGTAGACAGGAACACTGTCATTATCGATAGTCAGCAATTGCTTGGATAAATCTTCAACAGATAGATCTTTCAGCAATGTAACTCTCATGTTTGCTGCCAGCTGAAGTTTCTTCACATAGCGGCACAGATTGGATGATTTGAGGCAATCGTTTATTTCATCGGCAGATGTCGATCTTGGAATGATTGGCAGTGTTTGGCGGAAATCGCCAGACAGTAAAATCATTGCGCCTCCAAAACATCTCGAGTCATTCCGCAGATCTTTCAATGTTCGGTCAAGTGCTTCCAATGCGCGTTTGTGTGCCATTGTGCATTCGTTACAGATTATGATTTTAAATACTACTAAAACTTTGGTCATTGCGGAGTGTTTCGCAAAGTTACATGTCAGTTGTTCAGTAGTTTGAAAGTTTAACGACAATTTTAACGCTGAATGAGCCGTACGGCATCCTTCTAACAATGTGGCCGCTATTCCAGAAAAAGCAACTGCTACCGCAATGTCGGATCTCGCACGAACAATGGTCAAAATCAAGGTAATGAGGAATGTCTTCCCAGTTCCACCGGGGACATCCAGAAAAAATAAGCACCATTTCCGTCATAAATTGCCTTCGTCAATGTATCATACACTTTATTCTGTTAGGGGTTCAACAGGGGTACATTTGTTTGAACTGATTGGTCTAATTAATGTCGATAATTTTTACATTCACTTTCCAACTCTCGATTAAATGCGTCATTCATTCCACGATCTGGCGCTGGCATTCCGAACATGAATAACAAACTGCCGCACATGAGGTAACACATGTCTTTGATCAAGAGCAAAGCCTGGTTATGCAACTCCTCATTCGCCTCATTTCTTGAACTTACACGAATTCGATGAAAAATATCATCTGACATATTATCCTTGTATTTGTTCCACAGGTCACGTAGATTCGATGTGAAGCATGTCAAAATGATGATAGCAAATAATGTGGGTATCTGACTTACAGATGCTGTAACAATTGCCTTAGCGATTGTTGTGACCCAATGAGTATCGTTTTCAATCAAATTGAGCTCTTGACATGCAGCACGAAATGTTGTGCATACTATACCATTAACAGTTCGTACTGATTAAAATGACGTTGGCCTACGAACATTCACCAGCAACAACCGAAAATAGAAGCATTCGTCATTCTTCGGATGAACTGTGTAAATACGACCAAGAGCATCAGTATAACGCACACCCGAATGAACAGGAATCGCATCACCTTGCTTCCGACGTTGAAATTTCTTCGATGAAGCGTTCCAATTGTAATAACGTGGCATCTCCGAGTAAAGCAACGTTCGTGCAAACGGATCGCTTTGGCAAATCGCAAAGAAACTGTCAATGTTGTCGCTGGAGGTGATTCAGCATGTTGAGCAAAATTCTACGCGGTGAAATAAACTCGTTGACCATTCTCCAGATGCACCGCCAAATGTTCAACAGTGGGATGGCGTTTGTGAATAGAGAATGAAAATCTACGCCAAATCGCCTCATTGCAGTTCACATATCGACCAACTTGATAACGCGTAATTTCATCGTTGGTATTGGATGTTTGGTTGCCAAAAACCGCCATAACGCTGCCTTTCGCTATGCATTTGATGAACTTCACCGAATTGCAATACTCAACGTTGCAATGTGTCTTGAATGTTTTGGAAAGAAGTGGCGAATATGGAATAATCCAACCGTTGTCGACCATGAAATTATTTCCTTTCACTTTCATGAAATTTCAATAAATTTAATTAACTTGTCCCAAACATGGCGACGACAAACGGTATAGAGCTTTAGTTTATCTTACTCTCTCTACTTTATTCGTTAGAATAGCTTCGCGGCAATTGCTTAGAGGACATACAGAAATAACACTCACAGTTTGTACATCTGTAACTTTGTATGTCTGTGGCCAACCTGCGTTACATGAGCTGTCAATTGCGGAATATGGCGGAGTTCCAAACCTAATTTATTTAAAAATTATTTATTTTTTTAATTCTATCAATATTTTAATAGTTATTCTGCTATTCAGGGCTTAGACGAATTCAAAAAATCATAAAACATTAAAATCTATCCAGTCGTTCTTGAGTTATAAATGGTGTAACTAACCCGACTTCGTTACATATATAATTTTTTTCCCCGGGAACAGGATAAAAAGTATCCTATGCCCGTCTCCTGGTTCTAAGCTACCTCCCTACCAATTTTCAGCCAAATCGGTTCAGCCGTTCTTGAGTTATAAATGGTGTAACTAACACGACTTTCTTATATATATATATATATATATATATATATATATATATATATATATATCTGTAGTTAATATTTTACAAATCTCCACTTTTTCGAACCGTTAGTTCCAGGCCAGTCAACAGGGTTTTCGTCGGTCGCAGAGAACTGCGCAGTTACGTCAGTTAAACTGGACGCACAACAGTAGCTGTAGGTGGTGCGCACAAGATTTGACCGCCATGTTTCCGAACCTACTGATTCACAACAGCGCATAGGACGGTCGTATGCAGAGGTGCCCACCCTCTCCCCCCCCCCCCCAAACACTATGACTCACATCCCCCCCCCCCAACCTAATGATGCACCCCCCCCCCCCCCAAATTTTTTATGCCATTTTCTCAATGATTTACTCAATTATTTTATAATATTATACTTTTTTAGTATTATATTTTATAACATTTTGCATTAATTTAAACTGATTTTCTAATAATAATTTTGGTCATATCAGGTAATATTTCCATCCTGAACCGACAGATGCCAAACTGCTTTTGTTGAGGAAAGTGCGGGGTTGCCAATTTGATTTACAAGATCCCTTTCAATTATTAAAGCACCAGAAACGTATTTTCACATTAGAAGCTATAATTATGTAAATAATATATACATTTTTCTCGTCTTTTAACGCCCCTCCCCCTCCCCTGAAATTTTAATGACGCAGGCTGCGTCGTTACCCCCCCCCCCCCCTTGTGGGCACCCCTGTCGTATGCGTGGGAGGGAAATGAATATTTTTTTTTTATTTCTGTTGCTGACGCATGGCGCAACAACCAATGAGAACATAGTAGGAAGACATTTTGGCGGGACGTTAGAACTTGTTTATATTTAGTAATCATTTTGTGGAAAGAGATTACCAGGTGTAATTCCTGCTTTAAAAAATTGTTTAATGCTGTTTCTTAAATGAGGTTTAATGTGTTTTTCATACGTATTCCAAGACGTATTTATACATGTTATTGTACGAATGTATTAATATATTAAATTGAAGTTTGGAAATTAAATAGCTGTAGTGATAAAATAAACATTGTGAGAAAAATTAATTTAAAACTTGCAGATTACAGATTTAAAAAAAAATAAAATGTTAAACCTTACAATTGGTAGTTAATGTACATGGAAATCAAAGTACGGTTTAAAATTAAAAAAGAATAAATATAAAATGAGAAAAATATATTAGAACATCAGAAAAATTGTAAATTAAAAAAAAAAATGTGTCGTGGTTAGAAAGGTTAACTAAAAATTATATATAACCCTTATTTACTTATATGTTGAAAATTGGTGCTCACCAAATGATGGCCAGATGGCCAGATGTCACAGGATAATCATGTGGTTGTTATATATAGTCACTTACTAACACTGCCAACAGATGTGGGATATAGAGCGAAATTTCATTGGCTGAAACGAACAGTAATACTTCAACTGTGAACCGATTTCGCACAGGTCGCGTGCACAGTCGTGTGTTCGGCCTACTATGCACTCGCTTATGTTTTTTTTTTTTAAACTGTGAAAGCCTTAACAGATTCCACATGACGTCACGCCTGCAGGCACACCGATACCAGCAAGCTAGCGCGCTGGGCAGAACATCTTAAGCCTTCCTGTTCCAGTTACCCCCCAAACATCATGAATGTTAACAAATTCCAGCTAATTTGTTATAAGTTTTAAAACAACACATTATGTAATTAAGATTTTTTTTTCCCCAAGACATAGGCGGTTTGTCTTTTTCTGTTATTTAAATTTAATAAATGGTTGTTGACAGTTTTATACGGCTGTTATAACTAGCGTAATAAATATCAGTGTTTTAAATTTAATTCTTAGTATTTGGTTTTAAGGCCTAATATTTTTAAGTGCACAATAATAGCTAGTAAAAAAACCAACATTTCCTATTGACATGTATTTTTGAAAATCAATGCATTACCGTATCTTATTTAAAAAAAAACAAAAATTTTTTCTCCCATCCTTCAATTTTTTTCCTATTTTTTTTTTTTTCGCACCTAAAATTCTTTTGCTCCTCAACAATTGGCGCTCTGGGCAAATGTCCTGCCGACCCTCTTGTAAATCAGGGCATGCGCGCATTCTAAACTGACAGACGAACTGCAGTTGAAGCGTATGCCTTCGCTGTTTGTCGGTCGCTGGAGACTCGAAAACATTTTAAGGGCGAAACTGATATCATTTTAGTTATATCTAATCGATATCTCTACTTGTGCGAGTAGGTGGGTTTTTTTACAAGCTCCGTGCCATCTGTACATTCACACTCGCTGGACTATTTGAATCACACTACCACGCAAATCATTTCTTTCCGATGTCACAGAATAAACAATTGGTAACAGAAGCGACAAAGTGGGTTTACACCCGAACTCGCTCATTGTTTGTTTACTTTTCGGTCGCCATCTTTTCGGGGCGTGTTTAGCCAATGCTGGGATAGCAGTTTAGTCATTTGAATTAAGTACTGTATTAGTTAGTGATTGCGAGTGAATTTATTCTGTGCCGATTTTTAGCTATTAAACTCGCCCACGGGAACCGGAAAAACGCCATATTGGTTTCAACGGTTTTCACAACGTAAAATTTTGTTTATTGTTTAATATTGAAAATTTGCTTTCGTTAAGGCAGATATTACACACAACGAATTACAGTTATAGTATCCACAAAAATGAGTAATCCCTTCCAGTCTATGTTGTTTAAATGATTCGTGCAATGGGGTATGTATTTTGATTTAATACGATTTCTTGGACAAACGCCACTGCAGTTTTGCACTATTTTGTCTTGGGGAAAAATTCACAATGCAAGTTAAGAATTAAAAATGAAAACATAAACCCTCAGAAAACACGCTTAAATAAGCTGATGTCAAACAAATAAACCCAACGATGAACCTAAACAGGTACCTATTATGGACAAGCACGGACGAACACATTCAAACTTAAATATCAGACAGCACAAGAATTCCGTGGAAGGAGTTTAGTCGTGGAAAAAATAATAACAGCGCAGACGAAACACGGTGGACTTACAACGACGAGACAGTTTCAACAATAACAGTAGATGCAGCACAGACAACAAAACGTGGACAACGCAACAAACACGAACACAACGATGAAGATGAACATATATCATGGATAACACAACGACGACAACACAGACGAACACAGCAGGTTTCCGATGAAAAAAACATTTGCGACGTTCCAGTCTATTTGTCCACTAAAGTGAACAATTCATACCTCAATGATCATGACGTTTATTAAACCTTGAATGCGTTGGTTAAAGAGTACCGTACCTATATTCTAATGGATATCATACTTTATGGCTGTGAAATAAATACATTTTATTTTAATGTTATTAATTATTATAAAATAATTATACAGTAATATAATGGAATATATATATTCAATGGTAATATTATAATTATTATAGCGCAACATAATTACCACACAAAAAAATGAAGTATATCTTAGGAGCTGACAAAGTGTTGATGAACGGTTAAATAAGGAAATAAGGCAATTACTGACAATAGAAGCTATTTGTAGCATCAAAAACCACTATTTTCAGGCATACCGTTAAATTATATACTATGCTTTAACGTAAACAAATAATTAAAATGTAACTATAAAAAATTGGTATGGCCTTAAAACTGTTGAAATCAAGATATTTGAAACACGCGTAATCGAACGTTGAAAATAGACCTTTATTTACTCATGTACGTCTATGTCTTCAATGGAATCCAAGAATAAATTAATGGTGAAGATCGCAGGCTTTTCGCGGCCATTGTCTGGAGTTGGCTGGCTTCTGAGTTGAAGCCGTGCTCAAGGCCAAGATATCAAGGAATCTTCGCCTTCGACGCGGCTACAATCCAGAAACCAAGTAACGCCTGTAAATTAATGGGTTTATGATAGCTAAAAATAATATACATAAAACTATGGGAAATGTCTACACAAACTGTCACAATTCTAACGCTAACGCCGAATCCAACCTCAGAGTGGAGAGTTTAGAGATGCGAAAGAATGCAAAAGTATGAGGAAGTATATAAACGTTCACAAAAGTATTTGGAAGTATAAGACATCGCACGCTGCTGCTGCCGTCTGTAACCGGCTGCAAACATGTTTTAATTCAAAACTTATTATTATATATATTTTTTATAACCCCGCGCCATTGAGCAATATTCGGTACAAACGTTACACGCGTTTAACTCCGTTACTCACTCACTTCCGTTGCCCTATTATGTTAACTCTACTAGCTGTACAAAAGGTCTCACAAAAAAATGTGCTGTTAAATAGACTGATGTATAAACATGTTGTTACTGCAAATAATAAAAACCTAAGTTTTTGTGTCATTGAATCCAGTTTTTTTTATAGGAACACACGAAAGCAAGCATATACAGATTTAAAATACTACCTGACAAATGTACCATCAATTTGTAATCGACATGAAACATTGCCTATGTTCAAAACATTAGTCTGGTTGCAGTTTTATATCATTTTCTTTTCCTGTAAGTGGAAGAAAGTTGTTTCCCAGATAGTGTTTGGCTGTGTCACCACAGCGAGCAGCGTGACTGGTATTTGCTTTGTTGGAGCTGGTCGTCTCTCTTTCCTAATACCATGGTCCCAGCTGGATACCGTGAGTCAGTGGCCTTCTGTGTACGAGACGCGCTGCCTACTCATCCAGCCAACCGAGGAAATGCGTGTTTCACTGTTGTTGCAATCGTGCGTGGTCCAAAGTATGCGTTCAGCGAGCTGCGCCCAGGCGCCAACCAGCTTCCAGCTAGTACAGTACATTGTTGGAAACCACATTGTTGAACAACTATACGATTTTACAATGCATGCGTAATACAGCAAGAAACGTGTAGCGCGAACTGCCATGAACCATAAAAAAATTGCTTGTCTTTAAAGTCGGTTTACGGACGATAGTTTAAACGTGACGTCATAACAAAACATTGATGAAATGATTGCATACTTTTATGAATAAAATTGAATTATTTTTATTTTAATAATAAAATAATAAATACTTGAAATTAAACTAGTACTTAGATTTTTAAAATGCAAGAATAATTAACAATTACTGCCGGAATTGTTGTAATAAGCGGCGCAAGCGTACAATGAGCGTAACGGAACACTTTTTCGTGCGTGCAGCCGGCGTTCGTCGATTTATTAGACGTTGTCACGTCAAAAACTTAGTTCCTTGTGGCAAAATTAGACCACCGCATATCGTCTTCCACGCCACCCTCTTCGCACATCGACAACTGTCGGACTTTGCAACGAAGAATTGAACTGAAATGACTGAAGATCTCTTCGTAATTTCAAATAACTGAATCTTCATGGAAACTACGCTGAGTTGTGTGTGTTTCATTCTTAATAAAGTTAGAACACACACGTGGACAAAAGAAGAGTGTTTTTGCTGTAGAATTAACCTTTTTATATATATTATTTTTTGTTAATATACCAAGATTATTCTTTTGGATTCATGTTCCAAGCAAGTGAACTCAGCGTTCGTAAATTTACGAAGCTAGCCGCAAATTTTTCTAACATCTCTGGATAATTTGTAACCAGCATTTTTCGAAAATTGAAGGTGAAATTTATTAACAATGTACATCCGTGCGCAGGTTTCGTACTTAATATCAAACACATCTCCTTAATATCATTATGATTAATTTTAATTTTATTTCTTAGGATACCTTAACTGTCATTGGGATTTACTATGGGTCAGTGGTGGTCCTATGGGAGTTACTTAAATGCGTGTCACAATTATTTTGTTTTCGAAAGATGGTTAAACTGGTGCATCGATAGTTCTAGGATTATTCTTGGATTTTTAAGTGATTTGTTTAATAAATCTACCTGAGACCTCTCTGAAATGGTTTACGCATAGTGATATTTACAATTGAAAGTTAAATTTAAATTAAACAAATTTTTCTCTCACACGAACCGATTAAAAAAAAAAAAAAAACTGCAAGCACACATGGCTGTCGTATGATTGTAACGTATGTAACAGCAATGGAAATTGTATGCACAATCGTGTAATCTTGGTTGTCGCGCTGGTAAAACAGTATGTTCACAACAACGCGATATCTTGCTGTCGCATCGCCGTGTTCGCGTCACGCCGTCTTGAAATTGCAATTGCAGCAATAAAATTAAGTTGAAAATAAAATTGAGGTTTGGCAGCAAACCTTCTTGCTCAGTCATCAAACTTATTTCATGGCTAACACACAACATTTTCGTTAGAGGTAACGAAAGTTTGTGGACACTTAATGGTTGTGTGTTACACCACCAAAACTATTTAGTTATCACAAAAACATTCGTCGAGGTCAACTGTCACTAGATAAATTGTGAAAAGAGGAAAAGACCCAGATGAGTATTTGGGGCACAGTAGGACCAACCTCGAACTAGCGAATGCCAATATCATTTATTTCCCTTAATAAAATTTGGATATATAATTATTATTCTAAACAATTAATAATTACATAACAATCAATAATTTCCTAATTACAATAAATGAAAAAATTAAATATTAATTTGGTGTACTTTTTTTTTTTTTTTGCTTTTTAGTGAACTTATATTACTTCAGTGTTTTTGAAGTCGGTTTATTATTTTTTCAAGTTGTTTATTGTAAAAGCTACTCCATGTATTTTTTGAACACTAAAATATTGCTGATAAGAATTCAGCTACAACTTTATCGTCATCAAAGATGACCCCAGAGCTATTGAGTCTATCATCAGCGTGACCAACTCCTAAAATGACAAAACAAAAAATAAAGTGTCTTATCAATAGCAAGACAAGCAGACGATAAGGTTTCCCATCCTCCTTTCTGAATAATAAATAAACGTCTCACATAATCCGGTCAGTGTTATAGATAACACGCTATAGATAGCACAGTCATGTTTTTTTTATAACTGATAAGGAAGTAAGCCGATGTGAAGCACAGCAGACGTTTCTACCTTCATGTGTGTTTGGGAAGTCTCCCGTCAAGCGTTTCAGTTTTTACTCTGGGAAGCCTTCATTTCACAGACGAGAGAGCCACACCCGATGTTCCCCGAAGTTCATGCTCGCTTCCCCCCCCCCCCCCCCAAGGTTCTATCTCATTGTATTAACCGGTGTGGCCTTAAATTTTGCGGTCGATTAGGATAGGTTAGCTACATTATAAATACTTTAAAACATTGTGGATGGTTGGTTTTATTAGTTAAGTATAGCTAAATTAAAAATACTGTAAAATCATTATATAGTTGCTTAGCAAATAACCTTTTAATATGTAGCTATCCAGGGCTAGGAAACCGTTTACATGATTTCACAGTATCTTTAAGGGGCCCGCCTACCTGGGCACACACACGGTGTGCAGAGCTTCAGGAAAAACAACGCGATTTCATAACTACTCAAGATATCCGAGTGGGGCCTATTTACGAATAGCATTTAAGAGTTCGCTGAGGACCGAAAAGTACTTTCAATTTCGGATTAAGTTTTTAAACTGTATTTTTAGAAGCGTTAAAATGCCTAAAACGCTTGTTTTCAGAGCAATTTTTAGGCATAAAACAATCAGTACAGATTCTTGAAAGCACTTAAGGGGCTTGCATAACACCTTTATCTTCATTTCTCCGCCATATAATGTTACGGTCACCGCTCAAATTTCACAGTTATCCTGTGACGACGAGACGAATGCGCGCCAGTTCAGAGACTTGCGCTTAGAGGCTATACTGCGCTGGAAGCACCAGCGAGCGTCGCGCTTATCATCCCGCCTCACCAACACACATACACCCCTGACGAGGCGGGCCCCTTAATGTAGCTATCCTAACCAAATCAACCGTCCACAATGTTTAAAAGTATTTATAATGTACACTAGACGCAACATAACTCCGAGCCTGGGTGACGGTTATAAAGTCGTTGTGTGTATGTGAGTCACGACATTGGAGAAGGCAGACGTGGCGCGGCAGTGAGAGATAATGCGTAACTTGATAACAGGGGCTACACGCTACTACACAGAGTGAAAACTTAGTCCTTCGGTGAAATCCGACGAATACGTTGGTACTTACTAAACGTTTTCGTTTACAGTTTGGATCTGAGGTTTGTATGCATGTAGTGTATCACTTTTGTTCAGAGCCAGTGTTACATATGTACTGCAGTACTTCAGTAAAGTACAACTTTATACATAAAATGCCTCCAGTGTTGTCAAAAGTTAAGAGTAAAAAACTGCACTCGCAGGCGCGGGAAATCGTCTATAACGTTCTGCAGTTTATGGAAAATGAAGCGCGATTGCAGGAACCCTCCATTTCACTAGAGAAAGCACAGCTGAGAACAGCTAATGCGACGGGTGTGTCTCACACGACTGAACAAACAATATTAAAAATGGCTCACCGAACAATTAATACAAAATCTTCCACCAAACAGTGTTGTTGTGATATCACAATGTAAAAATAAATAAAACGCCTACCTCCAGCTCGACAAAATTGGAAATGCAGCAGTGGTTAAGTAAGGAGAATATTTCCTTTACTAGCGACATGCTCAAACCAAACTTGTATAACCTCATAAAGAAGCACAAACCTTCGCAAGTGCAGTACTCGGCAGACAGACTATTGGTAAATAGTGGCCACACATTACTTCGTCTGCCCCCTTATCATCCGGATTTCAATCCGATAGAAAGCATATGGGCTAAAGTTAAAGGAGAAGTCGCTTCAAGAAATGTTACTTGCAATTTGGCAAATGTAAAAAAAACTTTGGGAGGAGATATTTAACCGAATGGGTCCAGAAGATTGGATACCGATTTGCAATCACGTCAAGACACTCGAGAACAAATACTGAGATAAGGATGTGTGTTTTGACATTGAAATTGATAAAGTGATTGTTCAGTTAGGTGATGCAAACAGTGACAGCAGTGACGTTTACACATCAGACTCTTCGGATGGAACAGTCAGTGGCGTTGAAGAACTGAGGTAGTGCTTGGAACGTCAGTGGTAAGTGGTCAATGTTTTCTGCTTTTCTCTACTTGCTGTGAAAGGTCGCCGTACCTGCTTGTACCCCCTCCTCATCCACCCGACCCCCCACACGTGTTGCAATCCCTACTCCTCATGTGTGACGTAGCTCAAGCTCGGAGTTATATTGCGCCTGGTGTAGCTAACCTAACCTTTTACAATGAACAAAAAAAAAACAGAAGATGCACGATCGGACGTTTGGCTCTCTCGTCTGTGAAAATAAGGCTTCCCTTCTATTCTGTTTCAGTTCGGCATGAAAATACTTCGAGTTGCCCGTATATGTGTCACGTAACTTCATCAAATTGGACAGTTTTCAAAAGTAGTGCCAGTGGCATGGGCGAAAATCTTTAGGATTCCTAGTGGATAATGTGTATCATGCCCATTTCACAGTTCCGATTTTGCAAGCGCAAATGGGCCCCTCTTGGGCCTCTTGGGCCGGGGAAGGGGGGGGGGCATGGCCAGTGGTCGGCTACATAGTGAAAGATTCGGAAGGGGGGGGGGGGGATAAGGGGATCCATCCCAAAATACTTGTTAAGACAGAATGTTATTTTGGGCGTTCCAACTGCGGGAGAAGCCATGTCTCCTACAGCTACTTCTGTGGGGCCCATACGTCAGTGTGTCAGCGTCAATAGTCATGTAAGTTTTTTTCACTACACGTGTTCAATTTTAAATATATATATTTTTAAACTACCACTCTACCCCGCGAAAAAAATTCCTTCACCCGTCCCTGACTTTAAACGATGTTTTCATTATTATTATTATTATTATTATTATTATTTTACGGACACCGACAGCCACGTGATTGTGCTCACGAACTGTTGACAGAAAAACAGAGGCAGAAGGATACGTAGACAATTATGGTGCTACTTTGGAGAATAGTAACATTTGAAACAAGTTATACGACACAGGCAATGCTTTGTTCCCAGTTCACAGACCGCGGGACCTGTGACGGAAATTGTAGCACGGTTAAAAAGGGGGGGGGGGGGGGGGATAACAACTGGTTAGGTAGTTTCCGAGTCGACCAGAAGTAACAGCTTACACGTAACTTACTTGTCCGCGGAAGTGACATCACACAGGTTGCAGAGGTGCCCCCCCCCTAAACAAATGATGCGGCGGCCCCCCCCCCCCAATTTTTTTATGCCATTTTCTAAATGATTTACTCAATTATTTTATAATATTATACTTTTTTAGTATTATATTTTATCACATTTTGCATTAATTAAAACTGATTTTCTAATAATAATTGTGGTCATATCAGGTAATATTTCCATCCTGAACCGACAGATACCAAACTGCTTTTGTTGAGGAAAGTGCGGGGTTGCCAATTTGATTTACAAGATCCCTTTCAATTATCAAAGCACCAGAATCGTATTTTCACATTAGAAGCTATAATTATGTAAATAATATATACATTTTTCTCGTCTTTTAAACACCCCCCCCCCCCCCCGCCTGAAATTTTAATGACGCAGTCTGCGTCGTTACCCCCCCGTTGTGGGCACCCCTGCAGGTTGTCCTGCAACGAGCGCAGCTCACATGCGTGCGGCGGAACGCATCGTCGCCAGAAGGTGGCGTGTGGCGAGTTCGAAAACCAACTGTGAAGGCTGGTAAATCATTAAAATAATTTCAATCAGCTCCTTTTTTTTCCATTACAGACACACTTTGTCACGAATCACTTTGTGCATAAATTTCCAGTGCAGACCATTGGCACTTTAAAGGCCCGTCTACAATAGTCCGAACCTGTGCGTGGTCCGTGTCCTTATCCGAAAGTGAGTGACGTCACATTGTCTCACCGAAAACTGCCCTGTTCACAATTTCGATGTCCGATGTCCGAATGTATTGATTTCTAAAGTCGCTACCAGAGCGCAGTAAATGTGCCAAACGAAATGTTTTTGTTTATTGTTTTGATGCTTTGTAGTTTGAGATTGAACTTTTGAAAGTTGTGGGAGTTCAATTTTATATATTTATTCAGTAAGGCAAAGTGGCAAATGTAAATGCTAAAAAATGAACTCATAAGACAGCAATCGAACAGCACTAATTTAAATGTCGTCTTGCTCTTCTTGAATTACACCTTCCATTTCCTTCAATAACAAAAACAAACACCACGTTTTCAAACGGGAACCGGAAATTCAAATATCGTGAGTGCTCTGTTCTTTTTCTGTGTCCGAAGAACACAGGTTGGGACAAAAAGTTCAAATTGACGAATGTCTTCGGACCAGGTAGGTTCGGACCTTCGCCCACTTGACGCATGACGTCAGAGGGTCACGTGGACCAATCAGCAACGAGTGTCCTTCGGACACAGCTTAGGACATTGCTATTGTAGACGGGGCTTAATAAAGATACAGCGCAGAAGCGTACTCAGAATTGTGTTTCCGGGTTTTTGGCGGAGGGGGGAAGAGAAAGAGAGACCTAGAAAGATATTGCGAAGTATAGCGACATACACACACAAACACGCGAGGAGGAACCAAAAAGAAAACGAACTTATGTGGTGCGAAGCGGAGTTTTAGTAGTACCGTGTCGTACCGCTAGGGGCGTTTACAGCTACCATTCCCGAGTCTATAAGCCAAATGTCATCGCTAAAGAGGTTCCGTTTGACTTAAGTGAATTTTTTTTAGCGACAGTAGTTTTGTGTGCTCGTCGTTTTTGCAATGGCTGATTGTCGCTCAACAACGCGCGGCCGTGAAGTTTTGCTTCTTGCTCGGAAAGACTGGCACGGAAATTCTTGAAATTTTAAAAATGGCCTGCAAGGATGGTGCCATTGGGGAAACTTAAGTGATTTGAGTGGTTTCCCACGTTTCAAAAGATGTGAGATGCCAATTGATGACAAACCTAGCCATTGGCGTCCTTCCAAGGGGAACGAACCGACAAATATGTTGAAAAAAAAAATTTGAGTTCAGAGAATTTTAACGGAAGATCTGGGGATGAGAGAGGTGGCTGCCGAATTTGTGCCTCGACTGCTGACTGCACAGCAAAAACAATGTCGCGTGGAAGCGTGCTGTGCTTTGGAAGAATTTAGAAACGATCCTAACTTTTTTCAAGGTCATTACAGGTGACCAGTGGCGTAGCCAGGATTTGTGTATGGGGGGTGTTAAGAAGCATGTCCCCCCCCCCCCCCCCCCCCCCGTATTGGTCCTCCCCCGGGAAAATTTGGATTTTAAGGTGTAAAATAGTGCTATTTTAGCAGTTTTCGGTACTTAAATTTAAATATTGTAATGGTAAAATTTTTTTATTAATTTTAATATGAAATTTGTTTGAGTGATGAATAAGAAATTAATTAAAGATTTGGTGCTAAGGGGGGGAGGGAGGGTTTGAACCCCTAACCCCCCCCCCCCCCTGGCTACACCCCTGCAGGTGACGAATCATGGTGCTGCGGTTACGACCCTGAAACGAAACAACAACCAAGCCAGTGGAGGATTTCCAGTTCACCTCGCCCCAAAAAAGCTAGACGACTAAAATCAAACATTGCTGTTTTTTTTTTCTTTTTTTTAATGTGAGAGGATAGCCTAACTGCAGCTAGCAGCGGGACTGCGCTAAGCAGCTGTTCTGAGCAAAAGCTGGGCTATTTCGAGCCGACACACGGGACCGTGTCCGCTTCCTGCCATAGAAGATTCTCCATCCCGTGAGATCCGTTGTAGAACGAGCCTAACTGTTCTTTGTTTTGCCAACTTTAATACAGTACCAACATTTGGAAACGTGAACCGAGGTTTTTGTTCTTAAATACTATGGCAAACAAATTTCAATAAACAAAAAAATAATATAAAATGACATGCCTACCTAAGTTTAATAGGTACAGTCACAATATTAATTTAATAATGTTTAGTGTTATGGTGAAAATATGACCAATTATCGCAAATAGCTTTCATAAAGATAATTATTATATCATTAATAATAAATACCTAGTACATAGGCTAAACAAAATTATTTGAGTACCTTTTTACTCCAGGAAACCTTTCAGGTTCAGTAAGTATAAGCCTTTACTTATTAATAACTATACATTAAGAGAGAGTTGTATTTCATTAAAAAAAAAAGGACAAGAAAGGGCTGAGAAGATGAGATTTATTGGGGAGAAGGGGGGGGGGGGGGGAGATGGCAAGGGTGGCAAATTCCAGGTAGGCCCAACTGAGTATTTTTTAAATATTTTTTTTTTTAACCTGATAGAAATTCGAAAATTACAAGTCCTGTGCTAATAGAATCCGTAGAAAACCCTAAGAGATGTGCATCACTCAGTATTTAGTCTTTTTTTTTTGTGTCTGTGTTTGAAAAATTTTACATTAAAATAATAGTAAGGAGACCCAACAAAGTTATCTACCCCTGGGACCTTAGTTTCCACCAATGGCCCTGGATGCAAGTGCTCAGTTTTGACGAGTTGGGAGACACCAAACCTTGAGGGGCAAAATGAAGGGTTAGCAAGCCCCATGATATCTGCAAATACACTAATGTAGTTAATAAAGTTGACTACTCTGTGTGTATTGTATGAAGTGTGAACCGAGTTCCTTTGTTTGAAATGTATCGTGTACCAAAGTAACATGCCTTACAACTCTGATGGAATTCCACACAAAAACCAACCCAGACCACACACTCTAATTTTTGATTATGAAATAATGTCTTGATATATCTACTGATGGTGCAAATGCTGTAAACTTCAAGTTATATTTTCTATTTTTTTTTTTTTTTTAAGTGTTACATTTTAGCTCTTGGTATACAGTTTTTCGTGAATGCAACGGAAATGTGTAACCACAGTGCTGCCATCTGTGGCGGATGGTGCAAACCAAAGTTCACAAAGTCACAGGAAAATTTTATAGTATTGACCGTTTATTGATTTTAACAAAACTCCTTGTTGAAAATCAAGTCCAAAGCCAGGGTTTAGTATTTTTTTCAAGTCTTTTTTTGTTTTTATCAGAGCCATTTAAAATTTTGGTCTGCAAATGGAATGATTCGATAGACGACGTAACTGCTCCAACGGGAATACTAATGGCGGGTTCTGATACTACATGTAATTCACATCCAGAAAATTAGCTGAAAACACAAATTAAGTATATTTATTACACTCAGCATTTTTTTTAGAACTCTTTTTAAGTTAAATCTCGAGTCCAAGTTTCATATTATAAGTGTATTTGCAACATGAGAACACATGAATTTGCTCGTTTACGAGGTTAAATGTTACACATTTCTAGCAAAAAACTGAAATACCAGGCTACACTTAAAAAAATTTGGCTGTCTGTAAAGTCGGTTTAAGGACGATAGCTTAAGGGGCCCGCCTCGTCAGGGGTGTATGTGTGTTAGTGAGGCGGGATGATAAGCGCGACGCTCGCCGATGCTTCCAGCGCGGTATAGCCTCTAAGCGCAAGTCTCTGAACTGGCGCACATTCGTCTCGTCGTCACAGGATAACTGTGAAATTTGAGCGGTGACCGTAACATTATATGGCGGGGAAATGAAGATAAAGGTGTTATGCAAGCCCCTTAAGTGCTTTCAAGAATCTGTACTGATTGTTTTATGCCTAAAAATTACTCTGAAAACACGCGTTTTAAGCATTTTAACGCTTCTAAAAATACAGTTTAAAAACTTAATCCGAAATTAAAAGTACTTTTCGGTCCTCAGCGAACTCTTAAATGCTATTCGTAAATAGGCCCCACTCGGATATCTTGAGTAGTTTTGAAATCGCGTTGTTTTTCCTGAAGCTCTGCACACCGTATGTGTGCCCAGGTAGGCGGGCCCCTTAACGTGACGTCATAACAAAACATTGGTGTAATGATTGCATACTTTTATGAATAAAATTGAATCATTTTTATTGAATTATCACTATTTTGTATGGATACAAAGAAGTGAAATGAAATCTACAATTTAATTGATAAATTTACTTTTATTTGCTCTCATTAATTCAAATATGTTTATTACTTTAACGAAGAGATTATTTTAACTATAACTTTTATACATGTTTGCTATTTAACTTCTTCCAATCTGTGTTATTCTGTTAAGGATAGGACGATGATAGGAAAAGTAGGAAACGAATGGGAGTGTTTCAAGTTTAATGTGCCTCGAAAAAGTCAAATCGATGGTTGTTCCAATCGAGTGGAAGAGAGATAGATGCGGCGCAAGCGTACAATGAGCTTAACGGGACACAGTGTAACGGGACAATGTGCGTAACGGGACACTTTTTCGTGCGTGCAGTCGGCATTCATCGATTTATTAGACGTTATCACGTCAATAATATTTTCTTTTATATAGGTACTAACATGTATGTACGTTTATATCACGTGCGTGTTATGAATTGTTGAGCTTAACTAAAAATTTTCAGGAAGTGGAAGTGAGGACTGGCAGGTTTCCACGAATTGTTCGTCATGTCAAGGACAAGTTCTTAACAACACCTACCTGCCATAATCATAGTAATTTCTTCCTATGTGCAATGCCGATCTGGAGTGTACAATGGCACAGCAACTATGTTTGAGGGGAAGAAGGAAGGGGAAGTTCACCTCCAACTCCCCCCTTAAGTTGGGAAGTTGCTAGCATGCACTAAAATGAAAAATAAATGAGTGCCCTCATCCAGACACTTAAAATTTAATTTAATTTTTTTTCCGATAGATTCTAGTAACTTTTTGTAAAGTGTTTCTGTTTACCAAAATTATTTTACCTTCCACATAAAAAAAAAATCTTTATCTGTTGATCCACATGTCATATATGTGTAGAAAATAGTTTTGGTATGTGGGGTAAATATCTAACATCATGCAAAAATGATTTATCCCTTCCTAAGTTTAGAGCTATTCATAAAATAAATGCCTAAATCAATGTGTGTATTTGATATCACAAACTTACACGCTTCGGAGCAGAAACCATAGACAATGTGTTGTCATTTTGGGCACTTGTTACATAAAAATAAATATCTATAGTGTTAGCCTCGAAAACTTCAAACTCAAACAGGCATGAATTTAAGAAATTATAAACACTTTTGCTGATTCCCCTCTTCCCCAACCATTTTTCCTATACAGCAGATGTAATTAATATTTGCTATATATTTAATAAAATTAGGTGAAAAATTAATATATTTGTTGATAAATAAAGTATGCCAGATTGTAGTACTAATTTTAATTAAAACTAGCAGAATCTTAAACTGAAATTAAGTTTTGTTAGTTTCATTTAGATATTAATTTTTTGTTTGTTTGTACAAGTCTGCACAAATATAATTAAAGTCATGCTATATGAAAATACAACAATAAAATGGCAATAAATGTTTTTAAAACCACACATTTCTTCTATTTTTCTCACAACTACAGATGCTAAATAATAGTGAGTGTAGTAGCCACATGCAAAAAAAAATGCACTGAATACTAAATTTAAAAAAAAATACATTCACATATTTACTGGTTACAATACGTACAAATATTCATTGACAGAATAGAAGAAAACTCCACTCCTTATTTCTTTTATTTGTTCTATAAAGAACTGTTCACTGACCTAGGTTTTTGTTTTTATTGTTATTATGACTATAATTATTGTTAATATACATCATTCAGGCAGTTCATTAGTTATTCCATTGAAATGTTTTAAGTTACAGCAGATTAAAAATGCTCATTTTAGCTATGACTAACGACGTTCAATTACACAATTAGCATTAACCAAATGCAATATATCTTGAACATAAAGCCATTCAGCAGAATCAGACACTTTTATTTTTACCTGGGTACTTCATTAAGTAGTTTCATGTTAAAACAAGTATGTCATTTGAAACACTCTTACGGGATGTTCCATTTTAAGGTACCTAAGCGGTCCAACTAAGAATAAGCATATATCATTGCTGTGCTGAATAACATACTGTCAGAAAAGCAAACAGCCCAAGCTCCTGGGATGATGATGGTAAACGATTTATTGTTATTTGATTGTTGTTGGGTTATCCTTGAAGTCTGTGAGTGCAATAACCTAAATGTATTCAGTGATGTTATGTAATCAAGGTCAGTAAAAAAAACAATTCAAGAGAAGCTTGAGATAGAAATGATAACAGTATCACTTTTGATAGCGTTATGGGAACGCAACTGCTTGAGAACACATTACATGCGGAAAAGGACATAGTATAGTCCTTCTTTTAATGCAAGCTACACAATATTAAAATATGAGTAAAAATTTATTGTAATTAAACTTTATTTTAATAAACGGGCATTTCTTAAACACCTGTGTTATAAAAAACAATGAGAAGTTGTATTCTGAATTAATATTATTACGTTATCTGTAATTGTATCAATATAAATACAGATGGTTTAATTAAAATTTTCATAAAATTGACATGAAAAATCCAACAAAATGACAAATAATTTTTTTTTTACATAATTCCTCCAAATTCCACGCAGTTGGGATTGCTTATGCCTTTTTTTGCTCTTCTGGAGGACGCGGCACTTGCATGGGGGATGCCACAGCATCAATCATAGTCAGTGCAGATGCTGGCTCTAAAGGCTTAGGAGCGTGCCTCCTGCAGGGCAAGAGGGGAAACCAGAAGTTGCTGGATATGTACACTTTCTGAAACACAGCAGCGGTATTCCCACGTGGAGAAAGAGGTAGTAGCTCTCATGTGGTTTAAGAAGTAAATTTTGGAACTACCAGTAACGCTCAAAACTGACCACGAACCGCTCCTTCAAATCATGCAGTCAAAACACACAGATGGTAACACCTTGTTTGCAGAGATTCCATCTAAGGCTGATGAGATATTCTTGCACAGTTTGGTACGTTCCAGGAAAACAGCTTGCAGTGGCAGATTGTTTGTCAAGTGGTCCTCTGGGAGCAGTGGCGGATCCAAGGGGGGGGGGGGGGGCACCAGGGGCAAGTGCCCCCCCCTCCCCCCCCGAAAAACCAGTTGTCTGCTACATTAATATTGCCGACAAAAATTGTTTCTGAAACCAATAAAATATTTTAATATAATTAATGAATTTCTTGTAGAATCATAAAATCTGGTGGTTGGATGTTATGTGTAGTGTGAGTAGATTAAGTACAAATGTAGTAATTTTAAGACATTTTTTCTCTGGCTACTCTGAAATCCTAGAGTGCCCCCCCTCCAAGGTGAACCTCTGGATCCGCCACTGTCTGGGAGTCAACAACCAAGACTGAACAGAGATGGATCTGGAGAGAGAAGTAGGCACATTTTTACACCAAATCATCAGTGATCAGTTCTTGTTTACTATTTAGGCAGAGCAAGAGAAAGGTAAAGTTTACTAACAACTGTAGTTCTGTTACATGCACGGTTTAAAAAAAAAAAAAAAAAAAAAAAAAAAAAATTTCCTCAGAGTACGTGATCCCTTATTGGTTATTGGCAATATAAAAATGACAACCTATGCTCAAAAGTACTAGATTGACTTGATGTAAGTTTTTGGACATATGCCATTGCTAAGAACTTTTTCTGTTGAAGAAAAACTAATAAATAAATAAAAATACCCAAAAAAGACAAAAAACACACAAAATTAAGCAAACAATTGCTGTTGTCAACAAGGATATGAACATCACAAAATATTCCGAAACAGGAATATGGTCAACAAACAAAGAAAAACAAAGAAAAATGTACTAAGAGAACGAAAAAAAAAAAAAAAAAAAACCACAAATGATGACAACACAAAAATATTGAACCCAAAATAATTCAGCACAACAGTTGAAACGAGACAAAAACACGACAAAACGAAAAGACAAAACACGACAAAACGAAAAGACAAACAAACGCAATAGTTTTACCAAAACAGAAACAAGCGACGTTTCGGGAACTGCTATCTGCTCCCGTCCTCAGGCAGAGACGCACATGGTACGGAAACACAGGTTGCGTCATCATTTGTGGGTTTTTTTTCTTCATTCTCTTAGTACATTTTTCTTTGTTTTTCTTTGTTTGTTGACCATATTCCTGTTTCGGAATATTTTGTGGTGTTCATATCCTTGTTGACAACAGCAATTGTTTGCTTAATTTTGTGTTTTTTTTGTCTTTTTTTGGGTATTTTTATTTATTTATTTTATTTATTAGTTTTTCTTCAACAGAAAAAGTTCTTAGCAATGGCGTATGTCCAAAAACTTACATCAAGTCATGCACTCCCATTGCACAAATCTTTTAAAGATAACAGTACTAGATTGGTTATTGCAGCATCATTAAACACCACTGCCTGGAATGTTATTTATGCAGGTCACCTGGGCATAGTGAGATGTAGAAAAAGAGCAAAAAATCTCGATATGGGGTTACAATTATTGTTGAAACTGCAAAACTTGATTAGCAACTGCCCAATTTCTGTGCATGAAAGACAAAATCTCCGACATCCATTTGTCCAAGCAGAAAGACCATGTCAACCACGGCAAGTTGTAATAGTAGATCTGTTTAAACTTGATATATGGTAGCTGACTAATACTCTAAATAGTTAGAAATATGTATACCCTTTGTCTTGTTTGACAGATGTAGCAGTCCTACTTGGATGAAAGGAAATTTTCGTACATTTTGTCATACCGGAAATAGTAATGTGTGATAATGGTATGCGATTTGTTTCAAGTACTTTTCAAAGCTTTGCGAAGACCTACAAGTTCCAAGTGATTACATCTCCACATTACCCTCAGTCCAATAGCTATGCTGAGGCAGCTGTGAAGATTGCTATGAGTTTACTGAAGAAGAATGAGGATAACTCTGTGGGCCCTTTGTCATATCGGACAACACCCTTGGATTCTGGTTTCAGCCCAGCGGGGATGCTGATGAATCATAGACCACAATCTACAATTCCGGTTCTTCCAGCAGCGCTGGAGGAGGTGGTACAACCTTGTTTCACACACAGATCTAAGGAGTTATAGCATCGAGATGTGAACGTTGTAGCATCTCAAAATGCCCACTTTTTATGAAGAGATTTTCTTACACAATAAATTTTTTAACTTTGTGTATATTCACATGTTAACATTGAATTAATTTACGATTTTTACTGGAAATAATTCTATTAAACAGAATACTTTTCAGAAAGATTGTTTAGTTTGGAAACACAAAAAGTTAAAAAAAATTTCAGTTCAATGTTTGAAAATTCAGTGCTACCAACTGCCTTTCCAAAATATTTCTAATGTGGTAGTAAGAATGTCAAAAAACATGCATGAAAATGCCATATTTACAGGCACTTTAAATGTTTTAAAACATATTTTACTAAGGGCACAGTACTCTACTATTGGTTTATGTAAAAACAGCTTTTACAACTTTATTTTCATGCATAATACATTAAAGTTTAAAGGGAAACAGCTATCAAAATGAACTTAATTTTCACGCTTGTCACCAAAGTTTTGGTTTATGGCTGTATGGTTTATCGTGTGACGTGGCACAATAAAAATACAAGTAGTTGTTTACAATGGCAAACAAAGTTGCCTTAACCACACACACACACTTATAAAAAAAAAATTCACACTATTCATTTTCAATTTCTTTGTTCCATAGTAACTTATCTGATGGTTTGCTATTAAATGCAGCGCTGTTGCAACGTAAACTGCGGGGAATTCTTTTGCATAAAGTGGAATAGTAATTCATTAATACAATAGGGTAAATGACTGCAAGAAAAAACAATATGTAAATCACAGGAATTCTTAAATCCCGGATACATAAAAATGAGGTTCTATTATACATGGGGAACCCAAAAAAAAAAAAAAAAAAAAAAAAAAAAAACCAAGACCGAGACTGTGCTGCCATTTATATACGTAGTAGAGAGTTCTTCCACTAGATGAGGTTAGTAGATACCTTCACTAAACAGCTGCCTAGACTGCATCAGTTAGTAGGTTAATGTTTGATGAAGTATTGTTTTTCTCTTTCTGTTCTCGTGTTCCGCCTACAAAGTGTTTATGGAAGATTTAAAATAAAGAATGTGTTTGAAATTTTGTTTCCTGCTCGAAAAATTGGCAACGGAAGATTAATCAATGCTTCAACAGGCTTTCAAGGAGGATGCTATAAGCCACAAGTTTTCGAGTGGTTTTCAGTGCTTTAAACGCAGTGAGATGAGTGTTGAAAATCACGCTCGTTCTGGACGCCCTTCAACATCTTGAAACAATTAAAACATTAAAAAATCAACGAGGATCGTCGTTTCACAATCGACGACATTTCAGAACAGACAGGAGTGAGTTCGAGATTGTGTCAGCAGATTTTGACTAAGAATTTGCAAATGAGACGTGTTGCAGTTAAATTTGTTCCTCTCCTTCTCAAACATGATCGAAAACCATTCAATTGAATTTGAGCCAGGACTTGAAGAAAGAGATTGAAATGATCCAAACTTTTTGACCAAAGTCATTACAGGTGATGAGAGTTGGTGTTATAGGTATGACCCAGAAACCAAGCAAGCATAAAGCCAGTGGAAGAAACCAACTCCCCCAGACCAAAAATAAAGCGAGACAAGTGAGGTCGAATGTTAAGACGATGATCATTGTCTGTTTTGATGTTCGTGGAATTGTGCACCGGGAATTTGGTCCCCCTGGCCAGAATGTTAACCAGCACTTTTATTTGGAAGTTTTAAGACGTTTGCAAAAGGATGTGCGCAGGAAACCACCGGAACTTTGGCAATTAGGTGACTGGTTAACTTCATCAAGACACACACGGCCTTACAAGTGAACAGCTATTTGGCCTCTCAGGGGTGGTTTGTAGTTTCCCACCTTTCGTATTCGCCAGACCTAGCCCCATGCGACTTTTTCCTGTTCCTTAGAATGAATAAAAATCCAAAAGGGAAGCATTTCGATGATGTGGAAGCAGTAAAAAGATCTTCGAACAATGGGAAAAAAGACTTGACAAGTGCATCAAATCTAATGGAGACTACTTTGAAGGTGACTGAAGGAATTTTGTAAAAAAGGTAATAAATATTTTTTTTTATGACAAAAATAGGTTTTTTTTGGGTCTCCCCTCATAAATTAGAATTAAATTATTAGGGAAAGAAAAATGTTCTGTAAGAGACACTTGTAGTGTAGGGGTTATAGGCCATGTTAATCAGTGAATAATCATGTAATGGCAAAAGCTGGGATAATCAATAAAGGATAGATATTAGTAACACAACATATACAGTGTTTTAACGCATAATCATCGCACATTTTATACTAAAATCAAGTTTGAAAAGTAGGGGTGCAACATTTATGCAATTTTTTTTTTGTTAGGTAAAGTTACGCGTATTCATAAAAACAAAACCCATTCATAGAAAGTACGTTTAATTAAAAATTGAAGTATAAAAGAGTATGCCAAACAATTAAAATTAATAAGTCATGCAACAAAAAATCTTTCTTCAACTTTAAATAGAAAAAAAAAATCTGTGATCCGAATACGAACCTGAACGAACGCATAACTATAGTTGTGTTACACACCACGAACGAGTGCGGGCGATCAAATGTAGTTAACTCGGCACTCGACAGAGAGCGCGCGTTGCATGCAATCGGTGAGATATCGATATTCGACTACGTGTGCGCACTCTATACAGGAAGCAACATAAAAAAACATGAATGGTGCCAACTAGCGCTGGCTACACTTTTGTAAGTGTTACACAGCGGCAACGAAAACTAACATATAAAGGTTATAACGTTTAAAAAGTTTTATAAAAGAAAAATGTTTATGACATTAATTTCTATCTTGTTAACGTAAACAAGAAACATAACTATCAACAGTTATACTTATAACACATGATAATATGTAATCAAAACAAAAAAAAATATTGAGCAATAAGGAACACTAAATTATGATATAATTTATATTATGCAATCTTTTGTAAAGAAATGGCGGTTACAGACAATTTAATGTAATAGTCAAAGAGTCCACATTAGAAAAAAATAATTGTGCAATAGAACATAAAAGAACAATTTAAAATTACACAGAGCAACTTATAATTGATATAAATAGGAGTTTTAATTCATATAAATTGAAATCTTTTGTTATAGTTTTGAGATGTTCATTCAGTTGGTTTAATGATGTCATAAATTTATTGTACTACTATTTGACTTACATTTTTCTTGTGCAAGTCATGTCTCACATATAAAATATAATATTATTAAAAAAAAAAAAAAAAAAAAAAAAAGGAATCCATTGTCATCATAGTACCAGCAATTTTTCTAGATTAAGTGATGTAATTAAGCAAAAGCAGTTGATACATATCAAGAGAATAACCGAAAAGGTATATATAATATAATAATAGGACTCGTCCACCCAGGAAATAAATTTTACCCTGAAATGTATTTAGAGTTGGTTTCAGGACCTTAAATTTCACAGAAATTATTTACTTAAGTTGACAGTCATATCAGGAATGTGTGAAAGCCTAAAACCTTTAAGCAGCGTGAACACAAATGCAAGAAGCCAAGCACTTTAAGACATTGTACAACAATAAAACATTTGTCACAATATAGTAATTAAAATGATACGGTACAGTAATTATTATAAACTGCCAAAACAATTCTACTCCTCGCAAAAGCAAAAAAGTAACAAGGTCTTTTATGAAATGAAATTGTGCCTGTAATTCAGTAGTACCAATTTTATGACAATATTTTAACACTGATCTTGGCATGTATTGTATAGGTCACAATCAAACAATTTTTTTTGGATGATAATGAATTATAATTGTTTCAAATAAATGTAATTATCTTTTATGGCTGGAAGTCTGTAGAAACTCAATTGGATTTTAATATTAAATGACATCATATTTAACATCCAGCTTGGTTTTTAAGTTTGTAGCTAAAGAATAACCATTACATACAGTTTGAAATTTTTGAGTCTGTTAGCACGAGTTGTTTAAATCAATACTGTAACTGCTTACAGGAAGTGTAGGATTTACATCATCTCGACAACCTTTACAGCATACAACTGGATAATCCAGCCTACCCTCTGATTGATGATTGCCTTTCAAAGCCCGAGGGTCGATCTATCGCAGACATAGCACACGTAATTATAAAGATAAAGGAAGAAAAAAAAAATAGTATACTGTCAACAGTGTGGGAGGTGAGACAGGATATGTTCACAATGTGCACTTTGGGGATCAACAAGTCTCATAATAAATACCGTAATACTTATTTGCTAGTTGTAGGAATGCGATCAATGTCCACACATTTCAAATATTTCCTTTCGCATGCCCTTTAACCTAGGTAGTGCACTACCCGGTACAGCATACATCTTGGCTTGCAGATTACTTACATTGTAAAAAGGCCCATCCAGTCTTATTGACGAATGGACGAAGGTTTAATGGGAGAGATGGTGAATACATGTTGCATGAACGGCTAAGCACTGTTATATGGATGGAACCTGTCACAAGAAGAATAAAACTTGCTAAAGATGAAGGCTGATTTTAACAGTCAAGTATGCTATGATCAGTCAACATAAAAAAAATTTCATGTTAAGTATATAAGGCACATTTATTGTGAATTCGTTTTGTTTAGTCTTTATAAGTTGGTATGATTAAATTTTGATATTGGGCAAAATTTAATATTCATGTATTAAATGTAGGTGTATCTGTGTGTGTATTATATACACATACATTTATATATGTACACAATAACTAAGACAGCATGCACAACTTAATACCTTTTATACAAATGCATTATGGACAAGTATAACAATAAGAAAGTATAAAAAAAAAGTAAATTCAGGTGCAGGATTATATATTTTTAAAATCTGTGCATAACACTTAAAATTCACAGTTGAAATGAAATGCTATAACATTCCTTTCTGACCATGAGTAAATTAAGTTTTGTGTACCAGAATTCCAGCCATATAATGTTAAAAAATAAAATTTATAAATTACTATCACAAAATAATTTGTCACTCTGATTTTCAAAAAATTTACTCTGCTTTCTTTCGTGTATAATTTACAATAAAATTTTATGCCAAAAAAATAGCTAACAAAATACTTAAGCTATCTAAACCCATCTTCACGTAAATCATAACAGCAATGTCCACTAAAAGCACAAACTATATAACGTCTATTGAATAAATATATAGCAATAAAACTTGAACCATGTGCGAGCATCACAGAAGCTTAAGTGACCACCACTTGACATTTACACATACTGTAGTTGAAAAACAGCACATCTCTCTTCATACAAATATTGTATACTGCTAAAATTTTGGTATGTTTTGGTTTGTCCGAGGTTTGAAGGAAGAAAGGTCATCAAGAGACTTTTTTGCAGCAGAAGAGATTTCGTCCATGGATTTGCGTGCTGATGTGGTGATGTCGTCCAGCGATTTTTTTGTCTGCGTTATGAGCTCGTCCGTGCTCTTCGCAGCACTGCTTGCTAGTTCTTTCATCTCTGCGTCTATTTTGCCGATGACCCACTCAATAGCTTGCCGGCCCTGGAAAAATTTACAAAACTACGTTTTACAATTTTTATTATTATAATGATGCTTTTTATTTAACAACTTTTGATAGTATTCCCAGGATAAACTGTAATTTCAGAACATTTGATAAAACAGAAAAAAAAAGTGTGGGGGTTCAAGAGAGAATCTAATGCCCAATAAACTTCAAATTGAGCGCAATGTGACATAAGAGAAAATTTGTGGTTATAACTTAGTTTACATACTTCAAAGAAGATATGTAAAACAATTTCACGTGTCAATGTCAAGTGAAATAAATGGAAAAAAAAAAGTACAAAATTGTGCATTGTGAAAGGATGAATATGAATGGCTAAAAAAAAAAAAAAAAAAGCTTTAAATATGCAACAACTTATTTGAAAAATTTATTTATGACAGATTCAGTTATTTTACAAAAATTAATCTAAGCATACTGTTATCAACCACCCACAATATTGAGGTCTGAAAAGACGCCTTGCACAAATTATGGTCAAAACATATTGGATTGATGCAGTTGAACATCATACCTCTTAACATCTCTCAACTTAGGTACTAGAACACCTTACACCCAAAATACAGGTATCTACACAATATTAACATCTAATTACTGCATTTTCCAGGAAACCACTAACAGTAATGTCAAACCTCCTATTGATCTGTTTCAAGTACACTGATTTCTAATCAAACCTCAGTAATTTTAGGCTTACAACTTTTTACTGTAGGAGTAATTAATACTTGAACAATACTTCATGCATGAAGAAATACATACATACTTCAAGAATTTGCTGTATAAATCATTTTGCTGTATAAACATAATGCAGATTCCCATTCTTATTATATAATCAATTATTCTATCCCTAGAATGTAAAAAAAAAAAGAAATAAAATTATTTACATTAAAAGAATTAATTATATTATTGGGGCATACTATCTCATCAAAATCAGGTTGGAAGCAGGTCACGAAGCAATTCATAGGCAGTGTTTGATGTACTACATGTTGTTTTTTTATTCACTTAAAATCAAAATATCACAGTCAACCTCCTGTTGTTTTATTATTCACTTAAAATCATAATATCACAGTCAACCTAACAAACACAAAAAAAAAAAAAAAAATGTAAATGTACATACAAAAAAGAGAAAACAAGTAGACTCTTCTTACGATTTATATTCAGTAGTTGTAATAACTCATGGTACATTGCCCGGATAAGTTATGGGCAGAGACGGCTAAACAAAGGCTTTTGTCGCCTCACTGTGGGCCTTGCAGATGACTGGTCAAAACAAAAAAGTTCTAATTTATAAAAATTCTGAAAAAAAGTTATTTCTTAGGCGTTGCCCGGACCGTAGCCATAAAGTTGTATTTGAACAAAAGAACATTACTATGTTGTTCGAGCCATCGCCCGACCATGACCTCTTGGAACGATTTTCGGACAATGACTCTATACAGCCTTCCTTCCCTTTGTGCGGGAAGTGTCCTGGGCTCGCTGATGTAATGCTAAGCCAATCACGGCGCATGGCGACAGAAACTTCCACAAAATTCTGAAATCTGTTCCCACAACCCTAGCAATTCTGTCTCTCTCTCACTCACAATCCCGTGACCGTGACTCAAACGCCTAGCGTGTGAAACAAAGCCTCGGCCGTGAAAATAACCAAGAATTACATCAGCACACGCCTTCCCACACAAAGAAACCAGAAAAAAAAAAAAAATAAAAATAAACTGACCGATTATAAAAACAATGGCATTAAACCAGGTGAATTACGTTCACATTACATGGCATGGTCAGTTCAGAACTATTACTTCTAAAAGGAAAAACTTTACATCACTTGATAACCTAACCTGAAATATGACAAAAAATTATTACTGGATTTTCACGGGGAAGGCTGTAATCTGGGTTGTCACAATGAAGCGCTGATGGAATGAATGGGCGGAGAGAAACGGGAGTATCTCGAGAAATCCCCACCAGGTCGGAGGCGCTGTGCCACTGTTACCTTGCCCGCGTTGAGCGATATCTTGCTGGCGAGCATGTCCTCCATGTAGTTGTTGAGGGGCACGCCCTGGACCATGACCACCGCCTCCTGCTTCAGGAGCGTCTTGGCCGGGTCCTGCGGGTGGCACTGGTAGCTCACCGTCTCGTCCACCGCGATGAAGCTGCAGAACGTCAGCTGCAAGCGACCAGGGCGCGCAACATCAACTCCCTCCGCTCGCAACCCCTCCAGCCCAACATCTCGCCCCAAGTGAAGTCGTCAAGAGACTGCATCTCGCGAAAACACGGGCCGGGGACCATCCGCACGGCGATCGGCCGTGGCCCAGCACTTTACCTGAAGTTATTTCAGGATGGTCGGACTAGGATTCGAATCCCACCTCTTCTGGAATTATAAGTTCAGTGGTTTAGCACTGTGCCATTTTGTTCTTGCAATCGTGACTTGAGGCAAAGGAAATTAATACTCAACTTGATTAACCAGCCAAGTTTCTGCTCAGATATTTTTTTTTTTAACCTTACCTAAGCAAGCCCGCTTGTGTGTTAACACTTCTGCTCCCCACTTGACGCAACGAATGAATTAATCGTGAATCGACATCTCATCACCACTGAGCTCACAAGATACGGACAGAAGTGAAAAGATGATACGGAGCAGCGATGTAATGGAACAAGAATACCCCACGAAAACACACGAGCACAATGGAACATCCTTCATGTTTCTCGCTTGTAAAATATACAGGTTTGACCCACTAGAAATTTAACTCTATGAACACCTTAGCCTGAAGCCCCTCTAAATTAAATGACTTGAAGGGTTACAAGGAGGCAAATAAACGAAACTCATATACTTTAGTTGAAAACAATAAATTGTGTGTACTTTTCTTTTTTGTTTTCTATACATCATTATGAAAGTAATCTCAATGTCACTGTACAATTCATTTCACTGACAAGTTGAAAAACGCTAATAAAATAATGAAGAATACTTCTGCTTGTTATGAACTGATGGTCCCTAACTGCCACAGCTGCTCAACTATTAGTCAAGCAATTAACAGCAGCACTTATTAAAATTTTTGGTGCTCTTTTTAAAATATGTTCAAATAGTGCACTATCAATCTTTTTAAATAAATAATAATAATAAATAAAACCAACATAACACACCTTACCACATAATTTTTTTCAGCATTGTAAACAGGTTTCTAGATAATTTGTGAAGCCATTTAAAACTATGTTCAATTCTTTGAATAATATTTTATGCCTTTTATATATTAAAATAACTCTTGCAGGACTAACACACAAATACTGAAGTTTCTTATGTTACTTTGGGTAATGCTGTGTTTTTTAAATCACTTGAAATAATATGAAGGATTATTGTATAGATCAACAATGCTTCTAATAATGTTACGGTAAATTCCTTAAGGCTCATCTTACATGCCATGTTGGTTATTTCATTTTCTTTAAATCGCTATTATTCAGGGCTTTTCCTATAAATTTATCACAATAGCTCTCCTTGCACCCATCTAGAATTTTCCCTACATGTATTTACTAAATGTCATCTAATGAGAGCAAAAAGTCACGTGTTGATCACTCAACAACAAATGAAAGAGAACTATAGGAATATATTTACAGGAATAAATTTTATATTAATAGTGATGGAAAGGAAATGAAATATCCATGAGACAGAGCCTTATTGTGTTCCTCTGTAAGCATGACATGCTTGTGCAGCGAGAACTGTAGTGTCCATCAACGCTCCACCACTACATGCCTCAAATATACGAGCTCTAGGTTCGGAGCATGCTATAATATCGCCTTCTGTCTCCATGCACAGCCCTGAAATGTAACACCTTACTTTTTATCCTTTCATTAATTCAACATGATTTCTGTATGAAACAACCATCCGAATAACAAGCATGCCTACATCCTAGAGGTGGGTTGTTACAGCAATTTTCGGTATCTCTTCCAACCTGATACTGATACAGTAATGTACCTAGTTACAAGTATCTGATACTTTTATATCAAAGCAGTAGCGGTCCTAGAAAGCGACAAGGTATCAGCATTCTCGTTACAGGGTACACATCCTCCATGCCGTCATCACCAGCGTAAAAAGGTATCGGTGTCTCTGATACATTATTTATCACGCCCGGTAATTCTCTACCTCTGTTACTCTCATGCCCGCCTGATACAGCCAGTATCAAATCAGTTCAACATTCACTGCAGTTCGTCCTGGCCGTGTATTAATTACCACCATGTACATTTTTGCAGGCTGTCATGCTTTGTAGTTAGTATCTTTATAGTGAAATAAGGAATGGACAAGTGCAGGAAAAAGACTTCATCTGTGTGGAATTTTTTTACGGAAAATAATGAGTTTGCTAATTGTAATTTGTGTAAACAAAAACTAAGTTATAAATCATCATCGACTAATCTGAAGAAACATTTGAAACGTAAACATTGATATAGTATGCTCACTAATGTACGTATCTGTTTTTTTTTATTTTTTATTTTTGATAAAATCGTAATTTTTTAATGTATGAAAACACTAGTTACTAATTTTTTTTGAAAAAAAAAAAAAAAAAGTCCATATGTTGATTACATCTGTTATTAGTGTCAACTGAGAATTTATTTGCATTTTCATAGCTGTTAGGTGCACAAATATAAATATATCTTGTATTAATGTACTTTTTAATATTAAAATTTCATTCGTTTTATTATTGAACGAGACTGTGCACGCACTGCGCACTGAGCGTACTTTGGTGTGGGACAATAACCAAACGACTCGTAACAATTTCGCTTTGCGCCTCTCCTTCAACGCCTTCCCCTGCGCTTCCTCCCCTACATTATTTCCCTTCTTTATCCCTTATTCGTCATTCCTGCTCCCTCCCCTTTCACAAGCTCCGCCCAAGTGACCGTCATCTGCGATCGGGTTCTGCGCACATTGGCCGTGGTGTTGTTCCAGGCGAATTCTAAACTGATACTAAAGTACTTGATACTTTTCAAGTGTACTCGTTTATTGTTCCTGATACAGGCGTGTATCAGTGACAAAGTATCAGGTTGATACTTTTCGACCCACCTCTACTACATCCATTACTGAATTGTTACAAGCTCACACATATAGTACTCACATTCCTTGTCTTCATTATCATCTGTCTAGATTTGGGATCCACCTCCGACCGCTCGCTGGCATAGCATATGTTAGTTGACCCCACAAGCTGGAAAACCATTAAAATCACACATTTAGCATTATAGTTTAAAAGATAGTTACATTTCAACTCATGTTTGCACCATAGTCAAGAGTTATTGAGAGGAATAAGAGGGAAAGGGGAGGGGGGGAAAGAGACAAAATCCCTGGGTCCGGAAACTATAAGCCCCGGCTGAGATTCAAGGTTTTCTTTAATGCTTCAATTCAACCAGACAGGACAAAAATTACAAGTCTATTTTTAAATTCATTGGAAACCTTGCAAGTTGTGTTGTACGCACAGATTATGTTTACAGATATGGCCATGGTAATGTTGACATTATTCAATTGAAAAGTTGTACAATAGATAGTGGGGGAGGGGGCCCAGCAAAATTATTTGACCCCAGGTCTTTAAGTTTCTCTCGAAAGCTCTGACAATATGGTTCTGCTTGCATGTTTCCTCACGACAATGTTCTCTCTGCCAGTCCTCGACAGTTAACACACCCACTGCATTCATGTGACACCTGCACAGTGCGAGCCAAACCTCTTGTGAGCTGTCAGCGCCGGGCTAACGAGCATGAATGGTAATCGAGCGGAAGAAGAAGTAGGGAAAAGGAATACGTATCAGTGGAACACGGCCAAGAAGGTTAAAAACTTCCTTGGGTGCAGCATTTTTATTGGAGTGCTAAATCAGTTCAAAATATGTTGACCATGTTGTGCTTGAGGAAAGAGAAGTAGATACAACTGCATCATTATGATAAGTGATGTTTTTAGAATAGTTGATGTGTAACCAGTCACTATTTGGTTCCGTAGGGATCCCACATAACGTTAGATTTTGCCAGTCCATTTCCATCGCAAGCCTAGCTCACAAGAAGTTTGTCCTGCACTACATGTGGACACCTATGTATACACAAGATCACAGAGAGCTGAAAACCAGATCAGAGAGAGCTGAAAACAACAATTTCGAGAGCCCACACTGCTTGCCAAGATCCAAATTGACTTCACCTGATACCTAAGAAAAATTTATTATAATCAGTGTACAAACATAACCTTTCACACACTAATCAGAGACAAGACTAACATGGAAGTGAAAACTTGCTCACTGTTACTTGATTGAAGCCTCGAAATGCATTCTGAATTGGAGCTCTGCTCTTCACATCTTTAATTAAGCATAAAAATGTTAGAATGAAAAACCTATTTTTATTACCTGACTAATTTTTTTTTAAAATTAAGTTGTATATAAAAATAACTATGTATTTTCAGACTTGAGACAACCATTTTTCCACATGAAAGTTGGAGGACCATTTATCACGGCTCACATGTCAAACTTAAGTGTGTACTGAAACACTATTAGCCAGTGCAGCAGACACACACACAACTCACGAGGTCCCTAAATAAGTCTTCTGATGTACGACTGCCGGTAGTGGGCCTTGTTTTGCGGGGCCTTAATATTTTGGAAAATTGCAGAACTGGGGGAGACAGGGATATTGAATCACTTCCAGAGAAAAAATAAATATAAAAAAATAACTTTTTGCCAACATTTTAAGGAAACCTGGAACTTAATTTTGAAGAGTGTTTGCTAATTTATCTTCAGAAATGTCTACATTCTTATGAAAATTCAAATAGATTACATTTAACAACTAGCTGACGTACCTTTGCTTGGCTACAGAAGTCTACAGGTAACACACTCACACTGTTCATTTCTTAGTGCAGCTCTATGACATACTATAAACCTATATATTCATATTAAGATATTTTTATATTTTAGATATACAACAATCAATCAATCAGTGAATGAGTGGGTTGTAGCTTTCGAGATTAGCCTACATGATTATACGAGAAACCAGTTTCTCGTCAGGAATGTGTCATTGTTAAAATGATCTCAAACCATACCTACATGACAGAGTCCATTGATAGGTTTACCAAAAAAAAATTAGAAAATGAGAGGTTTCAATACTTTTGGCCTTTGAGCCTACCCAATTTAAACAATTTCAGAGTCAAATAAATAAATAAACACAGTTTAGTGCGACACTAAATTTTAAGATAAACTTATTCACATAATTTCTGCTGTTTAAAGTCCCTTAGAATCCACGAATAAGGGAGGAAAAAAAAACCCCCAAGTTTTTGTATATTTCCTGTGTAGAAAAAAAAAATGTACCTTAATATATGGTTAATGTATGATTAATATTTTTTTTTTGACAAATCATAGTTTAAAATAAAGATAGATGTAGCTTCCATATTCTGTGAAAGTTTCAAAACATTTTAATAATAAAATAAATAAAATAATAAAAAAATCATTCCAAGGTACAAATGTACCCCCTTGAAGAATATGTGAACCAAATTTCATGTCTCTAGGCCTTTTTGTCCCCAGCGTTACACGGACGACACACAAACTCTTATATTACTAAAGATAGATTTAGGGTGCCACAATTGAATTCCAAACATGTCCCGTCACAGGTGCTGGGGTATTAAAGGCCCAGTGCAGGGCCTGCTAGGCGCAGGGCCTTGGGCGACGGCCCAGCTTGTCCGGCCCTGACAACCAGACCATTAACACCACTTAACTTTAACAACGACCATACTCTACATCCCATACATCACAGCATACATCACAGCACGCTAGAAGTAAAGCTCGGGGGCTTCTGGCAAACAAGTATTGGTTTTATTTAGCAAAACAGATTCAACTGCTTAAGCTATCAGCCCTTCCCAATCATTTTCGCTGGAGTCACAGAGAAAAATGTTGCTTTTCTTTTCTAAGAATCGCTAAAAAGCTGCCCTCACTTGAGTTCTAGAATGGCATTGTCTGACCATCACTCTATTCAAACACACCATGTGTTAATACTTGTCATATCACTCCAAAAAAAATTTGGTTTTCCCCTTAGTTTACATAATTCCAATAATTTATATCTATGGGTATTCTAATACTGGATGCATACTTGAAGCTCACCACGTAAAATGTTTGCTAATATTTATATTTAAAAAAGTTAAAAACAAATAATTATTTTACGCATCATAACTCCTCATTACCCAAATACAAAAAGCCCTACACAAACTACATACTTATATATTTCTCAGCCTGGGACATTGTACCGGTACCCAACACCACAAAGACTCCGGCCATTTTCTTTACCAGAAGACGTCCTCGACCTCCAGCAAAAATTCAATTCATGAACTGACACAGTAAAATACCTGGTCAACACCTGGTAAGACCTGTTTGGAATGCCCTGCCCTGAAACACTCATTGAATGGCCATCAAATTCTACCATGAATGTTCACGATGAACCAATCCCACCATCACATCAACAGCTCAGAACAACACAGCCACTCCCAAGCCCCACCGCCATCATCAGGGAGCAGTTACCTACAGTAGGTAACTGCTCCCTGATGATGGCAACTGCAATGTCGACCGAAACGTCGGCGAATTATTTGCCAAGGACACGGCTACAACCCAGAAGCCAAGCTACTTTAGTTAATTAATTGAAGAAGTATCAGGTACCTACTTCCTACAAATAAATGTAGATATACTGATACTAACTTTCATGCTAATTTCTTTTCAGGATTTTTTAAGTTATTTCATGGAGAAAGAAAAGTCAACCTGGTTAGCTGGTAGGGGCCAGAACAAAGCCAAATTTCACTCATTTTAATTTTGACTGGTAATTCAATGTTAACTTAAATACTTAAATTTACGTGTTAAAAATTTATCTCATCAAAAGCTTATAAAACTATTAAAAGTTCAGCAGTTGAGACCACGAATTTGTAAATATTCCAAAGTCAATTTCTTGAATCATTTAATGACATGTATAGCAAATAAAATCCTCTCTTTGTACGCCAACCCCCTTGTGTAAAGTGTTCATGAATCCGCTCCTGGGCCAGGACAGGACCTGATACACGTCCCGACTGCTCTGCACACCCAATGACGAGTATGGTACCCGTGACCTTGAACCGCCACGCTCCGGACGTGTGCGTCACAGCGGACGCCATCAATCACGCGCGAACGGCGCGACCTGAAAGGCCCGTCTACAATAGTCCGAACCTGTGCGTGGTCCGTGTGATTGACGTCACATTGTCTCACCGAAAACTGCCCTGTCCACAATTGCGATGTCCGATGTCCGAATGTATTGATTTCGAAAGTTGCTACCAGAGCGCAGTAAATGTGCCAAACAAAATGTTTTTGTTTATTGTTTTGATGCTTTGTAGTTTGAGATTGAACTTTTGAAAGTTGTGGGAGTTCAATTTTATATATTTATTCAGTAAGGCAATGTGGCAAATGTAAATGCTAAAAAATGAACTCATATCACAGCAATCGAACAGCACTAATTTAAATGTCGTCTTGCTCTTCTTGAATTACAACACCTTCCATCTCCTCCAATAACAAAAACAAACACCACGTTTTCAAACGGGAACCGGAAATTCAAACATCGTGAGTGTTCTGTTCTTTTTCTGTGTCCGAAGTACACAGGTTGGGACAAAAAGTTCAAATTGACGAATGTCTTCGGACCAGGTAGGTTCGGACCTTCGCCCACTTGACGCATGACGTCAGAGGGTCACGTGGACCAATCAGCGACGAGTGTCCTTCGGACACAGTTTAGGACATAGCTATTGTAGACGGGCCTTAACCCTTCCAGTCTGTTCGCCATCTGAAGATCTGAAGTGGACAGTTTATATATATCATAATGATTAACGGATTAATTATAATCAAAACTTTGTAAATGTGGGTCATAGTGTAATAAATGATGTATTAAGTTATATTTTAGAATATAAAAAATTGATATATTCATGCATATTATGATTAGAGCTTACTTACGATGATTACTACATAAAAAAAAAAGTTTAGTTAAAATTTGAACAAGTTAAAACGTTATCTTAGGAAAAGACAAAGTGTGAGTGAAACGGCCTTCCGATTGACCTGATCAGGCCTGACGGGCGCGGGCGGCAGACTGTTGGAACTGTTGGTCTGTGGGTGTTACAACAGCGACGCCTGTCGGGCGGAACTGACGCGTGTGTGGGATGGCACATCCGCCGACCAGGTCTTCAACCAGCCCACATGCGTGCGAGGAAAAAAAATCTTCGCAAATAACGAATAATAATAATAATGGAACATTAAATATTCCTGTACTTGAAACAACTTTTAACGTAGGTATTTAGAACACGAACACCGCAGCCAAGTGTCGCACGGAGCAATGTTGCCGAGCAAAGCCCGTGTACGGGTCCGTGTCGTGGAATGGGTCAAGAGCTCGCGCGGGGACAAGTGACCTTGGGGCGGGCGGGAGCGAGGTCATTATGCAACAGCCACGCGGCCAGCCTTGCGCGAGACCTGGGGTCGCGCCAACTCGCAGGGAGGGGTCTGTCTGCATTTAGACCTTCGCTTGGCGGTCACCAGTGGGTCGAGCATGGTTCTTTTCCTCGCCACCGTCATAGCGACGACGCGTCGCCGGTATGACGGCGGAGTTATGACGGCCGCGTGAAAATGCGAGCTCGGATCCCATCGTCATATCTCTCCCGTCATCGCTAAGGCGCCTTACCTACGACGGCTTGCCAATCGATAATATGCAGAGGTTGGCAGTGAATTTACAGAAAGGATGTGTTTTATTTGGCAGTTGGTGTGTCTGCTAGCAATTTACAGCCAATAGAAAACTACCTACACGAAAACAAGATTGTGGACATTCGTAAAACTTAGGCATGATCAGTAGCGGATCCAGAGGGGGGGCTAAGGGGCTCAAGCCCCCTCCAAAAGCATCTGGGTCCACTATTGTTTTAGTGTTTGCCTTGATAAAGCCTAACCTCAGCTGGGTCAAGTCCCTCCCAAACCAAAATCCTGGATCCGCCACTGGGCATGATGTGACTATCGAATTATATATTTTCCACAACTATATTCAATATTTATATCATTTTTCATTGTACGCCTGTTGGCGTTCCGTAAATATAAGTTTTACAGACTATTTTTTGCTCAGTAAAACACCCGCCACGTCTCAGTCTCAAAATATAATAAAATCATTTTACATAGCAAAGTCGGTTATAATTATTAAATAGTATATAAGAAGGTTAAGGAGTGCATTAGAAACTGTGAAAGTTTGTAGTTTTTAATATGAAAATATTATTTAGCGATCTTGTGAAATGTATTGCCCGTTATTATTAATTTTGTTTTCAATGGTCAGTTATTATTACTTTAAATCATACCTATGATGAAAAAAGAATTTCAAAACACTTTTGTGATTCGACGTGAAACATTACAATACTAGACCTGATTTAATCATTATTTGGTAATTTTCGCCACCGTTAAAGTTAATTTGCCGATTTGAAGGTACCGAAACAACTCGGTGTGCTATACGTCCCACTGTTCAAAAAATACTACTGTTATATTTAATTACATTATCCTTAGACTTGTTTATAGCATATTTTCTAGTGCACTACAAGTTTTATTCACACTATTTTGTACCTTAGCATATGTATTGGGTGAATACGCTGATAATATTTATTTAGCATCTTGCAAGCTTGAAACAATATAACACGAAGTCGGTGTTGTTAATTAAATGCCTGAATATAATTTATTACGTAAACTGTAGTTGACAATATTGTGTCTGCATTTTATAACTACCAGAAGAGTATAGGAACTAAAAATACCCTTTAACGGAATTAATTACTTTCTTTTCACATAAGCCGCTCCTCTCACAAATTACTATTTTCGTATGAACTATAAACACGAAACCTCTCAACTCTACGTGAAACACTATTATTCCTACATTTTTACCATTTTATCATACTGAAAGTATTTGAGCGAATCTTAGGTGAATAAAATACGTTTCAATATGCGATACAGCAGGATCAAACCTAGCCACCAACGAGGGTGGGGAGTAGGCCTAACCTAAAAGTCACTAAATGTTTGGAGGAAATGCTTTGTGTTTAAAATGCGATACAACGAAGGTTTAAAATAACCATCAGACTACTGTGTATTTATCAGCGGCATTCTTGTGTATTTTCAACCTTATCAATGCATGTATTTTATTTTTACAAGTGATTTTTTTTTTATTACACGTATGGAAGCTGAAGGGGAAATGAGTTGTTTTTAGAAGTTTAATAAGCCACACGCGTATAGGTGTTTTACACTTAACTTTTACACAGAATAATTAACTAATGTGATGTTATCTTCTATCTAGTTGAAATATTACGTTATTTTGTCCTGACCTTTATTTTTTTATTAAGTGATACCTACGAAAAAAGTAGGCAGATTGGCAGTTTTCTTAGTAGGTATGATATATTTTGGTTAACTGAGTATTGTGCACTTAAAAATAACGAGAAAAAAGAATCAATGTGTCTTATTCACATGAAACATAGAAACTAAGCATTTATTTATGCGGCGTGATTATTATCGGAAACAAGTTGTTTCGAAGTTTGTTCAGACAGAGAAAAACATAACCCTTTTTTAGATACATCGTATAACTCACATAAGTAATTTCTGAGTAAATGTAATTAAGGAAAAACCTTAAATTTCACGAAAATATATTATTTAACTCATTTGAAAGAATTATTTCCCAGTATTAAATGAAAGTTACACACGTAGTCGGCTGTATGACGGGGTTATGACTGACAAGCCATTGCGCCTTACGTATGACGGACATGTCGTAGCTAAGGCGTCTTCCAGAAGGCGAAAAAAGATCCATGCTCGCTTTTAGTAGCGAAGCGTCATACCGATGACGGGCGAAAAAGAGAACCATGCTCGCCCGGCGGGTGCAGCTTCCTCGGCCGCCATTCACGCCGTCCGGGCGGGGTCTCGCGCGCCGTCTTGATTGTGATAGCCAGTGGCGGATCCAGGATTTCAGTTTGGGAGGGGCTTGACCCAGCTGAGGCTAGGCCTTATCAAGGCAAACACTTAAACAATAATGGACGCATATGCTTTTGGAGGGGGCTTGAGCCCCTTAGCCCCCCCCTCTGGATCCGCTACTGGTGATAGCTCTCGGTACACGTCATTTAGTAGTAGTAGTAGTAGTAGTAGTAGCAGTAGTAGTAGTAGCAGCAGCAGCAGCAGCAGCAGCAGCAGTAGTAGTATCAGCAATAGCAGTATCAGCAGTAGCAGTAGCAGTAGCATCAGCAGTAGTAGTAGTAGTAGCAGTAACAGCAGTAGTAATAGCAGTATCAGCAGTATTAGTAGTTATTTGAGGGTCTTTTCCTGAAAAATTATTACACTAACGGTCTTGCATATGTTGTCTCAATTTTTTTCCCCAGCAGGTATGTACTAAAAATAAATATAACGGAAAAAAATACATGCAAGTATTCGTATTGTTACGTTATAATAATGTAGGGAGAGAACTGGGTTCGTAAAGGGATAGCACAATTAAGTTTTATTACAGTTTTATTGATCATTAATATTCACATCACTAGTAAATAATCTTACTTAAAAATGTCCAATCACCAATTACTCGCAGTTGATGTTTATTCTCAAGTCAGTCAGTGTCTGTAAAGTTCACTCCTTACTGGGCCGCACTCCTCGCGCAACTCCGTCGCCAAAAACTCTTGCGGAGGCCGGGGTCCCTGCTTAAGTAGTCTGTGGCGCCCTTCTAGAACTGACGAGAGCATCTGGGGCGAGTCGCGTCACTCCGCGCTCACCACACACCCGAAGCATCGAGAATGGCGTGGCTCGCTCACGCCACGGCCCGCGGAATTCCCAAGGCCGCTCAGCGATGGACAACAGCGCCGAGGCAGAAGGGGGAGGGGGTAGCCACGACCCTTGTAATGCGGCCAGGCACGCGTGGCAGCGGGCCGCACGTGACGCCTGCGGCCTGGCAGGGCCGCCAGCCAGCTCCGAACCTGGCGCGCGTCGCGGGCCTGTGTGCCTTCGTGACAGTATCTATAATTACGTGCGTGGCAGTTCACATCTCGACAATAACGCACAGTGAAGACTATCTTGTGAGAAAATCTGCGAGCCAACAAAAAAAAATGCAAGAGCTATCGGTGGGAATTTAAAGGAAATTTACCTTTATTAACACAAATGAGGAATCAGCCTTCAGAATGTTATCCGACGGCCAAGGTCAAGGTCGGAACCTCGCGCGAAACTTTAAACTGAAATAAATTCAATGCTGTTTTTGGCATGGCTTTTTTTTTTTCAGAAAAAAATATGGCTTAATCATTCATGGTTGCTATTTTTAAGTAGTTGTGTCATAATCAACTGAAAATTATACGCAGAGTTTGGTGTTTTCGACATAAAAAAAATTATAACGCGCGCGTGCGTGTGTGTGTAAAAGGGGGGGGGGGGGGGAGGGGAGGGGGAAACAATTTCTAAATTAGCGTTATGGGTGTTAAAAGGAAATAAAAAGGTGTTTTTTCACGCTTGTTAGAACTATGAACCACTTTTAAAGGGAATCCCTCTATAAACTAAAACGCAGCAACTTCGTCTAGCTAAAGAGGTGGAAAGGTAATAGGCAATAACATAATGTTCACGGGGCTATAGTCCCACTTCAACGATTGCAGCTGAAAAGATCACACTAACCACTTCCCAGTTTCTGTTCCACAAGCGGTGATTATTCGTGTACATACAGTTAATTGAAAAGTATTCGTCTACGAGCTTGCTTGAGAAGAGACTTTATATATATAATCACCTCTACTATATGTTTCAAATAAGACCTTGAATATATACGCAAAATATATTGTATTGTGGAATAGAAGTAAATAACACAAGAGAACGGAAACAGAAACGCAATAGTATTCGACTCGACCACTTCGCTGATTGCATTGAAACACGCGTGTAGAATCGAGGCAGCAACGTATCAGGTGCACCGACTCAGTGTCTACTTGAGTGTCTGCGAGTAAGCCACCAACTGCACAGTAGAGTGAACGAGACCAGAGAACGAAATTATGGTCGAAACGAAACGCACTACCAATGACAAACGGGCGGAAAGTCGCAACGAAAAGATCGCTGAAACTACAGGGATACCACGAACAGCAGTAGCTAGTCTTATCCCGAGATAAGAAACTAGTTCATTTGTGATGACTAAACCAAGAAAGTTGACACGACGTGAAGTGAGAAGCATGGTACGACCGGTGCAGCAAAATCAAGTTTCATGCTTCTGAGCTTCGACCTGATGCAGAAGCTGCTACGGTCTTTTATAAGTAAAGGAAACAAGAACAAGAGGCTTGCTTTCGCAAAACAGTGTTAGCAACCCACTGTAGATTTGGCGGCGAGTGTTCTATACTGATGACTGCAAATCTGCTTATTTTATTCATCGGACAAACGATATACGTGGAAAAAGAAAATACCAAAAGGGTGTAATAACTTGCAGACTACAGTCAAGTTGGAGCGGAAGCATAATGATTGATATGATGTAGGTTGACAGCTGGGACAGATAACTATAACGTTATATGTACCTGAAAAGATGGACAACATAATGTGTCTATACATAAGCAGAACATGAGGCCTAGCGTACAGAAGCTAGGCACTGATAGCACCAATTTCTTTCAGTGAGATAATTTTTCGAAGCATGCAGCTAGGGTCGTCAAGGAATGGCTACTGTACAATACACCTATGTTCTGCAAACATCACCCCCCAGTCGCCAGACTGAAAACCCAGTGAGCTCTTATAGCCTAAAATACTCACAAATGATTACTTAAAAAGGAAATGCCATTAAGTACTGAATTGCTGTGAGTAACTTTTTTTTCTGGACGAATACTTTAGCATCGTCCATTCGTAAACGGGTTTCAATTTTATTTTTGTTTATTTCCAGAGATATTTCAGATATATTTTTAATAATAACATAATTTACAATTTCAATTAAACCACATAATGTGCATCAAAAGGCACTTAATTGTAGTATTCACATATTAATTGAGCTTTTCATTGTCAATGATCAGTGGATGGATACTTTAGCGATCAATCTTACGAATTGTAATAACACATACCCACACATGCGACTCACTCATCTATTCAAATTCTAACCCACTTCCAGAATAGCTAGGAACTTGAAAATTTTGCCATCTTTATAGATCTCAACCTGTGCTCACGTGGAAATAATAATAATAAAAAACAACTGATTACTCATCTGTAGAACCACTGGCTGACACTATGCTCTCCCAAACTAACTCGCAGATAGCTTTGGCCCCACAATCCATGTCCATGACACAGCCACACCCGAATTTTTCACCCATCATAGGGACGATGCGTCATCGGGACGACACGTCATCGGCATGACAATTCGCCACTAAGAGCGAGCATGGATTGGAGTTGTCTTTCGTTAAGGCGTCGTCGCTATGACACGCCCGTCGTACGTATGACGTTCATTTACCCCGCCATACAGCCGACGTGTCTTTCATTTAACACGGAAACTATTCTTTCAAACGTGCTCAACAATATACCTACTCTCGTCAAATTTAATGTTTTTCCTGAATCCTATACACTTAAAAATAATTTAGAGACGATACATGATGGATCTAAAAAAAAGCCAGCTTGGGGGCCCTGCTAGGTACCAAACTCTAGGTACCAAACTCTGGAGCCAGTGTGTGGGCCCTGCAAGGTACCAAACTCTGGAGCCAGTGTGTAATCCCTGCTAGGTACCAAACTCTGGAGCCAGTGTGGGGGCCCTGCTAGGTACCCAAATCAGGAGCCAGTGTGGGGCCCCGCTAGGTACCCAACTCTGGAGCCAGTGTGGGGCCCTGCTAGGTACCAAACTCTGGAGCCAGTGTGAGGGCCCTGCTAGGTACCCAACTCTGGAGCCAGTGTGAGGCCCTAATAGGTACCCAGCCTTGGAGCCAGTGTGGTGCCCTGCTAGGTACCCAACTCTGGAGCCAGTGTGGGGCCCCGCTAGGTACCCAACTCTGGAGCCAGTGTGGGGGCCCTGCTAGGTTCCCAGCTCTGGAGCCAGTGTGGGGCCCCGCTAGATACCCAACTCTGGAGCCAGTGTGGGGCCCCGCTAGGTACCAAACTCTGGAGCCAGTGTGAGGGCCCTGCTAGGTACCCAACTCTGGAGCCAGTGTGGGGCCCCGCTAGGTACCCAACTATGGAGCCAGTGTGGGGCCCCGCTAGGTACCCAACTCTGGAGCCAGTGTGGGGCCCTGCTAGGTACCCAACTCTGGAGCCAGTGTGGGGCCCCGCTAGGTACCCAGCTCTGGAGCCAGTGTGGGGCCCTGCTAGGTACCCAACTCTGGAGCCAGTGTGGGGCCCTGCTAGGTACCAAACTCTGGAGCCAGTGTGGGGCCCTGCTAGGTACCAAACTCTGGAGCCAGTGTGAGGGCCCTGCTAGGTACCCAACTCTGGAGCCAGTGTGGGGCCCCGCTAGGTACCCAACTCTGGAGCCAGTGTGGGGCCCCGCTAGGTACCCAACTCTGGAGCCAGTGTGGGGCCCCGCTAGGTACCCAGCTCTGGAGCCAGTGTGGGGACCTTGCTAAGTACCCAGCTCTGGAGCCAGTGTGGGGGCCCTGCTAGGTACCAAACTTGGAGCCAGTGTGGGGGCCCTGCTAGGTACCAAACATGGAGCCAGTGTGGGGGCCCTGCTAGGTACCAAACTTGGAGCCAGTGTGGGGGCCTGCTAGGTACCAAACTCTGGAGCCAGTGTGGGGCCCTGCTAGGTACCCAATTCTGGAGCCAGTGTGGGGACCTTGCTAAGTACCCAGCTCTGGAGCCAGTGTGGGGACCTTGCTAAGTACCCAGCTCTGGAGCCAGTGTGGGGGCCCTGCTAGGTACCAAACTTGGAGCCAGTGTGGGGGCCCTGCTAGGTACCAAACTTGGAGCCAGTGTGGGGCCCCGCTAGGTACCCAGCTCTGGAGCCAGTGTGGGGCCCTGCTCGGTACCCAGCTCTGGAGCCAGTGTGGGGCCCTGCTCGGTACCCAGCTCTGGAGCCAGTGTGGGGACCTTGCTAAGTACCCAGCTCTGGAGCCAGTGTGGGGGCCCTGCTAGGTACCAAACTTGGAGCCAGTGTGGGGGCCCTGCTAGGTACCAAACTCTGGAGCCAGTGTGGGGGCCCTGCTAGGTACCAAACTCTGGAGCCAGTGTGGGGGCCCTGCTAGGTACCAAACTCTGGAGCCAGTGTGGGGCCCTGCTAGGTACACAACTCTGGAGCCAGTGTGGGGCCCTGCTAGGTACCCAGCTCTGGAGCCAGTGTGGGGCCCTGCTAGGTACCCAGCTCTGGAGCCATTGTGAGGGCTCTGCTAAGTACCCAGCTATGGAGCCATTGTGAGGGCCCTGCTAAGTACCCTGCTCTGGAGCCATTGTGAGGGCCCTGCTAAGTACCCAGCTCTGGAGCCATTGTGAGGGCCCTGCTAAGTACCCAGCTCTGGAGCCATTGTGAGGGCCCTGCTTAGTACCCAGCTCTGGAGCCATTGTGAGGGCCCTGCTAAGTACCCAGCTCTGGAGCCATTGTGAGGGCCCTGCTAGGTACCCAGCTCTGGAGCCACTGTGAGGGCCCTGCTAAGTACCCAGCTCTGGAGCCACTGTGAGGGCCCTGCTAGGTACCCAGCTCTGGAGCCACTGTGAGGGCCCTGCTAAGTACCCAGCTCTGGAGCCACTGTGAGGGCCCTGCTAAGTACCCAGCTCTGGAGCCACTGTGAGGGCCCTGCTAAGTACCCAGCTCTGGAGCCACTGTGAGGGCCCTGCTAAGTACCCTGCTCTGGAGCCACTGTGAGGGCCCTGCTAAGTACCCTGCTCTGGAGCCACTGTGAGGGCCCTGCTAAGTACCCAGCTCTGGAGCCATTGTGAGGGCCCTGCTAGGTACCCAGCTCTGGAGCCACTGTGAGGGCCCTGCTAAGTACCCAGCTCTGGAGCCACTGTGAGGGCCCTGCTAAGTACCCAGCTCTGGAGCCATTGTGAGGGCCCTGCTAAGTACCCAGCTCTGGAGCCATTGTGAGGGCCCTGCTAAGTACCCAGCTCTGGAGCCATTGTGAGGGCCCTGCTAAGTACCCAGCTCTGGAGCCATTGTGAGGGCCCTGCTAAGTACCCAGCTCTGGAGCCATTGTGAGGGCCCTGCTAGGTACCCAGCTCTGGAGCCATTGTGAGGGCCCTGCTAGGTACCCAGCTCTGGAGCCATTGTGAGGGCCCTGCTAGGTACCCAGCTCTGGAGCCACTGTGAGGGCCCTGCTAAGTACCCAGCTCTGGAGCCATTGTGAGGGCCCTGCTAGGTACCCAGCTCTGGAGCCATTGTGAGGGCCCTGCTAGGTACCCAGCTCTGGAGCCACTGTGAGGGCCCTGCTAAGTACCCAGCTCTGGAGCCACTGTGAGGGCCCTGCTAAGTACCCAGCTCTGGAGCCATTGTGAGGGCCCTGCTAAGTACCCTGCTCTGGAGCCACTGTGAGGGCCCTGCTAAGTACCCAGCTCTGGAGCCACTGTGAGGGCCCTGCTAAGTACCCAGCTCTGGAGCCATTGTGAGGGCCCTGCTAGGTACCCAGCTCTGGAGCCATTGTGAGGGCCCTGCTAGGTACCCAGCTCTGGAGCCACTGTGAGGGCCCTGCTAGGTACCTAGCTCTGGAGCCACTGTGAGGGCCCTGCTAGGTACCCAGCTCTGGAGCCATTGTGAGGGCCCTGCTAGGTACCCAGCTCTGGAGCCATTGTGAAGGCCCTGCTAAGTACCCAGCTCTGGAGCCACTGTGAGGGCCCTGCTAAGTACCCAGCTCTGGAGCCACTGTGAGGGCCCTGCTAGGTACCCAGCTCTGGAGCCACTGTGAGGGCCCTGCTAAGTACCCAGCTCTGGAGCCACTGTGAGGGCCCTGCTAAGTACCCTGCTCTGGAGCCACTGTGAGGGCCCTGCTAAGTACCCAGCTCTGGAGCCACTGTGAGGGCCCTGCTAAGTACCCAGCTCTGGAGCCACTGTGAGGGCCCTGCTAAGTACCCAGCTCTGGAGCCATTGTGAGGGCCCTGCTAGGTACCCAGCTCTGGAGCCACTGTGAGGGCCCTGCTAAGTACCTAGCTCTGGAGCCATTGTGAGGGCCCTGCTAAGTACCCAGCTCTGGAGCCATTGTGAGGGCCCTGCTAAGTACCCAGCTCTGGAGCCACTGTGAGGGCCCTGCTAAGTACCCAGCTCTGGAGCCACTGTGAGGGCCCTGCTAAGTACCCAGCTCTGGAGCCATTGTGAGGGCCCTGCTAGGTACCCAGCTCTGGAGCCACTGTGAGGGCCCTGCTAAGTACCTAGCTCTGGAGCCATTGTGAGGGCCCTGCTAAGTACCCAGCTCTGGAGAGAGTGTGGGGCCCTTTTAAGTACCCAGGGTTGGAAAAAAAAACAGTTTTTTAAAAAAAAAAAATAAAAAAAACATGTTTTTTATTGTTTTAAACTGTTTTTTTGTTTTAAACAGTTTGTCATGTTTTAAAGAGTTTTTTTAAGTTTAAACTTTTTTGTTTGTAATACCTATTAATTTTAATCAAAACCACCACAATATGTTTTGCACATATGGTTTCAGCAGAAGTCCCATCAGGTGTAAGGTATATTGCTACACATTTTTGAATATGGAATTCCCTAACATTGCCCGGTTTTCCCTGACTGTAGCCATTCAATATTATTAAGTACAAGGCAAAAAGTTCACCATTCAAGGAATAGGCTACTTATTCAGTCCCGTAACACTAAAAGAGATTAAACCTCTAGTATTGTGGATTGTTTTGGAGAAAAGTACTCATCATGCAACTCTGAACCTGGCACATCAGTTACGCAGTGCAGTGGCTTCGTCAGCAGGTAGTGAACTTTTTTTCTCCACATTCGGGTTTTTGCATAGTACTGATAGGAACCGGCTAGGAACAGAGAAGGCTGCCAAACTTGTAACTGTTTTCGTGCACTTAACTAAAAAAAACAAATTTTAATTAGGTTAGATGAACTTAGTGGAACTGGCACCCTAAAAGGTATGACTGGTTTGACCCCAAGCAGTGCTGGTATTTTATGTTTACGTGAGGAATCTGTTTCACTTCAAAACTTCTCATCCTAGTCTGGATATTTATCACAATTGGTAACTTACAATGAGACAGTGATGCTTGCGATGAAAATGTCAATATGCAGTTTTGGTTTTCGTAAGAAATTAAACTTTTAAAATACATATAAAAAAACACGTTTAGAACAGAATGTTTTAAACATTGTGTCTTAAACTTGTTTTATTCAGAGTGTATTGTTTAAAACAATTTTGAACATATTGTTTTAAACGTGCCAACCCTGTAAGTACCCAGCTCTGGAGCCAGTGTGGGGCCCTGCTAGGTACCAAACTCAGGAGCCAGTGTGTGGGCCCTGCTAGGTACCAAACTCTGGAGCCAGTGTGGGGCCCTGCTAGGTACCAAACTCTGGAGCCAGTGTGGGGCCCTGCTAGGTACCCAACTCTGGAGCCAGTGTGGGGCCCTGCTAGGTACCCAGCTCTGGAGCCAGTGTGGGAACCCTGCTAGGTACCTAGCTCAGTGTTCCCACCAACTTGTTTCAGTAAATTTCCCTGAGTTTTCCCTGTCCTATAATATATTTTCACTGTGCTAAATAAAAAAAATATATTATATAATATTGCATATTCAATGTACATTCACAAAATATTACAAATATGTACTGGTTATTCTTTAAGCCCATTACATATTTTTCTTAATTTTTTAAATTTTTATGTCTAAACGCTCTTTTTGTTTCTCTATTTCCAGTTTTTTTTATTTAGAGCTCTTGAATTTCTAGTCTTGCGTTTTTTTACTTCCTTACAATATCTGTCCAACTTCTTGTCCTCTTCTTCATTTTGACTTTTTTCTCCAGGGCACCTTTGTACCTTGAAGCTGCTCCTCTGGCATATTTTATCATTTCCTGATCTACTTGAATACAATTTTCACCACCAGCATTACTAACTCCATCCCAAACACGTCGCAGGTCAATCAAAGATTCCTCATGGAGATTTTCAAAAAGCATCTCCTTATTGATGGAGAATCCAGATTCCACAAAAGCATTACCATGTGAGAGAATTAATATAATTTTCACTGCAAGCCATATATCTTTAAACTGTTCTTCTCCACTCAACATATCTGCAAAAAAAGTGTCCAATCTGTTATTGTGTACATGAAATGATGTAAGTTTGTCAGAATTGATAATAGAAACAAATTTGGTAAACTGAACACTAGCTCTACAGATTGAAGAGCAGTTAGGTGCTTGGCAGACATAAGAATTTGCAAACATGTATCCATGCTTGTCCTACACTCTTCCTGTTTGTCCAACAATTTTCTAGGGTCCAAACAAGAAGCAGCTTTAACCATTTTGTATTTTATTGGGCTATGTTCAACAAGTTTCTTGGCAACCTGAACCATGCATGTTTTGCATTGTTAGGAACCTTTGTTTCTGAAGTTCTTTCACATTAACCACACCTAACTCATGCTTTGCAGCAAATCCAATTTTCAACTTTGAGAGTGGAAGTCCCAGACTTACATCGTCCAAATTAATATTAATAAGCTGATATGCAGTTGTCTGGCTGTTGGCTGCAGTTGGCTTTCAAAATTTCCATCTTAATGAAACGTCCCAGCAACTCTCTTAGCAAGTCCTCCAATTCCTTATGCAGAAATGATAACATTGGTTTCGATGTTTGGAACTTCTTTAAAAATGGTTCAAGTGAAGAAGCCATTGTCAGGAAAAAACTCAGCTTAGTTAGCAACAAAGGATCCCTCAAACAATCCTTCACTTTCTCAAAAGAAAATGTAGCAGGTAATTTACTGGTCTTAAAAAAAACTTTTCAAGTGAGGAAAAATTTGTATTGCTCTTTCACACACTGCGACATTTTCCAACCACCGACAATCACAAAATTTGATCGGAAGAACACTGCAACTTGTAAATTGTCTGAAGTCTGATCGTCGAGCAGGTGAGTCTTTGAACACAGAATATATGGCCCTTAAAAATTGAACAACATCCCACCCAGTCTTTCTAAAACCCATTTGAAAGGCACCATGAACAACATGGAGACCACAAGATCCCAGGTCTAATATATCTGGATCTTCTTCGCACACCTTAGTTTTTGCCTTCAATTTTTTCATGAACAACCAATTGACATTCGGCCCATCCATGGATACTTGTACAATTTTGGATAGTTCCACATCCTTTAGTCCCTGTTGAAACCCTTCTAAGAGATCATCTGCTGTAGAATGGCCTAAAAATGAAGAATTCCAGTACCTGGTCATTACTTGATTTTTGTTGACGTCCCATATACGTACAGCTATGTCCATTTATTGTACCTTTGATACCCTATTGAAGGATTCATCAAAGCACGCAACAATGTATTTTGTGGATCTTATTTCATCTGTAAGTTTGTGAAAAAAATATGGGGCAAGTCCATAAGTAACTAAGTATGCAGTCTTGGTACTACTACTAAGCTGCATTTCTTGTTCAATGGAACTATCTGGAAACATTTTAGCAAACAAATTGCTTATTCCTTGTTGGCTATTAAAACTGTCTTTTTTCATAACAACATGTAATGCCCACAATATTTCTGCCTTTCTGACATTACTGCCTCCTTGAAAATGTATTTTATTTACCATACCTGAAGATGCCTCTTTGAGAACACTGAATGATGATGATGATGATGATGATGATGATGATGATCCAGTTAACAATGAACAGGATGCTGGTGTGCTGGATGCTAATTAAGAATTTGGTGCTGTGGAAACACTTGAAATAATTGATCCCTTCGTTTCTTGGTGATTTAAAGGCTTTGTTAAGTATGCTGACATAGATGCAGAAATACTGCTCGCAGTAACCAACTGTTTGTGAAATTTCCCTTCTTGATGGCTCTTCACAGACTGCCTACCCATACTACGCAAAGAAAATACCTTTTTACACAAAATACACTTTGCACTATTGTCATCACCCTCAACATGACGTAGCCACTTTTTCCAGTCAGGAAACAGTGATCCATCTAGCCAAGCAGGATTGAATTTAGACATTGTGAATGTCACACAATTATCCACTCAGCCTAGGCCTAATGTAGAGTAGCAAAACACATTCGATACTGAATCGCTTAGTCTCACAAGTTTCACCGTGATTTCATTGCACAATTAAGGAAACTGTGCTAGCACACACCCGTGAACGTTACCTATATTTCTAATGAGAAAATAATAAGAGGACTGCCGTTGATTTTTTCTGAAATAAAAAAAACACTTCTCACAATTGACTAAAAAATTTCAAATATGTATATTTAAATGCTTCTGTGGAACTCTTGACTCAGAATAACACAATGAGTAACTATTTTCGCGGTGTTTTTGTTGTGTTTGATAGGCAAAAATCTTGTCATGAAACCATAATACTACCAACTACACAAATTACAGTGATACAAAAAGCTGCAGCACTTTTGAAAAAATATACATCTAAATAAATGAAAATACGTTCCCTAAACAATTTTCAAAAAGTTTCCAGCGTACCGGATACTTCAAAGTTATGACACAAACGGCCAAAAGTATACGAACTACGGTGCCACCATTTTCTACAACTGGCTTGGCGCAGCTCGGCACGGTCCGGGGCCGCCTAGCATGAAATTTGGCACGTCACAGCTGTATGGTGAACCAAACTTTCCTGGGACTCGTGGCTTATCTATTACTTTGATTTACATGTACAACCCGCACCCCAACTTTCCGATTTTGATTTAAGAAAAAATGTGCTTGTGATACATGTATTAATCAATATATATAAATATATATATATACACACACACACTGTGATTGCAGCACAACAAATTTCCCTGAGATTTCCCTGAGTTTTCCCTGTGTTTTTGACCCATTTCAATTTTCCTGAATTTTCCCTGTTTTCCCGGTCATTGGGAACCCTGCCAGCTCTGGAGTTAAGCCCGCCGCACACGGTACAATATTCCTTACAATATTGTAAGCTAGGAGTCGTACTGGCTCTACTACTAGTTTCTTCACTCGAATTCAAACTGGATACTAGTAGCTGTATGAGCTGGGCTACTGGTTTTGCGTAATAGACTGCGTCCTATTTTCGTTGCTTGGTGTGTTCCAATATTTAAGGAGTGGCCAATCAGAACTCACGAAAAAAGCATGAGGGGTTGTTTACACTTTTAAGCACGCATGTCGTGATAAACATGGACGGAAAGAAGTGGAATAGTGACCAACTCCTCGTTTTAATAAATGCATACAAAGAAGAGCCTTGTTTGTATGCAGTACAAAATGTGAATTATCATAATAAAAATTTGCTGTGGAGAATATTCTCTTAACAAAACTAGTATGGCAGCTATAATCGTGTGCAGCAGAAACTTGTAGCGCACCTAGTGTTTCAGCTTGTAGCCTACACAGTACAGAAACCAGTAAGCATTCTAGTAAGCAAACTAGTAGAAAATATTGTACCGTGTGCGGTGGGCTTTAGAGTGGGCACCCTGTTAGGTACCCAGCTCTGGAGCTAGCGTGGGGCCCTGCTTGGTACCTAACTCTAGAGTCACTTCTGTGCCTGCCATTACTTAAAAGATTAATTAGTTTTGTTAAAAGTTATCTGTAGTTATATATTGATCACTGGAACGTGGGTCACTCACCGACTGTGCCCAGCGTGGGAAGCCCCACTTGGAGCTGACCAGGCGGTGTGTGTGCAGGATACCATCAACGACTCTCCTGTCAACTACATCCGTCCCAATGACGGCTGTGTTCATGGGGTTCGGGTACTTCCTCCATGCAGCCTGGGCCACTGTTTCCCATGGGTGACTGCAACACAGCAACGGACAACAGTTACAATATGAACAGGAAATACCGTCCCAGGCATGTGAAAGATTTGGTCAAGGGGCTAATAATTTTGTGAGGTTACTATTATTTAATGTACATCTTTTTTTTAAAAAAAAAAAAAAAAAAAAGTGGTTATTAACTTTAATTGATTGCATTACTTGTAAGATTTCCTGTGAATTATATGATCAGTTGACTCATAATTATCATCCTGACATGGTTAACACTATGTTTAAAAAAATCAACTGAGGCCAGGGTATTTTGGTCTCCTCCCCCCCCCCCCCCCTCCCAAAACCAACTCTCCCTCTCGATGACCCTCAAGTGAATATGAAAATTCCAGCAGAAAAAGCTGTAAAAACTCCATATTAAAAGATTATTTAAGAAATGAAATTTATTTTGACATATGTAGATATTCAAAATTTAAAAAAAATAAAATTTCATTATTGGTTTGATAAATGTACCTAATATACCTCCTGCATTTTATGTACAACATGAAATGGGTTATTATTTCTTTTGTATGTTATCTTAATTATTTTATCAACTGTTGACAAAAAACATTGAAATACTGATAAAAAATTTATAAATATGTTAATATTTTATTTACATTTTACCTTTTTGTTCAGGATTTGTTTATAGGCCTATGTGATATCTAGATATTCTTGGATGCATAAGATGAACTAGCACTAAATAAACCCTCAATATTGTGATAATAAAATTAGCTTTAAAACAAGTGAATTTAGGTAAAGAAAGTTTCTAAAATCACTATAATATGGTTCTACAAAATTACTTAAAAAGTGTGATATTGAAATTTTCAGAATTCACATCCCGAATAAAAAAACATGCAAGCTAAGATAAGAATTTATATGGCCTCTGATAAATATTGTTATTTTTGTGTGTTTCTTTACCTAGTGTTCATAAAATAATTATTATTATACTTGACTGAATTTTTAATTCATCCCAAAGCCTTGTCAATATAGGTTTAGGTATTTCATGTTCTTATAATTTATTTGCAGAGATAACAGTTAAATCAAGTTAGTTACATTAAAAATTAAATATAAGGATGTTTGAATTATCGAAAGTCCCGGGAAAAAAATGCTATTAATTCACAATAAACTTAGAAAATCTCCCCTGGAGTGGGGTTTTTTTTTTTTAAAAAAAGAAATAAATCTACTGTAAAATGTTTTAATTTGCTGTAATTTACCTTCTTTATAAAATATCACTAAGTAAAAAAATTCCAAAAAAGTATATTAATCACAGTGTAATCACAAATCCCCACTTCTTAAATGCTTCCTATAGAACAATAACAGAATTTCAAGGTATTTATTCCCCCTATGGAAAGAATTTTCAAAATAGTAAATTTAAACACTCAGGTTATGTTTATTCCTTTAAAATTACTTTTACAGAAAATTTTTTGTGGCACTCATTGCCCTTCCCAATAATAAATTTATTAGAATCCAGATGGCGTTAGAGTTAAAAATTTCTCCTTTAAGGGATGGTTAGTAAAAGAAAAAGCCCCCCACAATACCTTTTGTAAAGAAAACCGAAATTGCTTTATAAATTAATAAGCTCATAATTTTTTATAGTGCAGTAGTCAAACAATGATACCTACAGTGAAAGTCAAATATAACCATGAATGAATATTTAACGAATCAATGACGTGACTCCGTTAGCAGGATGATGACAACTGGTAACTGTGATGAGTGGCTTTTCTCATAAAAAAAAAAACTTTGTTGTCTGTAAAGTCAGTTTACGGACGAAAGTTTAACGTGACGTCATAACAAAACATTGATGAAATGATTGCATACTTTATGAATAAAATTGAATCATTTTAATAATAAAAGAATAAATACTTGAAATTATACTAGTAATCATATTTTTAAAATGCAAGAATAATTAACCTTTATTGCCGAAATTGTTGTAGAAGCAATGAAAACCACATTAAATTTTCACTTCACTTTATAAACAGTCGACGAAACAGTTCACGTGTAGATGACTTGTAATTAATTTTAAAAACTGATGTTTAGCTATAAAGTTTAAATATAATTATGAACAAGTTTTCATATAAATAAACTGTAATATCTATCATCAATTATTTGAATCACCATTATTTTTTAGTCAATTGTAACATAACCTATTATTACTGCACTCGCCAACAGATGCTACTTTTTTTAATAATAAAAGAATAAATACTTGAAATTATACTAGTAATCAGATTTTTAAAATGCAAGAATAATTAACCTTTATCGCCGAAATTGTTGTAATAAGTAATGAAAACCACATTAACTTTTCACTTCACTTTATAACCAGTCAACGAAATAGTTCACGTGTAGATGTAAGTTGTGTGCTGCCGCTGTCTTTCTTCTCCTCTGACGCAGAGGCCAATAGAGTGGAAGAGAGATAGATGTGGCGCAAGCGTAAAATGAATGTAACGGGACACAGCATAACGGAACAATGAGCGTAATGGGACACAGCGCAACAGAACAATGAGCGTAACTGGACACAGCGTAACGGAACAATGCGCGTAACAGGACACTTTTTTGTGCACGCAGCCGGCATTCATCGATTTATTAGACGCTGTCACGTCAAAAAAATAATTTATTGCTTGGTTAAACTTCAAAGAGCCATTTTTAGATTCCCAATGGATTCTGAAGTCCTACTTGGAATTGGGAACTACAATAATGTTCACGGATATTGTAGAATTAATTTAATATATTCTATAGCATTAAAAATGAGGAAATATTAGGTAATATTCTAGAGTAGATGTTCTTCTAAAATTGGTATTTTTGAGTCCCTCTTATTCTATTTGATGAGTCTGTTAAACTGCATTGAGATATTTCAAGAAGTATGCTGGTAGTTTATAGATTGAATAGTTGGTTAGTTTAACTAAATTTTGTTAAAATTATCATGTTCCGGCTTTTCTGTAAGTTAATAAAAAAAAATTCAGAATATACTTTTATTGAATATTAAAGGCATTCCTCTATTTACCCTGTAAATATTACTGTAACTTAACGTAAAAAAAAAGGATTCGTCATTATGTGAATCAAAAGTAATAATACCCTTTTGTACGTCAGGTTACCTACTATCGCATGTAACAAGTCTGCACTGCACACCACCAAACTGCTAAAAAAATTCCTGCCAAGGGTTGACACTTGGGTTTGGATGCACAGTAGGAACTCAATTTTTTTTATTACATTATTATTTATGTTCCATTGAGTCACAATATTCATATACAAAATATACACGTTCTTATACATGGAAAAACCATAGGATCCGCAAAGCAATTAAAGCACATGGCGATGGCCACTTCACTGAATAAGCTATCTAATGTGACCTATAAACTGATTTCTCAGAAACCATTGGGAATTTAGAAACACCATTTTCAGTGTAAATAGATGAACACCTTTTGTATAGTATTCAAAATAAATATTTTTGAAATTTTATTATTTTATTACGGAAAAGTTGCAACATAAGAATATTAACTAAATTTTATGTACACTGTTAAAACACTTGAATGGTTGGTTGGTTAGCTACATTAAAACTACTGTTAAAACAATTTGCTAGGTTGGGTTGTAAGAAGCCTAAATTTTAAACCTGTGGTACATGATTTAATGTACCACAGGATTAATGTATTCAAGATCATGCCATAAGGATCAAGGGATTGACTTGGATACATGATATGAAACTTTTATGAACCATTTGAAATACTGTCAACTGGTGTGAATGGTTGGATAGGTTAAGTTACTGACACATTAACAAATTATTATCTACTTTTTGGACAAGTAAATAGAACTCAAAGATAATTTTTTAATCATTTTTTTAAGAGCAACTACTCTCTAGAAATTGCTGTATCATTGTCAACATGGTATATGTCCAAAAATGAATTAAATTTACTAAATATAGTGAACATTTTTCAGACTTCTGATATGCTGAGCTATGGAAACCTAGTTAATAAACATAAAAAAATTGAAAGCAAAAAAAACAAACTAATAAATTAAATGTTTCTGAAACCAATGTTACTAAAGGAGAATATTCAAGGGCATATCAAGCTACAAACGGAAAGGGGGCAGTTTACTGAATTCGACTTCTTTGACGGGTGAGGGAGTTCTTCGTACTGTAAAATAACTAACAATAACCAAATAAAGAACATAATTCATTACAAAATATTTACTAGACAAAATTTTCGGAGAACTTAAACACACAAACGAAGGCTAGGCATTAACCACTACTCCCCTAGTAAGTCCAAATATATGAACAAAAAAACTTAACTATAACTTCAACAGAAGCTTACATTCAATGACTCTACAAACAGTTAGAGGTGGGTCGAAAAGTATCAACCTGATACTTTGGCACTGATACGCGCCTGTATCAGGAACGGCAAACGAGTACACTTGAAAAGTATCAGAGACTTTAGTATCAGTTCAGAATTCAGCTGGAACAACACCACGGCCAATGAATACAGTACCCGATCGCAGATGACGGTCACTTGGGCGGAGCTTGTGAAAGGGGAGGGAGCAGGAACGACGAATAAGGGATAAAGAAGGGAAAGAATGTAGGGGAGGAAGCGCAGGGGAAGGCGTTGAAGCCTTGAAGGAGAGGCGCAAAGCGATATTGTTACAAGCAGGGCTGCCACTCATGGGTTTTTCCACCCAGATCTGGGTTTTTCCAATGGTGTTTGGGTTTCTGGGTTTTTAAATAATGAATTCCAACAATTCTAGGTTTTTTATAATTTTAATTATTTTTATACCTAAAACAATAATAAAGGTAGTAGCTACTGTATCTGTTGCAATATCTGTTTGATAAATGCAAACAAGTCTATGTGTTTCACACACAAAAATACATATAAACACAAAACTAGTTTTCAAGAAGCTAAGTCGAATATTAAATTAGACACATTCTTCAAAGAGGCTTGCAGAACACAAAACCAATGCAACAATTAACCTTCAAAGCAATCTTGTAGAATCAGACTCTGAATAAAGACTACCGTACATGATGCAGTTTTATAAAAACAATTACCGGTTTAAAGGATGCAGTGATGGTGTTTGTTTTGTCATGTATATATTTGTAGGTTTTTTTATGATATGTACTGGTCCAAGAGTTACTTATACAGCCATTTTGCTGCAGTGTAATTTTCTTGTATTGGTTGTATTTAACCGTTTTCAGTCTTGTAAGGTAATTAATTGTTTTATATTAAAACCAGTTATGTTTATATTTTTGAATTAGTACGCAAACATTTTCAACGATAGCATTTTAGACGCATCTGGGTTTTTTACCCATGTGTCTGGGTTTTTTTGTAGGTTATCTAGGTTTTTCATGAATATCAGAGTGGCAGCCCTGGTTACAAGTCGTTTTGTTTATTGTCCTACTTCAAAGTACGCTCAGTGCGCAGTGCGTGCACCGTCTCGTTCAATAATAAAACTAATGAAATTTTAATATTAAAAAGTACATTAATACAAGATATAATATTTATATTTGTGCACCTAACAGCTATGAAAATGCAAATAAATTCTCAGTTGACACTAATAACAGATGTAATCAACATATGGACTTTTTTTTTTTTTTTTTCAAAAACAATTAGTAACATTTTTTTTTATACATTAAAAATTCACGATTTTATCAAAAATAAAAAATAAAAAAAAAACAGTTAGGTACATTAGTGAGCATACTATATCAATGTTTTTTTAAATGTTTCTTCAGATTAGTCGATGATTTATAACTCAGTTTTTGTTTACACAAATTACAATTAGCAAACTCATTATTTTCCGTGAAAAAATTCCACACAAATGAAGTCTTTTTCGTGCACTTATCCATTCCTTATTTCACTATAAAGATACTAACTACAAAGCATGACAGCCGGCAACAATGTACATGGTGATACACGGCCAGGACGAACTGCAGTGAATGTTGAACTGATTGATACTGGCTGTATCAGGCGGGCATGAGAGTAACAGAAGTAGAGAATTACCGGGCGTGATAAATAATGTATCAGATTCTCCTTCCGGTCGCACGGTCTGCGTACGCGGAGCTTTGTTGCCTCCTGGGACCGTCTGATACAGATGTATCAGAGACTTGTACCTAGGTACATCACTGTATCAGTATCAGGTTGGGACTGATACCGAAAATTGCTGTCCCAACCCACCTCTACAAACAGTTAAGTTTCAGTAAATAATTTCCTAAAGTGAGCTGACATATAGGTTAAACTATTGTAGAAACTTTAAATTGAAGAAGAAAGCCATCATACATACTTGAACGTGTGCTCTGAAGTCCAAATTTTCATAACTTTTACTTTCAACTAAAATCCACATAAATTAAACACGAAATATTCAATAAAACATACAGATCTAATCTACACTTGTAATCATTACAAAAATTGTAATGGAAGAAAGCCAGAGAACAATTCATATGACGTAATCAACCTTCGAACATATTTATTTAGAGAATTTACTCTTCTTTAATTTGGAAACAATGACTTAATCAGCTGATAAAAGGCTTATCTGTTGGATTTGCCATAAAAATCAATGAGGTGGCCGGTTATTATGCTTCAAATTTTGTATTTTCTGTATTAACGGAAGTAACTAGACCTTTTTTTTATGTAAATTAATATGTTGACTTATGTGTGTTTCAAATTTTGATAAATGGTGCGTAAAGTGTGTGGAAATTACGTTATTAAGTCCGTGAATAGATTGTTTATATGGTGCAGCCAATCTTAAATTTATTTGTTTTTATAAAGAATGGGGGCTGAGCATGGTTGTATTATTTTATTTGAAAAAAGGAAGCTGTTTTCATTTTACAGGTAAGGTTGTTATACAATATTAGGTTTAAGTAGGGTGACCAAATCATAAACTTAAAAAAACGGAACACATCCAAGGAGGGTTTGTGGGCGATGCCCTCCAGCTAAAGGGTGGTCCGAGGGGCCTCCATCGAGACGTAATCATTGAAACATGCTCTTTTTTGCTAATTTGAGACCTATAAATCTTTTTCAATTTACCTATGAATATGTAATTTAATTTAAATTGTAAGGCATATAATAAATAAAAAAAACAATTTTGCCGTGAATATTTATTATAAGTATTATGACATACTTCAAAACATAATTAAACAAGATAACTAAAATTGTTAGTCAAAGTTATGTTAAAAATATTTAGGATTTCAATTGGGGATATTTTTCTTTCGTTCCAGCCAATTTTAAAACCTCTTTCTTTTCTAATTATAAAGTTGTAAAAACTATAACAGTCGATTTTTAAATTGTAGAGTACCTGCAAGATTGCAGAAAGGGTATCCACTCCCATCTTGTTCCTTTCATCCGTCCATTGAATGTTCATAAGCGAAAAGATTCTTTCAGTATTACCATTATGGGCAGGGATCGCAAACACATACTGGCATATCTTCAAAAATTCAGAGTGCTATTCTGGCCTGGTAGGTAGGTATGCGTTAAAAAAAACCAAACCCATTTTTCGTGATACTGAGGTAGTTTATCTTCATCAGTCCTGTAACACCCCTCGTGCCTCAAAATTGAATTATTTTTGAATTAATTAAAAAAGTGCCTTGGAAACTTGCGGGATAAAAAAAAATAAGTTAAATAAATTGATTTACCAGAGGCGACACGAGGTGGGGAACAAACAAAATTTAGGAACTTCCTGTAACAAGCAAGGAGGAAGTTGGTGGGTCGTTAAAATCAATAAATAAAAACTACACGATTAACTTGATCTATAGTTTCCCTGTTTTATTTGCCCTGATGAATTATTTTGTTTCCATTACTTTACATACAAAAGGTTTTAACAAGTTTCAAAGAAGAAAAACGAAAAGGGGCCGGCCCGCGATTATTTAAAACAATTTACATTCTTAGTTTGAAATATACACATTTGCATTATGAGTTTCACACCCAAAATTGGATGGATCCGATGATTACATTGATAATTAGTTCTATTCGTTCTACATGTTCTTGAGGAAAACACTGGTCGCTGGTGGGTTGGTCATCCGCTTAAGATAGTTCGTAGCTAGGTAAGGGGGAATGTTGAATTTACATTACCACCCGGGGTCTTCAAACGATCACGTCGGGTAGTAGAAACGATTCTTCTAATGTGACCCACGGAACAGGAAGGGGGGGGGGGGGGGGGGCCACGAGATGGGAGCAATCAGTCTCTCCCTGTCATCAACCCTGTCTGCAAAAGTCCAAATCAAAACTGATTAGAACTTGTATACAGGCAGTCTATGGGGCAGAAAATGCCCAAAAAAAATTTTAAGGGAAAAAAAAGGGGGGTTGCGAATTATCACTCACCAAAACAGGGGAGTTGCCCAGCACGCTGCAGTCGTGGAGTCAGCCAGGGTCTGGAGCTCGTGAATTGCGCGGCAGGACGCGGATGATTTCTTCATGATAATATTTAAAAGAGAAAAATTTCGAAGGCAAATAATTAAGCTATGCAGACAGACTAATCTACTAGGATTGACTTGAGGGATAGCATCCCTTATACAAAGCGACTACATAGTCGTTAGCGGTCGGATGAAGTCTTGCAGAGTCTGCCGATTCGCCGATACTCGATGGAGATCTGTCTGCAGACGCGACGCGAGTTGATCTGTGTCGCGGCAAACCGCGTCTCGTAATTAAAAGTGGCCGCCGGCTCTTACAGGTGGAGGGGGGTCTGGGCCGCCGAAAGATTCCGAACTTGCCCGAATGCGGGCGAAAAAAAAACTCTGGCAGGAGTTTTGAAGTTGGCATCACTGGGCGACAGTAGAGAACTCTGTCGGAGGGGTCTGAGTTGAAAACAATCGACTCGCCCACGGCGTCCATATAACTCAAGGGAAAGCAGGTGCTGCTCTCTGGCGCCCTAGAGGGTAGGCTAGCGGAGAAGTTCGCGACTTGGTCGCTAGGTAGCGCTTGCTATCAGTTCTGGCGCACTCGTTTTTGCGAGTAGACCTTGGGGGCGGTCACTGTTGTCGAGGGGGTTACGACCGGTCATTGGTCTTACTTGGAACTGAGAAGGGGGGGGGGGGGAAATGCAACGCTGCTGGGAATCTACGTCTCGTCGTGGCTGCAGAGGAGCGAACATAACACTAATACGTGATGAAAAAGGCCAATCTCAGCTCGTCTCTGAGAACTGGTCGCCTGCAGGCTACAGGCTTGCCTATGCAGTTAGGGTCACGAAGAGAAATGATATTACAGGCTTGAGGCGTGACTGAAGGCGGGGGAAATGGTAAGCTGTCTGCCAATCAGGGATTAGGCCAGCCAAATATCCGATACGCCGATGGGAAAGGGGCTTCAGAGCACTGAGACAAAGTTTAACTCAGAGGAGTACACTAGACTAACAAAGTAAAATCACACTATAGTAGAGCAAATCAAATTTCCACACAAAAAAATTTAAAATCATAATAAAAATTTAAAATATATCGTGTCTAAATTACTAATTAACGGCACAGTCCATTCTTTAATTTTTTCACTTACAAAATCCACTAATGGTGCTAGTTGATCAAATAGCAAAGTAGGTATCATTAATGTCAATGCTTTTTTCATTGAAGTAAAAAATAGTTTCTTCAATTTGTTCCAAACTGGGGATCTCTTTCAAAAGCATCCATTTAAACTTTGAGAAAGTAGGGAATGGTACACTCCATTTTTCAAGATACTGTATGCAGGTTTCATAAAAGTCATTAACTTCAGTTCTGAAGTTAATTTCGTCTTATTCTTGTTGCATAATACTGCCACACTTAAGAATTGATTTTACATTGATTGATAAGAACTGTTCCTCTTTTCTTTATTTGGTTAAAACTGTGAGAGTAGATTCCAATACATCATTAACGTCCATAACACTTTTTGTACTTCCTTCAATATTTTTAATTCCTTGCTGAAAAATATTGAATTGGCTTTGGACAAACCATAGGTATGCCTCACTTAAAAGATTATTAAACAATGTTAACAAAATGTTTGGAGCTTGTTTCTCGTTTAAAAAGAAATCCTTTAGCGCATCAAACAGTTTTAAAATTCGTTATATTGCAGGCATCAAAGACAGCCAACGAGTTTTTGAATCTGCTAAAATAGTGCCATATTCGACGTCGACCATTTCACAAAATTCTTTTAGCCTCTCTGTTCGGACCATGTATATGGAAAAATAAGAGAATAGTTTGACAATAATACCTTCGATGTCACAGCTTAATCTATCTGCTGCTGTACAAATGGAATTATGTAATATATGTGCAGGGCAACCCACACCTTCAATACCACCATGTGAAGTAGTTTTTAATTTTTTAAATATGTTATGTTTTTTCCCTCTCTGTTCAAGCCACCAAAATTTTTATTTGTAATATCAACACAAAATGCAATGCCACTGTTTTTTTAAACTTGAACTCATCAATGCAATTTAAGGAGAAACTAGATATCTCATCTGATGTTTCACACGGCAAAGAAGAAACTTTCAATAAATTTGACTGTATCCCTTCATTTATGTCAAAAAACTGAACCACAAAAGGAAAGAATTTTACAGCCTTGTGATTACTTGCATCAGTTGAAATGCCATAACAAAGGGGATTTATTCATCTGTTCAATAGGTACTAGTTTTCAAGCTGAATGGAGCTAAAACACCAGTTATCAGAGCTGACTGCTTTGTTCTGGCAGAGCTAAACTTAGATGCAATTGCAGAGTCACTAAACATAACGCTGTTTAACTTACTGATACAGTCATTAGACCTGAAGCTGTGGTGGTGCTTGATCGTATGAAAGGCCTGAGTTAAATCAGCAGCTCTAGCTTTCGTTTCTTCATTTGAATCGTGTTTTATAAAATAATTTTCAAGAGACTTACTGCTACTTGGGGTACTCAGTCTGTTCGTATGTTTCACTGATGCGATGTGTTGTTTTACATCTTAACGTCCACCATGAGCAATACTAAAAACAGTATTGAAAACTGTGCACTCTACTTCATTGTCATAGATCCCCTTTTTAATGTACTTCCATTTTTTAGAGTACTCCTCCTTAAACTTGCACTGATGCTTGGGCATAATTAGTAATTAATAACAATATGAGATGCACCAAACAAACACTTGTAACAAGACAAACACCCACACCCACAGCCATACTGACTTGTATGACTCCGGTTGGATAGCCGCCTGCAGAATGGGCGAGTTCAACTGTCGAGGAGAGGGGAAGACGGTCCGAGGAGAGACGCAACAAAAGTGTATCATCAACCCAACCTAAATACGGGACATTTAGGCATCCCGGGAGTCTTTTTCGGGACCCTGTGTACGATCGTTAAAAAACGGGACAATCCCGTTTTTATGGGACGTTTGGTCACCCTAGTTTTAAGTGACTTGAAATTAAGTAAATTCAGCAAATTGATAAATATTAGAATCAGAAAATAATATATATATTTGTGGAATGTTTTGAGTAGGTATATTAATAATGAAAAAAAATCTGATTATGGGCATTGTGAGCTACGTAACTTATAGGAAAACCATTTTTGTAGATGAGAAACTTAATGTGTTAATGTCACACTTGCAAAGGATGATAGGATTGTATTTTTTTGTGAAACTTATTTAAGGTCGGTAATCCTGAAAAAAACCTCTTTTCTGAAGGAAAATACCTACATTATTAAATAATATCTCTAAAATGCTTGTTTCCCTTTTTCTGACATTCTTTTGAATAATTTTTGTAAAGATGATTGCGATGATTCCCATTGGTACTTTATCACCAATTATTCTAATGATTGAACAATATTTTTAATGTATCTTTTCTAAACTAAAAACCACGATTTTGCAGTATTTTAAATATAGTTATCATAATTCTGCCATATAATAGTTTCTGGGAGATGAAAACAAAGTATGGTAAGTGAAAGGTTGGTTTCTTAAAGTAAGCTACATTATTAATGCATATTGAAAACATAAATAAATTAGTATAATTAGTTTTATTAATATAGCTGACTTTACCTTGACACCGCCATCGGTGCTCCCTCTGAGAGCACAGGCCGTTATGTGTCCTCAACACCTGAATTAGGGCCGGTGCCACGAACACGCCCGCGCGTGCATAATAGAGTAGGGAGGGCAGTGCCTCGAACGGCGTGATGTAAGTCACGGCCAGATGTGTGTACAAAGCGCCGGGCCAGGTGTGGCAATGCACAACGGGGATACAGTGCATATGCAATATAAATTACAAACATTAACTAAAACTTTTGATGTATCTAATATTCCTTAATATTTAATTAATGTAATTGTAAATGCTTTTGGTTTACAAAACTGGCCGGCATCATCTTCCCGCGCTCCGTAGCTTCCCGCGGAATTTCTTCCCCTCCCTGGCCGGGTTGCCAGGGAGGAAGTCAGTAAACTTCCAGCACTCACCAGGGCCGGCAACTCCGCGCACGTGGAGGTTTCACTTCTCGCGCGAGAAACAGCAGGTAGCTTCAATAGGTAATATTTCCAAATCCGTTTTCATCTGCTCCACGGCCGGCCCTAAATCGACCGTATGGCATGTCGTACGGTTCGTCAGTAAATATGTGTGATTCGACTACGAGTCGTGTTAGTGTTCTACATAAATTATAGTGTATGGTAAATTTTATTACCGGGTTTAAGTGTTGGTGTTAGTTTTCGCCATCAGCCATGTGTAAACGTTAATTACAGTGTTTTGTCTAATTCCTTAATCAGTGACTAATGAACTATCTTTGTTACTCACCGTCCAGGCTACCACTTCCTAACAACTAAATTCACCATGTGCCCTAATCGTTGTCACCGTCACTCCCAGGATAGCCTGCGCCCCTCGGTGTGGTAGTCTTCCGGAATTCCGCCAGACGCGTATCAATACCGCCAATCGAGGGCCGTGTGAGCGGAGATGAGAAGGTAGACGATGATACGGCCAGTCACCTGAAGACGTACTGTACAAGGTGAAGTACTGTATAGTCTGACGCAACAATAAAACCAGTTATGTTTACGTGTGTTTTTCAATAGTTACGGCATCCTGGGTGGCCAAAACAGCCCGGGGGGCCCTTTGTAGACGCGTCCCTGCCTGCAGCCACGAGGCAAAGAACCCCGCCCTCAAGTCAAAATTCTCATTCACGTAATTTAAATATAACAATTTTAAGACAAGCAGCGGGGATGGCGTCAACCTAACCAACCGGTTACCTTAGTTATTATATCCCTGTTTTCATAAATGCTACTACTCTGAAGAATTACCACGTGTTGACGTCGTCCAGCTGAAGGCCACCCAAAGCCCGACCTGCACCCGCCAGTATCCGACCCCGTTAACGGAACGCACCCCTAGCCATGACCCACCCGAGTCAGGTGATCCTCCGATGCCAAGGTAGAACCAAGGGCTGTGTCTAATTAATTAAACACCTCGACCCCAGTTCATTAACAATCAGACATAATTAAATAGTAACTTCAATATTAATTAAAAACCTCGCCCAAGGAAAGTGCGACGCAGCAGTGCCCGAGTCACTCACGTGTGAACTTGCCATAATGAGTTTGTGAGTGCGTCCTTTGCGGCCTCCAGCCTTTATTAGTTATAGTGTTGTTTTAACATAAATATTACCTCCCCGTTTTTTATAACTAGCCACTGGAGCAGTCAGCAAGCGACGAACAGTCTCTGGTGTGACTCTGAACATTTAAACTTAGTTTACACAAATTAATTAACCGTAATTATTAAAGACCATCTGCCAATAATATTAATTAAGAATAATTAATGTATGAATTTAGAGCTGCTCTCAGCTTATTACTATTGAAATAAATTCCGAATAACGGAACTTTAGAAACTTTGGCGCAAGAGAACGCTTAGTCCTTCCTTCGTGCCAAGGGCAAATGCCAGTACCGAGCGACTCACGGGGCGGACGTGTTCCATGGGGAGCCAACATCCTTTGTTCTACTCTGAGCAGTATTTTTGGTAATTATAGTCATCGACCTAAACCTTTTTAATTATTTTTTACGTACACTCCCCATGCGTCCCAGGTCCTTTTACGGTGTAGGGCCTAACCCAGCCGCTTAACTTTAACCCCCCCGCACGAACAATCACGCGGGGCAGTTCACCTTACGGCATGGGCCGACTCCCGCTACCAACGAACTTTTACTTAGGTCGAGCGCACGGGCACCGACGACAACTACGTGTAAAAAACCTTTTACCTAATTTAACTGTGGGCCGCGATTTACACAGGTGAACACGGACACCGCCAAATTAGCATTTTTCGGGATTGGCCGTCTCCAATCAACCCCCCCCCCCCCAACCCCATACCTCAACTGGCGTGAGGGCTTAAACTAGGGACTGTGCGTCAGAGCACTATTTTTTAACCAAGTGTAATTTTGTAGGGTAATTCCTTGTGTGCCGTGCAAGTGTAATGTAAGTGTAATTGCGATTGTAATTTGTCCACCTGATTAAACGACCACTCCGCACACTCCGTGCGCGACGTGTCATCGACAATATAAATCTCGAGTTCGTGTTTGTTATTGTATTGAGTCTCCCTATCCCAGATAGGAATAAGTGTATTATGCTGTACAGGGCCTGAGACGTGATACCAGCTAGGGACCCCTCCAACCACGAACTTCGCCGACGGTCCTAGCGGGCCACGCAGGGGCAATGCACCGACGAAACCCAAATTTGGTTTGACGTCGTACCTCCGTGCCTCTGGGTTAAAGCCCGGATCACAGCCCTGTCAGCAGCACGCCGCGGCTTTGGGAATGACGTCACTTCCGCTCCGTGCGCGCGAGAGCAGTGCGCCGGCGTCCTGGTCTCGAGTCCCGTGCGAGCCACCTTCGAGGCTTGACGCGGTCGCGAGACGCTCCATAAACTCGCCGCTATTATCGCTTTTGGATTCTGTTCTATAGTGTGTATAATCTCTTTTATCGTTGTCTTTACCGTGTGCGTGAGTGTTGTTTTGTATCTGGCGTGTCCGCGGGCCAAAACACGTGGACTAACACAACTAGCCTGCACCGCACATTTCTCCAGCGCGCGACGTCCCTCGGCAGCTACACGGCCGGACGGTCCACCCCTGCCTCCCCGCAGGAGGCTGCTCTACGCGAGAGAGCTGGCGCCGGGCAACACTAGAAAACGGCCGAGCGACGTCCGCCACGTCTCCACGCATTATACGGAGGCGGGTACGCGACATTTGGCGCCCATATGTGTGGCGAACTGCAAGTCCACAGGAGAGCGCGTGCAGTGCGGGAAAAGAGTGTACAGTGAGTGATCAGACAGCGTGAAAATCCACCTGGGACAATGGATGGATTCACTTATTCACCTAGACAGTACTTCTGATCTCATCAACGCGAGGACGCAACCATTCCTTTCCCACGTTTCCAACACCTATCAGTTTCACGGTTCAGCTGATAACGCATCGCCGTCTCCCGTCCCGCAACCGGATTATATTTCCCGTCGATTCACCACCACCCCCCTCCAACGGGATAACGCACTGTGGTACCCCCTCCTTTTTCACCCTTTCGCCGTTCTGCCATCGGTGATCTTCGGGGCGCGCCGGCGGTGTTCGGGCGGGCGCGGTGATAGCCTGCGCGGGCAGGCTGCGCAGACGGAGTGGCCACGTGGGCCCCGTGTTTGTAAACAATGCTGCCGCGCGGGTTGACAGTTACGTGCGCGACGTGTCAGCTACCGAAAGGCATGGACCTTGTGACAGGAGAGTGGCAGTGTCGGAACACGTGTACGTGCGCGCCACTGAGGCGCAGTGAGGTGGAGACAGAAACTGCTGAGGGTGTGTTGTTATGGGACAGGGATACATCATCAGAGCAGATGCATAGGGTAGCCCCGAACACAGCGAGTGCCGTGTACCGGGAAAAAGGGGGATGTGACGAGTGTAGAGGCTGCTCGGGCAACCGCGTCGGGTCGATGTTACCGAACCAGAATCCACCGTCGCCGAACCTAATTGACTGGGACACACCTACGAACTCGGCAGCGCCGCCAGTCGCGTACGCTGTGCGGGTTGCCACAGGGGCTGGGCGTATAGTGCTGCCAGAGTTTAGCGGGCTCGTGCACGAAGACCCACGGGAGTTTATGCGGTGGTGTGAGAGGCGCATGTTACAGTGCAGTGTGCCGGTAGAGGAGTGGACCCAGCGCACAAGCGAACAGTTGCGTGGTCGAGCTCGTGAGTGGTGGACTCTATGGGGGCGATACGATATGCAGTGGCGGGAGTTCGCCACGCGTCTCATGCAGCGATTTGATGACCGCCAGGCAGTCTTGAGCTGCAAGGCCCGTTTCTACGGCGAGGCGCAGAGGGACACGGAATCGGTGGAGAGATTCCTGGCGGGCAAGTTGCAGCTATATCGTCGCATAGCCCCAGGGGAAGCGCCGGAGCAAGCGTTGCCGGACGTGACCGCGTTAGTGCGGGAAGAATTACAACCCTTCCTCAGGCCGTATTGCAACGGGTATGTTGAAGAATATGTGCGACAGGCCGTAGCCACGGAGGGCAACCTGCAGCACCTTCTGGGGCGACGGACAACTATGACCACTCCCGGACGAGAGCCCAGACACGAGTACAGAGCGCCCGCTCTCCCAGAGGGAGACATGCAGCTCGAACGTCCACGGCAGATGGTAGCACGGGCAATCGAAGGCCCACCGAGTGGCAGACGACAGACCACCGCACCAGAGTGGCAGAACGCGGGGAATCGGCGGGACGGAGGCCGACCACCCCAGTGTCGCCTTGGATGCCCGCAGGACACGTTCCATTGGCACCAGGACTGCCCAAGACAACAACAAAAACAACAACAACAACAACAACTGGCGGGAAACGGGCAGCAGGGGGTGTAGGACCAACAGTTCTGCCCCCCACACCACCTAACCTCCTTCCCGAAGCCACGGCCGAGACACGCATAACACTGGGACAGCTCACCACCCCAGACGACCGGCTGATGCGGGTACCCATCACTCTGAACGGGAGACCGACGGCTGCTCTCGTAGATACAGGTGCGAGCCACGTGTTCGTGGCCCAACACTTGGTGCCGCCAGCGGACGTCACACCGAGACGCTGTGCACTGCGTCTGGACACGAGCACCGGAGTCGGGACAGCCATCGGGGACGCCATCATAACGGTGAGTGTGAGGGAGCTGGTTACCCAGACGGCAGCAGTTGTAGTAGATGGACTCAGGGAGGACCTAGTGCTGGGACAGCCTTGGTTGGTAGAGCATGACACAGTGATAGCGCCGGCCTCTGGGCTAGTGAATGTTGGCAAACATGAGTGCCTGGCAGTGTATGCACTAGGTAGAGCACCACCTCCCCCGAGAGAGCCCACGAAGTTAGAAGATGTGGACAATGATGTACCCCCAGAGTATCAGGATGCATTCAGGCGGCTCATAAGGGAAAGGCAGAGCATCTTCGCCACTGCCGACCCACTCAGGCGCACAAAGGTGACAGAACACCGAATCCCCACTATGCACGACTAACCAGTGTATGAGGCCTCCAGGGGATATGGTTTCCGCGAGCAACGGGTGATACATGAGCAAGTGCACGAAATGTTGCGAGATGGTGTCATTGAACCCTCCAACAGCGCATACAACTCACGCATCGTCCTAGCTTCCAAGAAGGATGGGACCATGCGCTTCTGTGTGGACTTCCGTCCCCTGAATAGTGTCACCATTAGTTCTCCACCACCGCAGATCAGTGTGGACGAGGCCTTGGCAGGCCTGGGCAATGCACGAGTGTTCACGACCCTTGACTTACGTTCGGGGTATTGGCAGGTGTCAATACACCCAGGTGACAGAGAAAAGACTGCGTTCACGGTGCCCGATGGTAGACGATTTCAGTTCTGTGCCATGCCCTTCGGGCTCAAGTGCGCACCGGCCACATTTCAAGCTATGATGACTGGAAGGGTACATTGGCCAGTTCGTGACAGCCTACCTCGACGACGTGATTGTGTACTCCAAGACCTGGGAGGACCATGTGCAGCACCTGTCCCTGGTCCTGGAGCGGCTCCAGATGCACCACTTGACCTGTGCCACACAGAAGTGTCACATTGGATGGAGAGAGGTGGAGTTTTTGGGGCATGTGGTGGATGCTGAGGGTAATCGTCCGCACCCGATGCACCTGGCGAAAATTGCAGAAGCTGAACCCCCTAGAACCCGCAAGCAGTTGCAGAAGCTCTTGGGCCTCGACAACTGGCTGCGGAACTATATCCCGCAGTTCTCCACGCTCACTGCCCCTCTGACAGATCTGTTGTCACCACGACAGCGCTACCAATGGACACCGGCTGCACAGCAGGCGCTGGACAGCTTGAAGGCGGCTTTTCTCCGATGCCACACTCTGTCACGGATAAACCCCGAGAGGACGCTGTACGTGCAGACGGATGTGAGCGCCGAGGGGGTGGGCGCGGTGCTATATCAACGAGACGAAAATGGGGACAGGTGCATAATCGACTACGCCAGTGCCAAGTTCGGCCGCGCGGAACGGAATTACCACAGCAATGAACAGGAGTGCCTGGCTGTGGTATGGGCACTGAAGAAATACCTTCCCCACCTCGAGGGTAGGCAATTTGTATTGCGCACGGACAACCAATGCCTCACATGGTTGCGGACCCTCCAGGGGCGGAAAAGCAAACTCGTGACGTGGGCGCTGTTTCTACAGTCGTTCGACTTCGTTATGTAGCAGGTTCCAGGAGTAGAAAACGAGCTGCCGGATGCCCTGTCACCGGACCCTGATGAGGGCCAGTGCCTGAAGGACGAGGTATCTTGGGACGAGATACTGCCACCTGGCCGTGAGACGGATCACCACCACCCAAGGGACCCAACCTGCCGCCTGCTTGCTCTAGGTGTAGACGACGACCCGCCTCCTGCGGACATGGTCGAGCTGAAACGTCGGGTGCACGATGCCCAACGCACCTCTCAGGACGCTGAGCGCAGACGCGCGAAGCAAATAGCGGAACCATGTGAGACCTGAACTACGAGGGACGGTGTGCTCTACATACGAGGACTGTGACCCGATCAGGAGTGGCGCACCTATGTCCCACCGGAGGCACGTGAAGCGGTGTTGCACTTTATGCATGATCACGACCTGGCCGTCCACCCTGGGGCAGACCAAACACGGCGGGCGGTCGGTCAGCACTACCACTGGCCCGGCATGGCCCGGGACGTGCGGGAGTACGTGAGGACTTGTGAGATGTGTCAAGAGCGGAAAGCGCGGTGGAGCGACGGGATGGAGCAACAACAGCCTCGCATTCCCACTACCCCTTTCCAGTCCATCACGCTGGATGTCATGGGGCCATATCCCCGCACAGCCTGGGGCAAGAGATTCCTGGTGGTAGTGACCGATCTCTTTACCCGTTGGGTAGAAGCTTACCCCACCAGCAATGTACGGGCCAACACCATTGGGACAATATTGCAAACGGAATTCTTCCCACGTTGGGGCTACCCGAGAGACCTGCTGACGGACAATGCCAGCCAATTCGTCGGGAGGCAGTGGCAGGAGATGTGCAACTCGTGGCACGTCGAACACCGGACCACACCTGCCTACCACCCCCGAGCCAACCCGACGGAAAGGCGAAACCAAGAGTTGAAAGTCCAGATGCGCATAAGGCTGGGTAGCGACCATACTAAGTGGAACAACCATCTTGCAGAGGCTCTGTTTTGTATCCGTCGTAGAACCAATGCAGCCACAGGAATGACCCCGGCGGAAATGGTCCAAGGACACAATTTGCCCTTGCCAGGAGAATGGACAGCCCAAGGGGTTGCCGATGAAGAAGAAGATCCAGAGGAGCGCCGTCAACGGCGAGAGGCAGAAATGACAACAGCGCTCGAACACCAGAGGGCCTATACTCGCCAGATAACACCGCAGACGACCCGAATGCCACCGGAACTCCAACCTGGAGAACTGGTATACGTGCGCACGCAGCCAATGTCCAGCGCGCCGAAGAACTACAGTGCCGGGTTGAGCCCCAGATGGTCGGGACCACACCCGATCCTTAAATGGCTAAGTAGGAGCACCTACCTAGTCCGCCTTGATGGACGGCGGGCGCGAAAAGTGCACCGAGACACCATACAGAGAACATCAGTCCCAGGAGAAAATTTGGTCTCTGAAGATGTCACCCTAGTAGAAGTGGACGAAACGCCTACTTCCGACGACTCGATCACACCCCGAGGCATGCGGGGCCTGTTCCATGCCACCCCCAGCCCCGAAACAGCGACCCTGGAAACAGCAGGAAGCTCGGCCACAAGGCCGAGGCAACGCCGTCGGAGACGCACGATGCGGACACAGATCGATGACGTCACCGGGATGCCCGAGGCGGGCGCCGATGCGGCGGGCGAACAACCTCTGGTGACCGAGCCGGACGAGGAGGAGGCAGATGAGCCACTCTCCCCCACCCGAGGTGGATGGGGACATGGTGCCTCCCTCGCCGATGCAGAGTTCAGAGTCACAGTCGAGGAGCCGGCTGAGACGACCCCGAGACGCAACCGGCGACGTCGGTAAGCCCCACGTTACTTGGCAGACTATGTCACAGGCTCGGAGCTGGACGCGTTTGTGTATGACAACCCGGCGAGTACGGGGCGAGAAAGGCGGCCCTAACTCCAACGACCGCCGTGGGAGAGGGCATCCCGATCCTGCTGCCTCGGGTGGAAGCACGGACGGCATTGACCCGGGCTTATCCAGGGGGGGGCATCTGACGTCGTACCTCCGTGCCTCTGGGTTAAAGCCCGGATCACAGCCCTGTCCGCAGCGCGCCGCGGCTTTGGGAATGACGTCACTTCCGCTCCGTGCACGCGAGAGCAGTGCGCCGGCGTCCTGGTCTCGAGTCCCGTGCGAGCCACCTTCGAGGCTAGACGCGGCCGCGAGACGCTCCATAAACTCGCCGCTATTATCGCTTTTGGATTCTGTTCTATAGTGTGTATAATCTCTTTTATCGTTGTCTTTACCGTGTGCGTGAGTGTTGTTTTGTATCTGGCGTGTCCGCGGGCCAAAACACGTGGACTAACACAACTAGCCTGCACCGCACATTTCTCCAGCGTGCGACATCCCTCGGCAGCTACACGGCCGGACGGTCCACCCCTGCCTCCCCGCAGGAGGCTGCTCTACGCGAGAGAGCTGGCGCCGGGCAACACTATAAAACGGCCGAGCGACGTCCGCCACGTCTCCACGCATTCTACGGGGGCGGGTACGCGACAGGTTAGATGCTGAGCTAACCTGGCACCCTCATGAAACACAATTTGAATAAGGACGTTTCCCCCTAGGACACACACCTGGTCTCGAACACGAGAACCCGGACAGCGGCAGTGTTAATCTGAAAGTTTTTATTAAACATGTTCGTAAATCAAACATATTATCTGTTTTGTATGTATACACTGTGTTTCATCAGTAGTTTACAATTTGTCAACCTTTCATTACAGCCAAACACATCTAAAGAAGAGCCACCTGCAAAGAGATCATAATAGATTATAAAAAGCTAAGTGGGTTATTTCAATGAAGAAATGGAATTATCACCTAGGAAATAACCGCCTTCAGAGATACTGCAAAAAAGAAACTGTATCACTCTCATAGGAAAATATGATTTTAAAGACAACAATTATGTTGGAGAGTTCATAGACTGACAACTGCAAAAGCACTGCTGGTGAAATATTTACAGCATGAATTTATGATTAGGTACTGAATATTCTGCTCACACACTTGAGGTAAGAAATTGATTGTCCAGATTCGCAGCTTAGATAAACAAACAAAGAAAAACTGAAAAATTTTCTTTGTCATTTATTTAGCGAAAGAGACTTTTACTAAAAATTAATATGTAAATACCTTTGGCCTTCATTAGTAAACTGTGGTAACTACTGCTAACTTAAGATTTATGTAAAGTGAAATCAAATTATCCTTGTCTGTTAGCATTTCAACTGAATGTTAAAGATAAGCATGAAAATGTAAATAGATGAATTATATTTATTTTAATCATTTTTCATTGTCATTTAATTGTTAATTTATCATGCTGCTGTTTGGCACAAGCATGGTAGCATGAGTCAACTTTACTCTCCTCTTACCATCCTCCTTGTTAACTCAGTTACCACTTTCAATTCTCCTGCTTTCGGAAAACATTTCTGTTTCTAGATTTCCCTCTCTCTGCCCCATGTCCCAGATTTCCTCACCCTCTCGGTCTACTCAGCATTTGATATATTCTAAAGAACCTATCTACCTTGCCGTCTCCCAGGTTCTCGTGTTCGAGATCTGGCGGAGTTCCTAGCGGGAAGGCTGTTTTATTACGTGAAACATGTCCGGGAGGGCGCCAGGCGAACTCGGTGGTTAACCACTAGATGGGTCGTTGGGTACGAAAGTCCCTGCGTGGCCCACTAGGAACGGCGGGGGTGGTCGTGATGTTAGGGATCCCTAATTACTGATGCACTACTGGCCCTACACAGCATAGCACGCTGATCCCTAACTGGATTGGGGAGGTTTCACAAATAACATAAACGAGTCTGTTTTGCACTGTCGTATACACGTCGCGCACAGAGTGTGCGGAGTGGACGTTTAATTAACGTTGGCAATTACACTTGCAGTCATAGGCGTGCACACGGTAGGTGCCACAGGTGCCTTGGCACCACCATTAGGGTTAACGTTATTTTGTTTTTTACAAGCAGAAATAATACATACTTACAAAGATCCGTATTATTTCCACAAAAATATGTTTTCCAATCGTGTCGAGTTACAGATATGTGCTCATAACACTATCAGTAGCTATATCAATTATCAATCGAACCAACTATACACACGGAAACAAGCCAGTTGCAATTACTTGTGTTGTAAACGCGGGCCGCGGCTACGAAACTTCTGAAATGTAAATACTTCTCCTAGTTCTCCTCAAATTACATAGAATGCGCGCTCGGTGTCCACTGTTCACTCCACTCGGCAGGCGCACGGAATAATAGCCGCCGTCCGCCAGGGTTTATTTAAAAAAAGAGAGTTTAGTTAGTTAAAAAGATAGGCTTACTTGATGACTTATATGCAGTCGCCGACAAAACATTTTTGTTGTATTCCAAAAGTTAAAACTTTTGCCCACTCTTGTTTGTGTATTTTTATTATTTTATTATTTTACATATTTTAGGTATGTTACAAAAACTCCCTTAATTTGTTGATTTTAAAACTTAACATTTGAGAATGTTTTTTCTAGCATTTATTTGGCGTCTTCAGAAAACATATAAGTACGGTTTTTCAAAGCCACCAGCATGAATTCCGTGCAAACAATTTGTGCAATTTACTTTATGGCTCAACAAAGCTTAAAACTGTAAATAGTTTAGTAGTTTTCCTGGTGATTATAACATTCAAAGCCATAATTTGTCATAAAAAATGTTAAAAATTTTACATCTGTGTATTTAATGTTTTTTGTTCGGAAACACCTTAAATAGCACCATTTTGCGCTTTCAAAACCAAATTTTTCCGGGGGAGGAGTGTGTAATCTGGCACCACCAATACTGAAGTCCTGCGCACGCCTATGCTTGCAGTTACACTATTTCCCTACACAAAGTACACTATGATTACACTAGGCGCTCTGATGCACCGTCACTAAAATTAAGTCCTCACGCCAGTCGAGGTTGAGGGGGAGAATTTGATTGGAGTCGGCCAATCCCGTAAGTTGCGAACGGCGACGCGCGGGCTCACCTGTGTGGACCGCGGCTCGCTATTAAATTAGTTAAAGTCTTCAATTAGATGTGGCCAGTGCCTGTGCACTTAGGCAGTTAACTGAAAGTCTGTTATTGCGGGAGTTGGCCCGTGCCGTATATTGCACTGCCCCGCGTAATGCATAGTGCGGGGAGTGTTATGTTTACGGGGCTGGGATAGGCCCTACACCATAAAAATACCGGGCGCACACGAGGAGTTGATTAAAAAATTGTTTTGGTGCATGACTATATTTACCAGAATGAATTCAGTGTCGATTATGGTTGATGTCTCCCCGTGGGACGCACGTCCGTCCCGGTCCGCGAGTCCCTCGGTACTGGCGTCTGGCCCTGGCGCGAGGGGAGGAGTGAGCATCCTCTCGCGCCAAGGTTTCTAAAGTTCCGTTATTCGTAAAATATTATATTAATAACAAGATGTAAGTGGCTCTAATTTCATACAATAAAAATTAATAATTAACTTAATATATATACGTTTTAGAAATTAGATGTAACAAGTTTATATGAAATAAGTTTGAATAATCAGAGTCACACTGGAGACTGTTCGTCGCTTGATGACTGCTCCAGTGGCGAATGATAAATGATAATTTGGGGCGGTTTTAATTAAGTCACATACTACGTTATTGAAATCAGGCTGAAGGCCGCAAGGGGATCACTCACAACTGTATTATTAAAAAACCACACGTGAGTGACCCGGGCACTCCTATGTCGCACTTCCTTTGCACTGGGTTGTTAATTAAAAGTGATGTGATCATTAATGTGTGTTGCATTTACCATGTACGGGACTTGGGTTGTCTGGTCGATTAAGTCATGGGCGTTGATTCTACATTTTTCAGCGGCGCTCGCCTGACTCGGGTGGGCCATGGCTAGGGGCGCGTTCTGTTAGCGGGGTCGGATACTGGTGGTTGCAGGTCGGGCTTTAGGGTGGACTTCGGTCAGACTACGTCAACCTTTTGACTGAGACATCTCTGAACCCAATTCCTGCATAGTTGAGACAGACTATATACTTATTATGTTTTCTTATCTTATTATATTCTCCTCCATTTCTCCTTTATCACCTAGCTGTTATTTTATGAACTCTTAATGTGTTGCAGAATTATTTTCTGAGAAAAAACATAAAACATTGGCTGTAAATGAAGGAAACATCTTCAAGGTTCTGTAGCTGCTTATTGAAAAGTTTTGTTTCTCGTGTAAACTGTGTTGTGTAAGATTTTCTGTTTGCATCCATGCAACCGAAGAAGCATTTAGGTTTTATGTTTTAGAACCCATAGCGATTTTTAATAACATAATTTAATTTTCAGATAACTCTTCTACCTACGGCTGTTCAGCTGTTTTTGCATTCCACAGAAGAAACAACTAATACATATCGAGTGGAACTTCAGAGATTTGCCTTTAAATAGGCTCACCAATTCGAAATAGCATTTGTTAATATGTGTATTCGGGTCGGTTTTATGACCTTCGGTTAAATCTAGGGCTCTAATTTAACTTCAAGATAGCTCTTATTTTGGTTTTACGATCCTTGGTTAATGCCTGAATCTGGGATATTCTTCCGGTTAAAGTTTACAGTGGATGAACTGAGGGCTGAGGCTAACGAGCATCAGAAAATATATCAGGCGAGGTTACTTGTTGACAGTGATAGTGAGGATAACTATTTGGGAATTTCCAGAGTAGTTTAATGCAGGTTTCGATGAACTAATTTAATTCTGCACATAAAAATTCTTCTTTCACTAGATCGAAGTTTGGTTATAAATTATGTGATGTGATAATGTAGGTAGGCCTATCGCTAATTTTTAAATTATATTTGTCTTTAATTAATACCTAAGGATATATATATGATGACTTAAAAACATGTTTTAATTTGCTGCATTTAAAAATTCAGAACTATTGTCATTCCAACCAATAAAACTCGTGTGTTCGTGAGAAATAAATTGCAATGAATTACCAGAACTTTTATTTAGAATATATAGTATGCAGATTTATTCGTAATGAAGTAACCCTATCCGGGATTTGATCATACTTCAGACGACTCCAAACATGGGTCAAATATATTCCGACTGCAAGTAAATGTGAAAATAAAGAATATCCTCTTCCCCCTCCCTATTTTACAAACCTATACAACCTTCATATCATGCAAGTAACATATGTGGATTATAATATTGAGATGAAAATGACATCAATAAAACCCACCAGTGAAATGAAAATCGCTATTTAGTTTCATGATGCAGGGTCTCAATGGATGATGAAATAAACATTATAGCAGAAGAAATATCTCTGTAACAGAAATTACGATGGATTAAATTAAAACCGATTTAAGATGACTTACTCTGACGTCTAACCCACTGCCTCGCGGATTGGTATTGAATGATTGCGTTTGTGCCCGGTGCCAATCAGTGATTTCGTGCACTGATACACGAGACTATCTCAGGGCGGATATTCGCCATGTGGCTGGAGGCAGCGGTACGTCGGCAGAGTCGACTTCTTGTGCCCTTACTGGCCATCTCAGGCATCACACACACAGTAATTAGTCACTACAGGAATGTTCAGAAAGTACGGAAATAAATTACGAAGTACAGTCGCGGGGTTTATTTCACAAACCACTCTCGTACATGGTGCTGCCCAGTAGCTGACCTGTCTGGTGCATGAGAGAAGCTCGTCTGGTGCGCGTTGAGTTGCTGGCGAAGGCTCCACATGTCCCGGCGCGTGCGTCCCTCCCGGAGGGTTGAGTTCTTCTGATGAGGCCGCGGGCTGCTGGCAGCTGCCCTGACCATTCCCGCGCGAATTCTGCGCGCCAAAGCCGAAAGACCGGACAGGTCAACTAGTTTGGCGTGATTGCACAGTGAACAATTTTTAGCAGACAAAACATGCCTTTCATGGTTTTTAAAAGTATTACTGTAAATTGTTACCGAATTTATATCCATAAATCGGCGAAGCTTTCTCTCGTCCTGCATCGATAGCGCCGTCTTGCGTCTATCGATATATAATTGCGGCGCAGGCCGAACGGCGCACTGCACTGCACACATCGACACCACGGCAATGAGCAGTAATGGTCTAAGTGACCGGAGGGAGCACCAACAGGTGTCATCAACTCTATTGCAGTGAAATCAGTGTTGGCGCGCAGATGATGGATCCATGGCATGCTGAGACGAACGACCTTGGTGCCCACGAAAGGCAACTGAGCTGGCTCTCCGCAGCACCGTGCCACATGGGGTCGCTTTCGCGTGCGATTTTTATAAAGTGCAGGAAGCGAATCAGGCCAAGAATTGAACATGTCCATTGCATATCCATTGTGTATAGTGTGTGTCATAGGCGTGCGCAGGACTTCAGTATTGGTGGTGCCAGCTTACACAACAGCCCTGTCATTCACGGACTCGAGCCTAAAGCGGGGGGTCCGGGGGTCCTCCCCCGGAAAAATTTGGATTTGAAAGCGCAAAATGGTGCTATTTAAGGTGTTTCCGAACAAAAACATTAAAAATACACAGATGTAAAAAATTTTAAATTTTTTTATGACAAATTATGGCTTTGAACGTTATAATCACCAGGAAAACTACTAAACTATTTACAGTTTTAAGATTTGTTGAGCCATAAAGTAAATTGCACAAATTGTTTGCACGGAATTCATGCTGGTAGCTTTGAAAAACCGTACTTATATGTTTTCTGAAGACGCCAAATAAATGCTAGAAAAAACATTCTCAAATGTTTAGTTTTAAAATCAACAAATGAAGGGAGTTTTTGTAACATACCTAAAATATGTAAAATATTAAAATAATAAAAATACACAAATAAGAGTGGGCAAAAGTTTTAACTTTAGGAATACAACAAAAATGTTTTGTCGGCGACTGCATATAAGTCATCGAGTAAGCCTATCCTTTTAACTAACTAAACTCTCTCTTTTTTTAAATAAACCCTGGCGGACGGCGGCTATTATTCCGTGCGCCTGCCGAGTGGAGTGAACAGTGGACACCGAGCGCGCATTCTATGTAATTCGAGGAGAACTATGAGAAGTATTTACATTTCAGAAGTTTCGTAGCCGCGGCCCGCGTGTACAACACAAGTAATTGCAACTGGCTTGTTTCCGTGTGTATAGTTGGTTCGATTGATAATTGATATACTGATAGTGTTATGAGCACATATCTGTAACTCGACACGACTGGGAAAAATATTTTTTTTTTGGAAATAATACGGAATTTTGTAAGTATGTGTTATTTCTGCTTGTAAAAAACAAAATAACGTTAACCCTAATGGTGGTGCCAAGGCACCTGTGGCACCTACCGTGCGCACGCCTATGGCGTGTGTCCATTGCATTTCCAGTGTGTACTGTGTGTCAAGTGTGTGCATTGCATGTTCATTGCATGTTTTGTGTGTACATTGCATGTCCTGTGTATGTGAGTATGTGTACACTTCATTTCCTCTGAGTGAATTGTGTGTAAATTGCGTGTCCATTGTGTATTGCGTGCCCATTTCTTTGGTCAAATTTGCTTCCGAATGTACTTCATTTTTTTGAGTGTGCTTCCTTAGTTCCGAGAAAGTGATGCATGTCCAGATGGACTCTAGCACAGAGTGAGCACAGAGGGGGTGGGTGCCATATAAATGGGACGAAAATTGTGACAGGTGCATAATTAACTACACCAGTACCAGGTTCGTCCATGCCGAACGGAACTACCACAGTAATGAAAAGGAGTGCTTGGCAGTGTTATGGGTACTAAGGAAGTACCATCCCCACCTGGAGGGTAGGTCATTTGTGCAGCACATAGAAAAACAATGCCTCACATGATTGCTGACCCTCCAAGGGCAGAACAGCAAACTTGTGAGGTGAGCGCTGTTTCCACAATTGTTCGACTTTGTTGTGGAACACATTCTGGGAGTGGAAAAAAAGTTTCAAGAAGCCCTGTCCCAGGACCCCGATGAGAGCTCGTGCCTGGTGGACGATGTATCGTGGGATGAGATAGTGCCACCTGGGCGCTAGACACGTGACCAAAACTCAAGTGAACTAATCTGCCGCCTGCTTGTGCTAGGTGTGGAAGTCAACCCGCCTCCAGTGGACCTGGTTGGGCTGAAACATCGGATGCACGATGCCTAATGCACCTCCCAGAATGCCGAGCGCAGACGAGCGAAGCAAGTAGAACGAACCACGTAAGACCTGAGCCATGAGGGACCCGACCAGGTGTGGTGCACACACGTATCACCAGAAGCATGCGAAATAGTATTTAGCTTCATGCACAATCACGACCTGGCAGGTCACCCAGGTGCAGACCAAGCACGACTCGCGGTCGGTCAGTAACACCACTGGCCCTGCATGGCCTATGATGTGGCCGTCTTCACAACTAGGCATCCTTGCAGCTACTGTGATATGTCGTTTGCATTTTCCAATGATGTACGAACACACGAGAGGAGCAAATGCGTAAAGAATCCTTCTCGTACGAAGTTACGCTGCGACGTTTGATTTACACGTATTGACAGTTTGCGATGGCACGAAAAAAATGTAAAGGTGAAATCCATGTGCCTACTGATGAACTAGATGCAGATATTTCGACTCCTCGCGTTAGATTGGAGACTCGTATGCGTACAAACACAAAAACAGATGATCAGAAACCGAATGCGATGAGGCCTGGACATGAATCTAAGCCCAAGTCTGTTCTAGGTGCATTATAGGTAAACGATAACGGATTCCACTTGTCGAAATCTGCATTTCGTGGAACGTTGAAAAACTGCTACTATCTAAATACGTTTATTGAGTCGAAAGGCATTTGTACTTTTCTTGACGATATCAGACGGAACATTATCAATCAGTTTAATGATGAAGTAGCTACATAGCGACCTTTAAAATATAACTTGTGGTTGGACAGTGTAAATGGCAAACCATATCCTTTCGAGGACAAAGTGAAGAGTGTGCATTCAAGACAGTGAATACTCCAATTTACAATTCCGACTATGTGAAGAAGTCTGTTAAGCACAGTATCGAGAAACTCTGTTGGGAAGAAAAAGACTATGTAGGCAAAGGATCTGGCTAGTCTCTGTCTTCAGTAAACCGATTAGAGCTAAGAATTATTCAGTACAAGCCAATGTAGAACTAAATGTTTATGAGATTTCTAACTTTAGCAGGTATTACTTTGGTAGAATAGAAATTATATAATAAATTGTATTTGTAAAAAAAGTTTTTTTAACCTGTCTCTTTTATGTAAAATTATGTGATATTTAATTTAAATAATTTTTTTTGGGCATTGATCGAGGATCGAAACTGAGGAAGGATATCGATTGTATAAATTATTAAATTAATAAGTGAATTTTTTTTGCTGATTTTTAGAATTTTTCCATAATTTCTAGGTTAATTATTACGAATTTTCAAGATGGCGGTCATTTCGGCTTAAAGGAGGCTGGTTTATGAGGAACTTAAGCAACTTTTAGGATTCTGAACATGATTTTTTAAATAAGCATTTTTTTTTTCTAAAATAATTTTTTCCATCGATCAAGTATCGATCAAAGAACCGATATCGATCGAATCATTCATTATATTAATGTTATTTTTTCAATTAGTTTTGGAAGTTTTCGTGTATTTATAGGTAAATAATTACGAATTTTCAAGGTGGCATCCAAATTTCCAGATGGTGGGCGCCACAGTAACAATAAATAATTTCTGCACTCTAGTGGGTAAAAATTAAACGAACATAGCGGTAGTGCACTCTAACAGACGAAAACAAGATGGCGACACCCAGCAGACGAAAACAAGATGGCGGACGTGATGTCATACTAGCTGGTTATATATGTACCTTGGCATTAGTGGTGGGAGGCCAGACTGCCGGTGGCTTCAGTGAAGGAAGGATCTGTCGCCATTTTTTATTTTTGCCCTCATCGGGTTCGCACCGAGGACTCCATGATACAAGTTCGTATTTTATTATAATTTTATTAAAATTTGATCAATCTATTTTTTAAAATTTAAAAATTTTTCCTGGTTTTTAAAATTAAATAATTACGGATTTTCTAGAGGCGGTCGAGAAGTCATAATACAAGATAGCGGAGTGTTTTATGTACATTAAATTTTTTTTTATAAATTTTATTATTTTTTCCGATTTTATAGTCCTATAAAAAATTCGGATTTTCAAATTGGCGGCCGTAACTAAACTGCAACGATGACATCATATACACATCCAAGAAGTCGGGCATAACGAAACGTGCAACTGTTTCTAGAATTCAGGATGGTGACCGTGACAAAATGTGTAACGGGTGTTTTTTTAAATAATATTTTATTAAAATTTGATTAATTAAATATTTTTATGAATTTTAATTTTTTTCCTTGATTTCTAGAACAATATTTACGGATATTCAAGATGGCGGCCATAACGAAAATTGTAATTTTTCTAGAATTAAAGATGGTGGGTACGATGTAATAAATTTTTATTACTTTTTAAAAGTTTTATTAAGAATATTTTGTTATATTAATAATAATGTATATGTTTACTCTTAACCGGGAATCTAATCGAAGACCAAAATCGATTAAGTAACCAAACATTTGAAATAAGCAATTTTTAAAAATATGTTTTAGACAATTTCGGAATTTTTTGGTCAAAAATTAAAGATTTCAAGTTTATGGTGAAAGGTCAAGGTCAAGGTTTTTTTTATCGGTGGCTTAGGCGGGGCTTGTCGTCGGGTAATTTAAGCCATCTTGGGGAATTTTGGTTCATTCTTAGGCAAAAGTCTTTTTAGTTTTTTTGAATTCCGAAATTTTAAATTTTTATGGAATAAAACAAGAAATTTTCCCTAAAAACGGGAATTTTTCCCTCGAAATAGGAAAATTTATAGGGATTTTGAGTCTTTTTGAGGAATTTTGAGGAATTTTGACACCAAAAATGGCTTCCGTTACGTCATAATCCAAGATGGCGGTCGGCACTACAGCACCTTAGCCTAAAGCCTGTGCCCGATTATACTCTTCTATTTGACTTATGTTCAGGTGTAAATTCAAGAAGAATGTGTTCTTAGTGTAGGCTCAGCACAAAAAGGAGTAATTTAATTATAAAATAAATTATAAGAAACAAACTAGGAAACGTTAAACTGCAAATAAAGATTAAATTAACACTTATAATAATGGGTAGGTAGCTATAATACTAGGATAGCTTTATTATGAAGCAGTACAATAATTATAATTAATATTTAAAAACAAATATCTGAAAAATAATCACAATACACACAATGTAAACATTCTGAAATTTACAGTGAGATACACCTAGTTGCTGCAAAGTTGTTCTCACGTGCGCGACCTTAAACACACATTATGTAACACTTAAAAATATCTCTTCAAAATATTAGTGACACTACAGCAGATGCAAGAGAGGTATAGAGTTAAATTTTCAGAAATAGCCCTTAAGAAATTAGAACTAAAGAGAAAATGAATAAAAAAATATACATGGTTGTGAGACCCTCAACTCACAATGGTCTAGGGATTAGATAGTAGGGGAATTAAACATGGCATCAATGGCTGCCATGGCTGGCCAATCCCCTTCTAGCACATGATGCATGCTACCCCTTCTTGTATGGTCAAAACCCTGCATAATCAGGCGTATAGGCCTGATGCGAACTTTGAGTATTTCCTTACTAGGCCCTTCCCAAATACACCTATTTTTAGTAGGTATAGGAAATTAAAGTTAGACCAACCTTAAGTAAACATGAATATACCCTTCAGACAATAAATTGTGTAAATATCCCAAGGCCAATATATTACATATATTATAATATGTCCTATTTTGCCCTGATGCTGCTACTCTTACGGGTCAAAACCCGGATCGCTAATCACAATTAACACTCAGGGGAAGGTGTTCACTTCTGCGGAATGATACACATGTCCAGGTTGCAAAGCCATGCTATTGTAGTACTCAGAAGTGCTACTAAACAGTGAAACATAAGTAGGAAAAAAAATGCCAGCTAATCTTTCAGTATTCGCCAGAGATGTGTAACACCTTACCATGGTAACGAGCAAAATTTTTTTGTTCTCATGTTGAAACTACTAAATACACTTATAATACTTAACTCGGACACGAAATTTACCGTAAAAAAATGTACAATTCTTTAAAATAAAGCCGAGCGTGATAAATATACGCAAATTGTGTTTTCAACTAAATATATATATGTCGACTATAGAATCATTCCATCTGCAGATCGAAATTTTAAACTGTATAATAAAACGGCCCCAATAAAAGCGAAAAAGACGTGAGAAAAAAAAACCAAACACAGGCCTTGGACAAGTAATATGATTGAAATACAGCTCATCTCGTTGAAATTCACTATTAACAGTTAATGGTATAACGTTTCCCTGTGGCTTTGTGAATTTTGGTTCTCGCCATCCGCCACAGATGGCAGCACCGTGGTTACACATATCCGTCGCATGTGACATCCGTTACATTCAAGAAGTGTAAAAACTTCACTACTAACAGTTAGTGCTATAACGGTTTCCCTGTGGCTTTTTGAATTTTGGATCACACCATCCGCCACAGATGGCAGCACCGTGGTTACACATATCCGTCGCATGTGACTTCCGTTCCATTCAAGAAGTGTTAAACTTCACTATTAACAGTTAGTGCTATAACGGTTTCCCTATGGCTTTGTGAATTTTGGTTGGCACCATCCGCCACAGACGGCAGTTACTCGTACCAAATGCCGCGTGCCGAGAGCTAAGATGTTACGCATCGACAGCGTGTAGACGGTTCACTCGAGGATCCTGGTGCCCCCGAGCTCGTGCACCACAGACCTCCTCGCACGCCCCCGCCACAGGCGCGGGGAGTGGTGGGCACCCAGCTCCAGGAGCAGCGCCGCGAACGACGCCAGGACGCCGCAGACGAGGATGAGCAGGGCGGCGCGGAAGTCCTGCAGGCCGACGCTGATGAAGTTGGTGCTGTGCTCGCAGACGGGCTTCTCCGTGGCCCAGCGCCTCCACTCCCTGCTGATGTACCCGGCCTCCCGCAGCCAGCGGAGTCTGGAGCAGAGCGCACCCCTATCGCCACGACGTGTCGTCCGCCCCTCCCACAACGGAGACGGATCTCCCGTAACATTTCACTGTCGCGCCCGCCTCTTCCGCGGTGAGCGGAAACGACTAGTGAGATTGCATTTCAAGCTTACAAAATATTAACGTAATGAAAAAAAAAATTGGTTTTCTGTAAAGTCGGTTTACGGACGATAGTTTAACGTGACGACGTCATAAAAAAACATTGATGAAACGATTGCATACTTTATGAATAAAATTGAATCATTTTTTTTAATAATAAAAGAATAAATACTTGAAATTATACTAGTAATCAGATTTTTAAAAAGCAAGAATAATTAACCTTTATTGCCGAAATTGTTGTTGTAATAAGCAATGAAAACCACATTAACTTTTCACTTCACTTTATAAACAGTCTAGTGGAAGAGAGATAGATGCGGCGCAAGCGTACAATGAGCGTAATGGGACACAGCGTAACGAAACAATGTGCGTAACGGGGCACAGCATAACGGAACAATGTGCGTAACGGGACACTTTTTCGTGCGTGCAGCCGGCGTTTATCGATTTATTAGACGTCACGTCAAAAATATTATTCTTTGAATTCATAGAATGGGAAGAATAATTAATTATTTTCATCAACAATAAAAATAAACGACAAAGTAATGATGGAACACTATATATTCTTGCACTCAAAACAATTTTTAACGTATTTATAACATAAACAAACATGGCTACCACCGCAGCCAAGTACTCGGCTCCTATTGGTCGCAAGAAGAAACGCTAATCCACACGGGTCCTTCTGTTCCGTGAGATACGTCTCTGTTTCCGTCTCATTGTACAACGTGCCCAAAGTGCAGAAAAGGCAGTAGATGGCTTGTGCGTACAAAAATGTCATCAGGTGATTTATAAAAAAATTCCAGTTTAACCATGATAAAAAAAGGAATTTGAACTCTGCGTGTTTACTCAAGCTAGAAAAGGAATTGACAATAAGGAGGTCGTCTACTGCATCAATCTTTGTTTGGGTGTGAGAGTGCGCATGGGTAAATAAATTTTTTATAACGTTTCTAATCATGTGCAATACATGTATACGATTTTATGGGAATAAATCGCATTTCTCGACATTTTTTTAAGGTAAACTAAAATGAATAGTTAACATCACATACGATAGTTTAGGTTAATAACTTCAATTGCATACTTATGGACATTTCCAAAATAAAAAGTTTTATTAGCTGAATAAACTGTCATTAGCAGACATTGAGCATTAAAAGGCACGAAAATAAGTAAACATTCAATACACAAATAGTTTTTGAAACACTACGGACATAAATACAAATGGAAATGACTTTGGTAACCCAGAATACCGAGAGAAAAAAAAAACATCTTACACTATCGACACAAAGTCACGTGTTTGATCCCAAACCTAAGAAAGTTTCAAAAGTTAACTGAACCTGCTTTTGTTTTGGAAATCCCGATGCCTTGAGTCTTTGGTTACAACCATGTAAAGTAAAAATCCTTCCTCTACCTTTCATGCCACTTATGCAGAACTAACTGCAAAATAGAAGCAGTAACAAATTTGAATACACGTAAAACATTTTTTTACATTAACTGGTGCAAGAAATCTGCATATCCAAATGACCATATACAAGATGTATTAACAATGAGTGTTGTATAAGAAAGATGCACCTCATACAGGGTTGATCAGATGGCGACACTGTGACTCACTTGACAGTTATCATCTCCCTGTACGGAGACCCGGTCTGCACCGGTATGGCGAACACGTATGCCGGGAACATGAACACCTCCTTCAGGTCGCACTTGTCCATCTCGTTCCACGTGTCGGCGATGATCTTGTACGCGCTCATGTCCACGTGGAAGGCCATCATCCCTCGCCGCATCAGCTGCACCCCGTGCTCCTGACGCAGGAAGGCTTGGTGCTTCGGCCGCAAGAGGATGTCCTCGTGGAACAGTTTCCAGATAACGGGCGACGAAGTCTCCTGCGGGACCACCAGCACAACATTCTCACCTGTGAGATCATCGGCGAACGATACCCTACTGTGAGACCACCAGCAACCATTATCTATTGTTAGATGATCACAATATCCAGATCCTCTGTGAGACCATCAGAACTTTATGTATCCCGAGAGACCAACAGAACATCATACTCTGCTGTGAGACCCAACTACAATATCACATTCTACTGAGACCTCCAGTGCACCAAGCTCTACCGTTAGACAAAAAAAAAAACAACATAAATCTCTTCTGTGAGACCATCAGCGTATCTATTTTTTTTACTTTGAGTCGAACATCACACCATGCTCTACTGTGAGATTATTAGAACATCATGCTATACGCTCATCTTCGTGAGAAATTAAGTAAATGCAAAATGTTCATAATTTTTTAAAACTAAAGTTTAATTTTTTTTATCTGTTTTGGTGCTTGATTATAATATTGAAACTCTATGAATTTTAGTTATTTTTTTAAGGAACCTTTATAATTCCTTTGTCAACTGAAGGGTTTGCACTGAAATTGATTGAGTAATGGGATTGTTTTTCATATTACATTAAAAAAGAACACATAATAAACTTACACTGACATAGTTATCATATTTGTGGTTGTATACGATGTCGTCAAATGCTATTTTCAGAGGACTTTCAATGAGCTCGGCCAATGTGTTGATAGAAGAACTGGGCGACTGCAACAGCGACACGATAATGGCCGAGTACGATGTGAAAAAGAACACGGATAGAATGAATAAAACGAAGAACAGTGTTCTTGAAGACATTCCATCTGGTGTTCTTGAACAACCTGTAACAAAAATACAATCTCGTTATCATTGGTGAGAGGGTCAGACTGAAAAATCTCGCTGGTTTAATGACCCAAAGGATAGATTCCACAACTCTCTACAGTCGGGAAAGTGTCACCTCCTTGGTTGCTGAAGAATCAAGTGTGTTATTTCTGATTCTATACTCTTTGGTTGAGTTTTAGCCACTGATAAGCCAATCGCAGAAGCAGCTATAAGGAAAATGTCCATTTTACCTGTAAACTTATCGGTAAACATGTCAAATATCTACATAAGATTCATTTAAAAGTTTTTTAAAAATGAAAATATTGATGGAGCTCATTACAATAAATTCACGGACTTAGTCAAAATTAGGGTAAAGCTTATTTCATTTCATCATGACTTTAGTCAAAACAGACTGTCTCAATCAAATGAAATGTACCGCGATGTTTATAGATTTACTCCACCGTGCGAACATAATAAACAAAAGAAAATGATATTCGGTACATTCCAGCAAACGCAGCAAACCGAGCTTGTGTAAATGCTTATGACAATGTACAGTTGTAGCGTCAGATTGATTTACAAGCAGTTCAGCTGTTATGTATAGTCTAATACTGTGCTGTGCTTGATAAAAACACATTTTGATTATGGCCGGACCTTAGGCCGGGTTTATAAACGGCGCATGAAACGCAAGAGCGCAAGTAATGCAAGCCGCAACATTTTCAGAAATAACTTTTCAGAGTACAGAGTTATAAATTACGCCAGGCGGAATAGCGCAACCAAGTACCTATTGTTCAACTTCCAACATTATTGCATTTTGGCTTGCGTTTTCGACGGTCATATTTGAAGGGAATTGTTCTGAAATTTTTTATAGATGCAGACGTTATGTGCAAATTAGCCCGCAATGTTCATCTTATTACAAACATCACGTTTAACACTTGTTAAACTTTCACACAGTGACAGAAAATAAATTTTTAAATTAAATTACTGAAATTTTTTTTGTGTTAAATTTGGATTATTAATAAAACCCAGGGACAAAAAAACATGTTTTCTACTGTTATATATTTTCAAGTTACAGGGATAGTGAAGTATTGCTACTTGCGTGATGTATGAACGACTGCGACTTTCTTGCGTTGGTTACGTTTTGCGCTGTGGCCAATTGCATTCATCACTGCTTCGCAGAATTTTTAGAAATCAATAAACAAAAAGCCAAAACAAAACTATTATAGGACAAACCAGGAGGTTATGGGTCGCAAATAGGCGACCTGGGACTCCTGCACGGTCCACGGGGTTCGATGCCAAGTCGCGGTACTCGGGCCCCTAGGGCCACACTGGCGATGATGAAATCCCCTGTCAGTCGGACTTGAGTATGCTTGGGGTTGCTTCATTAAGCAATTATTCTGAGCCTGTTGCGTAGTTGCGTTCCATGAGTAGTATATACCCAGCCTGATGCTGCAATCGCAATAGCGCGACGGCGCGATGCGATGATGGCGATGAGACAGCAACGTATCTCTTTGTTTTCAACATACAGTTTTTTACCCGCGTGACACCATGACTAAACGAGTGCATACAAAATGTTTCTTGCTATTAAATACGCACCCAACATACAGCAACCATCAATGTTTGAAGTTTTTTTAAATGGATATGTTTGACAGAGTAATTAATTTGACTTACATTTAACATTAAATTGTATAAATCACTGTGCGTAAACACATTTCAGAGATTTCACGGAATATTTAGGAAACACAGCCATAAAAATACAATAATAATAATATAATTACCAATGCACATGTATTAAAGTCTTTGGAAAACATAAATGTGACACGCCTATGATGCGATAGAAATAGAAAATATTTCTAATCGGAAATTCTGTCGCGTCCTGCTTGTTCACGCTGATTTCATGAGCGAAAAACTGTTGGATTCCGTTTACGTTCCACTTGGGGGGGGGGGGGGGGAGAGAGAGAGAGAGAGAGAGAGAGAGAGAGAGAGAGAGAGAGAGGAGGATTTTGCAAGAGCAACGGTCCTCCTCAGAAAAGAGATGTTTTCTGCTTCATGGTAAAGGGGGGGGGGGGGGGGGGCTCCGGGATCTACGCCCATGGCTGACGTTATAAATGTGTCTAACGTGATTGGTTGTCGATCCTTGCACACCGGCCACCCTAGCGAAACTTGATTGGCTGAGGCGTTCGGCCTTGCCAACTACAGCCGAGCACTATATACATGTATAGGTAATTATGCTGGCAGTTCTTAACATAGAATAAGTTTATCAATTAGCTAGCTCGTTACTCGAATTCAATAGCTCAATGCTACTCAGGCGCTGGGGCTAGGGCTTATCGATGTCAGATTTGATACCTAATCTCGCTAAATGCTGACTGCCTTTTGCTGGCGACAGGCGCCCTGCCGCTCTATCCTTGCTGAAGTGAGGTCCAATGCACCAGCTCGCGATTTAATTAATTACTTATGCGTGTAAAAATTTAGGAAATCTGAATTAAGTTTATTTAAATTTTAATGCACAATAATTATCTTCTCTATTATCTTTGAAAGATTTGTGCAATGGGAGTGCATGACTTGATGCAAGTTTTTGGACATACGCCATTGCTAAGCACATGTATGTCTGTAGAAGAAAACTACAAAAAAACCCAGAAGACAAAAACACAAATTGCTTAATTTGTGTTTTTTTGTCTTTTGGTTTTTTTTGTAGTTTTCCTCTACATACATACATGTGCTTAGCAATGGCGTATGTCCAAAAACTTACATCAAGTCAATATTATCTTCTCTATTTGTAAGTTTCAGGATTTGGCTGGCAGCCCGGTGGGTGACGATACCTCAAGTGACCCACACAAGGGGTTCATGCACCTCTGGTTATGCCCAGGGGCGTAGCCAGGGAGGGGGGGGGTTTAGGGGTTCAAACCCCCCCCCCCCCTTAGCACCAAATCTTTAATTAAATTTCTTATTCATCACTCAAACAAAATTCATATAAAATTTTTACCATTACAATATTTAAATTTAAGTACCGAAAACTGCTAAAATAGCACTATTTTACACCTTAAAATCCCAATTTTCCCGGGGGAGGACCACCGGACCCCCCACTTTAATACGGGGGGGGGGGGGATGCTTCTTAACACCCCGCATACACAAATCCTGGCTACGCCACTGGTTATGCCACATCCAGATGCGGATACAAACCTAACGCGGACCTCGTGTTCAAGCACAAAAAAAAAAAAACGCGAGGTAGAAACTTTTCTGCCTAGCCCAACTCTTCTCCTGTACCATCCTTTTTTGGCCGTACTTTATTTACCTGCACTCTTCATGCATGCCATATTGCACCCGGCATGACTGAGCCTAGGGTTTTTTTACCCGTGTCTATGCAGGTTCCACCTGGACTAGTTATATTCTAAGAGTTAAGATAGGGGAGTTAACCATGGCATCACGCTGCCACGGCTGGCCAGTCCACGATTAAAGCACACAATCCATGCTGCCCACCCTGCATGGCTGAAACCCAGCATGATTAGGCGCACAGGCTTCGGCCCAGTACACTTAGAATAAGTTAAGGTTAGGAAAAATAAAATCTGCTTTAAAATCTGCGCGTCGCCAACCGTCGCGCTATTTTTGATCCCAGCATGAAACTATAAGTTGTTTAATGCCACGTAATTTTAGGTTAAGTTTGTACAACTGTATGGGTGCTTGGTGAAATAGTTACAGCCTACAAGTCTGTTCAAAGGCGTAGTCAGAAAGGGGCAGGGAACATTTCAGGGGAACACCTGACCAGCCGTTTTTTTGTGAGCTGGGAAGGGCAGCATTCCATATACCACTTTCCCCAGACACCCAAAATAAGGCTTATCGAAAATTTATTCTTGTAATACAGGATGGGGCAAAATGTTTGTTTCGGTTTTGAAGGGCAAAAAAAAAAAAAAAAAAAACCGGTGCAACTTACAGAAATGAGGTTAATTTTATTGGAATCAGTATACACCCCTATTTTTTTTTTTTTTTTAAATCAAGCTGTGAGGATAACTTCAGGAAGATGATGGCCATCAACAGCGATGCATGCACCTGTCTAAGTGTCTGGTTCCGACAGGACGGCGCTACAGCCCACACGGCTCGGGTCTCAAAGCTACACTTGGACGGGGACGCACCACAACGCCGAAATGCCTAATTGATCACAACGCCGACAGCTAGAAAACTGCTGTGTACCACAACACCGAAATACACTAACGCCGAAAAATGTCATTGCAGGACTGCCACAAAGGTTAGGTTAGACTAGGATAGATTAGACTAGGTTAGGTTAGACTAGGTTAGGTTTGGCTAGGTTAGGTTAGGCTAGGCTAGGATAGGCTAGGTTAAGTTAGGTTATATTATGCTTGGTTAGGTTAGGTTAGGTTAGGTAAGGTTAGGTTTGATTGTGATATTTCGGCGTTAAGGGACATTTAAGAAACACACACAAATTCATTCAGTTGTTATTTCGGCGTTGTGGTACACAGCAGTTTTCTAGCTGTCGGCGTTGTGGTCAATTTTGACATTCGGCGTTATGGTATTTCGGCGTTGTGGTAACGACTCCACTTGGACAGGTGTTCCCTGCGCGCCTGGTGTCTCTGAGGTGACGAGTGGTGGACCGCGCACTCACCGTGTCGGGGCGTTGTGACTTCTTCCTGCGGGGCTGCCGCGAGGACATCGTCCTCACTCCTTGGGAGAACTGGAGATATGCGAAATACGGGAGGAAAACATCGCTACATCCTTCGAAATGTGCCTAGAAGCGGTAGAAGAGTTTCCGAAATGCATCGCTGCTGATGGCCACCATTTCCAGAACTCGATACAAAAACTGAAGATGTATACTGATTCCAATAAAATTAACCTCATTTCTGTAAGTTGCTTCTTTTTTTTTTTTTGACGTGACAACGTCTTATAAATCGACGAACGCCGGCTATGCACGCACGGAAAAATCATGACTCATTGTCACGTTCCGCCTGAGCCGAGCGTGCAAGAACCGGCCAACCACCGTGCGAGAAAATCTTCTATAATATCAAACAGGTTAAGGCGGGCTTTTTTAAACTAATTGTTCGTGATTATATTTAAACAAATTATTTATATTAAATTTGAAAAAAACCTTAAATATTATTTAAAAATTAAAAAAAGTATGCAATTTTTCATCAATGTTTTATTATGACGTTATCACGTGAAATTATCGTCCGTAAACCGACTTTACAGACAAACCACCCCCCCCCCCCACTTTTTTTTTAAGAACCCTTCAAAACCGATACACACAATCAGGGGCGCAACAACAAGGGGGGGGGGGGGCAAGGATATTTTGCCCCCCCTCCTCCCTCTGAAACCTTGAAGTGGGGGCAAACGGGGGCAAAGAAAGTGTTGTGCAATCAATTTTAAGATAGTAAAAAACTGCTTAAATAGCACCATTTCCCACCTTGAAATACAAATTTTCCCGGGGGAGGACCCCCGGACCACCCGCTTCAATAGGGGGGGATCGATGATTCTTTATAAAAAGGTATCTTGCCAACCCCCCCCCCCCCCCCCCCTCCTTTTGGAAATCTAGTTGTTGCGCCCCTGCACACAATGTGGCTTCGCTCGGCGCGGGACAGGTGTGTGTACCTTGCTGGCAGATGACGCCGAGGGACGCGAGCAAGGCCTCGCCCCAGTCCGCGGCTGGCCGCGCGTCCTCCGGCCACGCGGCCAGGCTCGCCTCGGCGCGCTGCGCGGCCAGCAGCGCCGCGGTCAGCAGCAGCACCGTGGCCGCGTACACGCGCCACACGCGCGCGCTGAATGGCATCGTGTAGATGTTCGACACCGACGACAGCGGCGGCTCCCGGAATATGAACCGCGGCCTGCCGCCACACAACACCGCTTCACGTCACACCACCATCACATATACTCTAACAAACCGATTTTGATGAAACTTTTTTTTTTGACGTGACAACGTCTAATAAATCCATGAACGCCGGCTGCACGCACGGAAAAGTGTCCCGTTACGCACATTGTCCCGTTACGCTCATTGTCCCGTTATGCTCATTGTACGCTTGCGCCGCATCTATCTCTCTTCCACTCGACTGTTTATAAAGTGAAGTGAAAAGTTAATGTGGTTTTCATTGCTTATTACAACAACAATTTCGGCAATAAAGGGTTAATTATTCTTGCATTTTAAAAATCTGATTACTAGTATAATTTCAAGTATTTATTATTTTATTATTAAAATAAAAAATGATTCAATTTTATTCATAAAAGAATGCAATCATTTCATCAATGTTTTGTTATGACGTTGTCACGTTAAACTATCGTCCGTAAACCGACTTTACAGTCAACCATTTTTTTTTGTGTTTAAGAACTTATGCTCAGACTTAAATTTGTTTTATCGCGCTACAATAACGGTATCCGGAGATATAATAATAAAACCACATTTTTTCCACGAACATAACATGTTTTTTTCCAACAAACATATGGTGAGCTCTCATTTCAAGATCATTTATGTTAAATTGGGGTAAGTTTTTAGTGGTCCTTGCACTAGAAGCCATGCGAGCGGAGCTGTACTATACAATTAAAAAAAAAATTCCCTTTCGGCACAGCCTGCAGGCGTAGGTAGATTTCGAAGAACCTATTTCTTCTGGAAATGGTTTGCAAACTTCTGAAACCTTTTCAGAACTTCAAGTACGTAACATTTTTATGTTCTCCAGTATTACAAAATGATCGATGGCAACGGCTTTTGCATTGCAAGTGTGTTCTGCTGTCGTAGCGAAGAAGCGCGAGTAATCTGGTTAGTTTAAATATAAATCGAAAAAAAAATAGTGAGCTAGTCTTTTAGTACTCGAAAGATTTTTGTAACATCTAACCTCGGTAACGGGCTAATTCATGTATTCTCATCTTGCGAACAACACTTATAAAACGAAACTCGGACACGACATTTTACGCAGAATTCTTTAAAATAATTCCGAACGTGATAAATATATACGCAAATGGTGCTGCTGAGCAGCTACTTCGACTATTGAATAATATTATCAGGAGACCGAAATTTAAAAATTATATAATGAAACAGCTCCGATAAAAACGAGAAAAAAAGGTTTTGAAAAAATACTAAACCCAGGCTTTGGACCTGATTTTTGTCAAGAAATTTTATTAAAATAATGCCCATCTTGTTAAAATTCATTTAACAGTTAATACTATAAAGTTTTTCTTTGGCTTTGTGAACTTAAGTTCGGGTCATCCGCCACAGATGGCAGAACCGTGGATTCATATTTCCGTTACTTACGACTTCCGTCGCATTCTCAAAATTACTCCTATCAAATGCCGTATCCGAGAGAATAGCTCGGACTGTTGACGAAAGGACGGGTGATGTACGAACGGGTGATGTACGGAAGGGTGATGTACGGAAGGGTGATGTACGGAAGGGTGATGTACGGACGGGTGATGTACGGACGGGTGATGTACGGACGGGTGATGTACGGAAGGGTGATGTACGGACAGTTGACGGACGGACGCAAAGGATAATTGAGAATCGAGTTTTATTCTAATCTATTTAAGACAGACTCTTCAAATGTTAGCCAATATAAATTTCGAACATAAAACTTATTTAAAAGAAATTAAGTCTGGAACCAATTTACTTTATGTTCCATACGTAACAAATTGTAGGCATGTACACGGTATTTTTTTTTTTTTTGGAAATCGAACATAAATCTCCATCTAAAGTTACAGATACTTGTACAGTGGCGGATTTACAAATTTTCCAGGTATAGGCTGCAAAGTTTTTGCCGCCCTTGCCTCTACAATTTTCATGTCCTAGATTAAGTTCGTTACAATCCCTTTTTGCGCGATTTTTTGTTGGCAAAATCATCGATTATATCGTCGTAAGTAATATTGTTCATTAATTCCGACTCTATGCACAAAAGTGCTAAAGCGTTTAATTTTTCTTGGCTCAAGGTCGATCTCAGATAATTTTTTACCCTTTTTAGACAAGAAAAACTTCTCTCACCCGAACAATTTGTCGCTGGTGTACATAAGGCCATACGAAGGGCTATGTCCAAGTTCGGATAAACGTTCTGCAAACTTTGTTTTCGCAGAAACGAAGATAGACTCTGTAATGATGTAAAATCTGGTTTTACCAGAATGCTTTGCGAAGATATGTGGCTTTGAAAATGTATGCATTCTTGAACCAACTCAGTCTCTAAATCATTAGGATACATTTTTTCTAAGGACAGAGCCTTTTTCGTAAGGGTTGATAATGATAACTCGCTCATTTTGGTCAGAAATGAAAATTTTTCATTGAAATTGTCGTATGCCTTCTTCCTTTTTTCTAATTCGGATACGAGTCTATCAATGATGACGAGAAATGTATTAACCCTGAAAGTATCGCTAGTATCACTCGCTGTCATACTCATTTCTTCATCGGGTGTTTCATCAGCAAATTTTTTTCTTTTCAGTTGTCTTTTTCCCAAGTCTTTTGTGTACTGCTTCGACGCACTTAATTCCATTGCCATTTCTTCGAAATACTTGAAGTTTTCTCGTTGCTCTACGAAAAACTTGCGAAGAGATTCATTAAGATCGGCTACAGTAATCAAATCTACGGTAGAAGCCTGGATTTGAACATTTACTTTGTTTATTCTTTCCAAAAAAACATTCCACACAACAACCATTAACGCTGTTTCCAGTTTTTTTAATTTTGAAAGAATTCCCATTGCTTCATTTCTTGTGACAGGCTTTTCGGTGCAGTCATTCCTGATTGTTTCCAAAGCTTTAATGACTTCGTGCCACGAATCTCTCAAACTTCTGCATGCATCCTCTCTAGCTGACCAACGTGTGAGGTTTACTCTCTTGACTGTTTTGCCTTCTCCGACTTCAGTCATCAATATCTTCCAGCGTTGTGTTGAACTTGAAAAAAAAACGTATATTTCTTGGAGCAACATGAAGAATCGACAAGCTTCTGTGCAAGATTCAGCAGTCGCAGTTGCCACTAAATTTAAAGAATGGGCAGAGCAAGGAACGAAAAAAGCAAACGGTTCTTGACTTTGAATTTTAGCCTGTAAGCCATTGTATATGCCAGACATATTTGCGGCATTGTCATACGATTGTCCACGGCAGTCTTCAATGTTCAAACCCAAGGTTTTTAGTTCCGAAGTAATGGCAGCAAACATTTCTTCAGCTTTATGTCCCACTGAGGGCAAAAACTTGAGGAATCTTTCACAGGGTTCTCCTGTTTCTAAAACATACCGAATCACGAAGGTGAGCTGGTCCACATGTGCTATATCCGGTGTTGAATCGATGATTAAGGAAAAGTATTTCTCCCTTCTTATCTCGTCTCCAATTTGCTTCAAGACTTTATGGCACATCAAAAGTATAAATTCATCACAAACGGTCTTCGATAAGTAACTGGTACTTCCGGATCCTTGATTCCCAAATCGTTCAATATGACTGGCTAAGAAAGGATCAAACTCAGCTAACAGTTCCAGAATCATAAAATAATTTCCGTTGTGTGGATCACCGAACTTTTCACTTTTTCCTCTAAAAGCGAGACCTCTTGAACACAGCCGCTTCACTACAGCAACAACCCTTTTCAGAACATTTCTCCAATAAGTAATTTCTTCATCAATTTGCAAATGCAGTAAATTGTCGATTCGACCATCAATCGCACTTCTAGCTTTCAGACTAAGGATACTGGATTTATGACGCGCAGAGTTTTCATGCTGAGCTACTCGGTGTTCTGCATTTTTCCAGTCATTAAATCCTTCGTTCTCGAACTGAGTTTTATTCTCCAATGGACCGAATGCTAAACATGGTCCGCAATATACGGAACTCTTACTTTCAGAGTAAACCAGCCAATTTCGGTCCTTCACTTCATTGTTTTTCATTTTTCTTTGAAAGATACTCACTGGCAAGAAACGACGTTGATCAGCATATAGTTTTCCACTTTTAGAGAAGTCAGAAGACTTGTTTTGATAAAAGCCGCATCTTGCAATAATTTCCCTTAAAGTATCGTTAATTTCCCATAAAGCTGGATCTTTGTTTTGATCTACAGTTGTTTGCTTTTGGTCATCATTTAACGATTCGGTCTGAGAGGCATCTTCAATTTTGGAGCACTCGTCGTCAAGAACATAATCATCAGTTTTTTCTTTAGTCGATAGTTCAACAGATGACAGTTGGGCAGCAGAATTAAAGTCCGTTTCATCCTTTCCAGATTGCATTGTTGAAGTTCCCGTTTTTTCGACCCAATTTTCATTTTTAAAAAAACTGTAAATTTTTGTGGTTTTTCGTATAATTTGCTCTTGTTCTTCTTTTTTTATTTTGGCCTTCTTTTTGTACTCCGCTCCACTAAGTCGCTTTCTCCCATCACTCATTTTCACAATTTTTTCTTCAGGAACTGAAATGGAAAGGATTAAATTAACAAGTTTATTTTTCGTACACAAGCAGCGATAGGGGAGGGCAGGGTAACGTAGCCAGAGCGAGCAAAGTGGCCATTGGCTGTTACTCAGCTGGAGAGTGATGAAGTTTGGTAGCGAGGATGTGAAACATTTGTAAGAGACGCCATTAGTGTTCTGAGAGCACCCGGTCTGTTTGCAGTGAAAGTTATTTGTTTTATTAAGGTTTTACTGGTTTTACTATTTCTGATGTAACATGTAAGGTAAGTAATAATTACTGTTGATCATTATTAAATACACAGTAATGCCATAATTATTTAATATAGCCTATCCAAATTAGCATGTTTTAAACTTTAATACCACATATTAATAACTGTAGAAGATGTCTTTTTTTTTGCTAGTTTTTTTGTAATGGCGTCTCAGAGGGCAAAGTGGCCAGCCACCACCGCATGTTCACTTTGCCCGAACTGTATATACTTAGCTCTATTTATGTATTACTAAATAATAAAACAAACTATTGAACATTTTACATTTTTTTTTTAATCTACACTGTAAATTTCTAACGTGTTTTGCAATGTGTGTGTTGTTTTCGTGTGGGGAACGACCTTACACAAAAATTTGCCAGCAGGAGAGGCTTGGCAGATAAGGTGGCAGTATCTCAAGGACGGCTCATATTTCACAAACAAGTGCAGGTGGCCGGAAATGGTATCCCGTGATTTAGTTTCCTTAAGATAAAAGAAAACTGAAAAAAAAAATGTCATATCATTTACCCGATTAGTGCGACGGGCAAACAAAAAACAAACATGAGTCGCTCCAATATTTACATTTTAATGGTGTTTTGATTGTATGAAAACTATATTATTGAAGGGTTATTTTATATTTTGATTTTAATTACAATATACAATTTATGTATCGTTTTATCTTAGGATGGCCACGTTACCCTGCTCACCCCTATCCTTCATTCAGAATTCACATAATAAATAGTTAACGTAAAAACGTATTTTTTTAATGCTATCACGAAAAAATTAAAATTTCTTTGCATGGTTTCCGATGAATTGTTTATTGTGAATTATTATTTCTATTTTTTGATGTTTGCTTCATTGAAAAAGACAAAATGACAAGATAACCATGAGCAATCTTTTAGAATACTATTTATAGTTAATATGAAAATGTTCTAAATTTAACGTGACCATGTTCCAAGCTTCAAAATGAAAAATATTATTGCAGGGCTTTTTCAATAAATTTATTCGTTATCGTTACAGATGCTTTATTATAATGTATTATGATTATAAAAAGTTTTTACTTACCGGTGCTGTGAAAATATTCATACAATGATACAATTCACGAAACACTTCGAAAAATAACAGTCCACACGACACACCTACGTAGAAATATCAATTCGTTATGCAATACACGCGTAAGACAACTGTGGTCCCGACTCCCGAGGTAACAGCTCTAATTGCCGCCCCACCCGCGACATGACGCGGTTCGACCCTTGAGGCGGACTAGGAGAAGGGAGGGGACAGTCTGGCGGAAGGGATAGCGGCGGAGGGAGGGCGGAGGGGCCCTTCTGACCTTGGGTAGTCACATTTTTCCCGGGACCATAGTTGTCTTGGGCGTGTAGTGCCAACCGAGGCCTTGTCCATTAAAATTCGCATTTACTGACTAGCGAACTAGCTGTTTTACTCTGGAATATGGAAGTTTGCTACACGGATTCACGGAACGTACAATGACAAGGGAGAGGGGAAAGTCATCGGCAAAATTTGTTGCAGACTTCTATTTGTAAAACATCAGAAAACAGAAAACCGTCATGCAGAAATATTTTTGATTTCTATGAGGTAGCAAAAAAAAAATCGGTCCCCAAATTTGCCGCCCCAAAAATCTGCCGCCCTAGGCTCAAGCCTACTCAGCCTACTGGTAAATCCGCCACTGTACTTGTAAATTTTTACATTTACATGAACACAACTGTAAAACTACAAAACAGTGTTCGTAGTAATCCCGGGTTCCAATTATTACCCTGGCAATTATTCTTTGTGTTGGCCCAGTACCTCCAGTAGTTACAGTCATTTGTTTAAGCTCCCTGAATAGCTTTCCAGTATTAAATGCGCACATTAATAAGCATAATAAAATAAGTTCGAATTATTGAACATTCTATTATGTTTTCTATGGATAAAAAAAAATGCTTGAATGGAACATCAACTAAAATATAAAACTATACGTTAATTTTTGTAAGAAATACTCAGAATTATCTGGAAAAACACATTTCGCATGCCATGTAGAAATAACCATAGCCATGTGTTGTTGAAGGTTACAATATCTTTCTTGCAGTATTGAAAGCTGTTTCTTGGCAACTGGTGGAAGGTATCCGTGCGGGGGAAGGCGCTCGTGTGGGAAAGTGCGGGCACTGCCTGAAAGGGTTGCTGTTACAACTTAGAAACACACAACTTAGAAACACACAAATTAGAAACGCACAACTTAGAAACGCACAACTTAGAGACGTACAACTTAGAGACGCACAACTTAGAGACGCACAACTTAGAGACGCACAACTTAGAGAAGCACAACTTAGAGACGCACAACTTAGAGACGCACAACTTAGAGACGAACAAATTAGAGACGCACAACTTACAGACGCACAACTTAGAAACGCACAACTTAGAAACGCACAACTTAGAAACGCACAACTTAGAAACGCACAACTTAGAAAAACACAACTTAGAAACGCACAACTTAGAAATGCACAACTTAGAAACGCACAACTTAGAAACGCACAACTTAGAAACGCACAACTTAGAAACGCACAACTTAGAAACGCACAACTTAGAAACGCACAAGTTAGAAACGCACAAGTTAGAAACGCACAACTTAGAAACGCACAACTTAGACGCACAACTTAGAAACGCACAACTTAGAAACGCACAAGTTAGAAACGCACAACTTAGAAACTTCTAAGTTATGCCTGTTCCAAGGTGTGTTTTTCTAATTTACGAAAGTTCTAAGTTATGCCTGTTCCAAGGTATGTTTTTCTAATTTACGAAAGTTCTAAGTTATGCCTGTTCCAAGGTGTGTTTTTCTAATAACTTAGAACTTTCGTAAATTAGAAAAACACACCTTGGAACAGGCATAACTTAGAAGATTCTAATTTATGTGTTTCTAATTTGTGTGTTTCTAATTTGTGTGTTTCTAATTTGTGTGTTTCTAATTTGTGTGTTTCTAAGTTTCGTGTTTCGGCGTTGCGTGTTTTGGCGTTGCGTGTTTCGGCGTTGCGTGTTTCTAAGTTATGTGTTTCGGCGTTGCGTGTTTCGGCGTTGCGTGTTTCGGCGTTGTGTGTTTCGGCGTTGCGTGGTTCGGCGTTGCGTGGTTCGGCGTTGCGTGTTTCTAAGTTATGTGTTTCGGCGTTGCGTGTTTCTAAGTTATGTGTTTCGGCGTTGCGTGTTTCGGCGTTGCGTGTTTCGGCGTTGCGTGTTTCGGCGTTGCGTGTTTCGGCGTTGCGTGTTTCGGCGTTGTGTGTTTCGGCGTTGCGTGGTTCGGCGTTGCGTGGTTCGGCGTTGCGTGGTTCGGCGTTGCGTGGTTCTGCGTTGCGTGTTTCTAAGTTGCGTGTTTCTAAGTTGCGTGGTTCTGCGTTGCGTGTTTCTAAGTTGCGTGGTTCTGCGTTGCGTGGTTCTGCGTTGCGTGGTTCTGCGTTGCGTGGTTCTGCGTTGCGTGGTTCTGCGTTGCGTGGTTCTGCGTTGCGTGTTTCTAAGTTGCGTGGTTCTGCGTTGCGTGGTTCTAAGTTGCGTGGTTCTGCGTTGCGTGGTTCTGCGTTGCGTGGTTCTGCGTTGCGTGGTTCTGCGTTGCGTGGTTCTAAGTTGCGTGGTTCTGCGTTGCGTGGTTCTGCGTTGCGTGGTTCTTCGTTGCGTGGTTCTGCGTTGCGTGGTTCTGCGTTGCGTGGTTCTGCGTTGCGTGGTTCTGCGTTGCGTGGTTCTAAGTTGCGTGGTTCTGCGTTGCGTGGTTCTGCGTTGCGTGGTTCTGCGTTGCGTGGTTCTGCGTTGCGTGGTTCTAAGTTGCGTGGTTCTGCGTTGCGTGGTTCTGCGTTGCGTGGTTCTAAGTTGCGTGGTTCTAAGTTGCGTGGTTCTAAGTTGCGTGGTTCTATGTTGCGTGGTTCTAAGTTGCGTGGTTCTGCGTTGCGTGGTTCTAAGTTGCGTGGTTCTATGTTGCGTGGTTCTAAGTTGCGTGGTTCTATGTTGCGTGGTTCTAAGTTGCGTGGTTCTGCGTTGCGTGGTTCTGCGTTGCGTGGTTCTGCGTTGCGTGGTTCTAAGTTGCGTGGTTTTAAGTATCGCGGTTTTAAGTTGCGTGGTTCTGCGTTGCGTGGTTCTGCGTTGCGTGGTTCTGCGTTACGTGGTTCTGCGTTGCGTGGTTCTAAGTTGCGTGGTTCTAAGTTGCGTGGTTCTAAGTTGCGTGGTTCTAAGTTGCGTGGTTCTAAGTTGCGTGGTTTTAAGTTGCGTGGTTCTGTGTTGCGTGGTTCTAAGTTGAGTGTTTCTAAGTTGCGTGGTTCTGCGTTGCGTGGTTCTGCGTTGCGTGGTTCTAAGTTGCGTGGTTCTGCGTTGTGTGGTTCTGCGTTGCGTGGTTCTGCGTTGCGTGGTTCTAAGTTGCGTGGTTCTGCGTTGCGTGGTTCTGCGTTGCGTGGTTCTGCGTTGCGTGGTTCTGCGTTGCGTGGTTCTGCGTTGCGTGGTTCTAAGTTGCGTGGTTTTAAGTATCGCGGTTTTAAGTTGCGTGGTTCTGCGTTGCGTGGTTCTGCGTTGCGTGGTTCTGCGTTGCGTGGTTCTGCGTTGCGTGGTTCTAAGTTGCGTGGTTTTAAGTATCGCGGTTTTAAGTTGCGTGGTTCTAAGTTGCGTGGTTCTAAGTTGCGTGGTTCTAAGTTGCGTGGTTATAAGTTGCGTGGTTCTAAGTTACGTGGTTCTAAGTTGCGTGGTTCTAAGTTGCGTGGTTCTGCGTTGCGTGGTTTTGTGTTGCGTGGTTCAGCGTTGCGTGGTTCAAAGTTACGTGGATTTTTTTGACATGACAACGTCTAATAAATCGATGAACGCCGGCTGCACGCAAGAAATAGTGTCCCGTTACGCACATTGTCCCGTTACGCTGTGTCCCGTTACACTCATTGTACGCTTGCGCCGCATCTATCTCTCTTCCACTTGATTGGAACAACCATCGATTTGACTTTTTCGAGGCACATTAAACTTGAAACACTCCCATTCGTTTCCTACTTTTCCTATCATCCTCCTATCCTCAACAGAATAACACAGATTGAAAGAAGTTAAATAGCAAACATGTATAAAAGTTATAGTTAAAATAATCTCTTTGTTAAAGTAATAAACATATTTGAATTAATGAGTGCAAATAAAAGTAAATTCATCAATTAAATTGTAGATTTCATTTCACTCCTTTGTATCCATACAAAATAGTGATAATTCAATAAAAATGATTCAATTTTATTCATAAAAGTATGCAATCATTTCATCAATGTTTTGTTATGACGTTGTTACGTTAAACTATCGTCCGTAAAACGACTTCACAGACAACCAATTTTTTTTCCCCCCCAGGGTTTCTAAGTTATGAACAGTTCCAAGCGGTGTGCGCGGTCGGTCCCCCCCACCTGAAAGGCGTGGTCTCGCCGGCGTACTGGCAGGCGCGCATGCGCGCAGTGGTGATGATGCAGCCCACGGCGCCGATGTCGCTCTCGTTCCTCTGCAGCAGCCCCACCAGGCCGGAGAAGGAGCCGCGCTCGTCAGGGTACCCCCACGAGTCCACCTGCGTCTCCTCCATCCTGCACAGCCGGCGAGCAGGTCTGCAACTAGAGTCTCTGGCACCCGGGGCGAGAATGGATTCATGCGCCCCCCTACCTCCCGTCGTTCTTTGCACATACCACACCAATAAAGCGGAGGGTCCGGGGGCCCTTCCCACGGAAAAAAAATGGTGCTATTTAAGCATTTTCCATACCTACACGTAACAGTTTCTGTGCTACTGTAACTTCAATGCATGAACCCACTATGTCCATAAAGTAGTCCGTATAATCACTAACTAGACTTGCTCATTAAATAAGTATATATTGAGACGTTATATTGTAAATCAGATTAGACATTCCTGGCATGCAAGTTAAAAAAAAAACTTTTTACCAGTTACCAGTTGCAGTAGGAAATACAATGCAAGCGATTTCGGCGCCCCCACAGCTTGCCCCCCCCCCCCCTCCCCCCCCCCCCCACCCCTGCGGCCCAACCAGTGAACCCGGGCCGGGATCAGGATACATTTCGTACTGTACATGGCACGGAAATTATGGATTTTGACGTGAATACGTCTGTTCGGTAAAAATAGTACACGTGTTGTGCTCATCGTGGGATTCGGCGGATGGATACGACTCCTGCAAGTAGTCATCTGGCAACACTGTCCGTTGGTAGAGCAGTGGACTTCAAGATGGCGCCGCGGTAAGCTGCTTGGTAATTTTGTCGGTGATCTGGCACGGTTTTTAAGTAATATACACAACGTCTTTAAAATTGCTTCCCTCGTGGGAGGAAATTAAAAAAAAAAAAAAAAAAACGAATGATAACGAAATCGGGGGATACAGTTTGGCGTTGCAGCTACATATATATCATCTCCATCCAAAATTTAATTACACCACTGGATAGCTGAAGGATCAAAGAATTCGTTACGCTAAGTGAGGACTGTGATGCATCGCGCGCGGTGGAGGGGGAAGCGCCGCCATTTTGAGGTCATTTAGCTGCGTTTCGACATTTCCATTTATTTAGTATAACTTTTGACTCGGAGATGCTACGACGTTCAATCGTCAGCTCTCGTCAAAATCTATCGATTGCATAACGTTAGGCAATACCGGTATTGATTTAACTTTTACCAGAAATCTCGTTGTACGCGCTGTATGCCATTTGTGTCGTATTTTTCGTACCACAGACCTATAATTTATAAAGTTATAACACGGTAATTATTTGTTTACTTGATTTCTTTCCTGAACCCGTCGAACGGAAATAGTTGATATCATAAACAAAACATGGAAACCCGAAGGACTTCTTAGTGTTCAAACATGGTTATAATATACATAAAATAGCGTATTTTATGTTTTGTACAAAATATATTACCTGTTAAGTACACGTATTCACGTACAACACACGGCCGAGTTCATAATACAGCCACACCCCATTTTTTTTTTTTAAATTTTACCTTTGTTTTTTTTAACCCCTTGCAGCAAAAGCTCATCTTATCAAAAATTGTTTCCGAAAAAGGTTTTGGATAAAAATTATAAAATTTACAATCAATTTTAACGGATTCGATTGTGTCTTTTCTAAGGGAGTTATGAAATATTTCTTTTGTCTTCTAAAACTGCTTTATTTCCCACTTCTTGCAGTTATAAAAATTGTTTCGGACAAAAGTATTAGATAATATTTATACATTTTACAAACAACATGAACGGATTAGAATAGTGCGCATATTAAGGGAGCTATGATTTTTTTTTCTTTCAACCCCTGTTATTTTACAACTTTTGCAATAATGTTTTGGTCATATAAAGAATAATTTCGGACGAAAGTTGTAAATAATATTTATAGATTTTATAATAGTGTACAATGTACGGATTTATTAACGAATTAGCTTTTAGCGTAGAACTAAATTTTAGGAATGACTACTATTGCAGTAGTAATTTCAATGGACACTATTAAATAGTCTTCAATAATTTCCTAGTGCGTGTGTAGCCTCTGTATCTAAACGAAGGGGGGGGGGGGGGGGGGGGAAATCAATATCAAACGATAAATCATTATTATGGAAAAAAAATTGAAACCAATATGGCGCTCATCTGTTCATATGTCTACACTTTAACTAACGAAAATACAGTTTAAACATAAGTTTACACAATATAAATATACATTAATATGATTTGTTTTTAAATTATATTAATAGCTCAAAATGACTACATAATAAATATAAGAAGTAATTTTTCTTTTGCGAAATGGCTTTATGACGTCTTACCTGAAGTTCAGCATCTCTGACACATACGTCATTAGCGAATAACTGATTTTGCTCCAAGTGTTCAGGTGTTTCCGCCTCATGTCAAACCGATTCTCCCACGCGTCTTCAAGAACCTGTGAAAGTAAGCAAAAACATTTCAACGATACATGTTAACATAAAACTATTACATTAAAAAAGTTTTTTTTTGCGAGGGTGGGAAGAGCTGGTTGTTACACATACTTATATGTCGAAGACAGTGACACAATTAGCATCACGCAGGTACAGGAGGTATGAAAGCAAGTTCTGGCTTTTGATAAGGCCCTGAAGTTAGTGCATGAAACCTGAAATGTTAGCAAGCCTGCAAGGAGGTAATTGTTTAGTTAAAACACATGATGTCTGTGTGAAACAAAATAACTAATACAAAAGCTACAACATTAATGTGGTACCACCATCTTATGAGTCAAGTCGGATACCTATTCACTACGCATGTATTTTCGTCTGAAACATGAGTCTTCCTGAAAAATCTTTTGAACTGCAAAATGAATTCGTCATAATATAAACTATTGTTTTCAGAAGTTGTTCTCATTGTACCGGACGCTTCCAATTTCATCTATGAAAGTCCTGCTGTCTTAACCATTTCCGTGTGAAACGGCATGCCATTAAGCTTGATGTTTACTTGTTATACATTGTTCTTAGCTGTCGTAAAAAAGTCACCTACAATTTATTAATATGATCAAATCTTTGTGCGCTCAACGAAAACGGCATGTAAGAACTAACCCAAGTGAACGAGGTTTGTCTGCCAGTGGTACCGCGGAGGAAGTTTTCGTCGCCATTTTTACTTTTTCCTTTAACGTGTTCGAACCGATGACTCAATGATGTGCTTTTTAAATTAAAATTTTATTAATTAAATAAAAATAATTTGTTATTAAATTAAAAATATGACTGAATTTCTAGTTAAATAATTACGGATTTTAAAGATGGTGGACGTGATGTCATAATATAAAAATGGTGAAATTTTTATTAAATTATTATAAATCAAATGTTTTTATTAATTGTAATTTTTTTCCTATTTTCTAGCATAAAAATACGATTTTCAAGATGGCGACCTAACGAAAACTGCAATGGGGACATCATAAATAAAAATGGCGACCATGCCATCCTAATGATCGAGGTCATGACCTCGGCGGCTTAGTGCGGCTTGCTCATGGGGAATTTAAGCTGCTTTGGTGAATGCTTTGAATATATATACTGTATAGAAGTCGCGAGTGGATAGGATTTACTCTACGTTTTTCAGAATCGTATGATGAGCAGCTTGGGAACTTCACCGCTGCAGTGCGCTGTCGTAACGCCCTGTATCGTCTTAGTTGTTATTTACACGTTAGAGCGCAGCGCTGTCGCCTGCTGTCATACCCCGCACCCCTCATCCATCATTCACTGCAGCTCAACGTCGTTCAACGGGAGAGGGAAGGGGTGTTTGAAGAGTTCGACACTTGTCCGCTTGGGACCACCACATGTCGATACCCTAGAGATGGTGGCGATTGCGGCGGTGAATTAACCAACTACCTCAAAACCGTATTAGAAATTTTAACCTGGGCTGGCGACTTCTTTACAGTATATATATTCAAAGGTGAATGTAAGCGGCTTTGGGGAATTTTCAAGCTTTTGACATTTTTGATGACTTAAACGAGAGATTTTCCTTCAAAAGGGGAGTTTTTCCTCGAAATAGGGAAATTTTAATTTTTATGATTTTGGAAATTTTTTGGCAGATTTTTTCCCCCCTGTAAATGGGAAGTTTTGTCGGATTTTGGCAAATTTATTTGTTAACTTTAAAGATTTGAAGTAGTTTTTGGTGATTTGTAGCAAATTTTGATTATAAAGGTCAATTTGAAGGGTCAATGTCAAGGTCACCGTGATGTCAGAATCCAAGATGGCGGACATTGTCTCCGTCTCCACACTCTTACTCCAGGGCTCTGACCGGCCAACATATACTGCTACTGCCTTTTATCATCATACCATCAATCAAATTGCCGTATGTAGAGTGACACCTATGCTTTAGCCGGGACTCGAACCCAAAGTAAGCCGGTGTACATCCGACTAGGCTACGGAGGTCGGCAAGGATGCGTATCCATACGGGTCAGCTCGGCAATGCCCAGCTCTTCCTTTTCCGTTGCTCCGTGAGAACAATAGAAGCCGAGTATTTGTTTGCTAAATACGCACGTTAAAAAATGTTTCAAGAACAGGAGTATATATTGATTTTTATAGCTTTTAAGTTTATTTTTATTTTACATTTAAAGAATGGCAGCGCTGTTAACTCGATGCATAATATTTTTTTAATTAAATAAATTTGTCGTAACCCCGAAATGCAATCTCATTGGTTGCCATGTGTTACGTTCCCGTGCACTGCAGAAGCAGCAGACGCGATAATGAAATGTTCCAGGAGATCCGTCTCCGTCTCCGTGCCATTGTAGAATGGTCCTTACAGCCAGTTGCACTATTTAATAAGTTCAGGCGCGATCTCGCGTCGAACACATATTTTCTGTATCACCTCTGTGTTTCGAGAGCGGAGCGAAACGAACCGACAATGCTAGCTGACAACAATGATCTCGGATCGACGTAGTGCGAGCAACACATCCCCGGAAGTTTCACGGAGCAGTTGTTTACAAAACTTCGAGATCGCACACGATACAGCGCCTTCTAGAGTTGCAACCACGCGTAAATATACCCAAGAATTTTGAAATGCTTATTGTTCCGGTCTGATGCGCGCGAGCGGAGACCGTGCAACATCCCAGCACGCCCAGAAGGTCGACTGCTCGGCGAGAGTGGCGGGCGACTCACGACGACTCCGGCCCGCAGCGTCAGCCCGCCCAGGTCGCCTGCAGTGCGAGGGGAGCGGATGGGAGGGGGAAGGCGGGCGACTCACGACGACTCCGGCCCGCAGCGTCAGCCCGCCCAGGTCGCCTGCAGTGCGAGGGGAGCGGATGGGAGGGGGGAAGGCGGGCGACTCACGACGACTCCGGCCCGCAGCGTCAGCCCGCCCAGGTCGCCTGCAGTGCGAGGGGAGCGGATGGGAGGGGGAAGGCGGGCGACTCACGACGACTCCGGCCCGCAGCGTCAGCCCGCCCAGGTCGCCTGCAGTGCGAGGGGAGCGGATGGGGGGGGGGGGGGGGGGGAAGGCGGGCGACTCACGACGACTCCGGCCCGCAGCGTCAGCCCGCCCAGGTCACCTGCAGTGCGAGGGGAGCGGATGGGAGGGGGAAGGTGGGCGACTCACGACGACTCCGGCCCGCAGCGTCAGCCCGCCCAGGTCGCCTGCAGTGCGAGGGGTGTGGACGGGAGGGGAGGGGGGAGGCGGGCGACTCACGACGACTCCGGCCCGCAGCGTCAGCCCGCCCAGGTCGCCTGCAGGGCGAGGGGGACGGGGGGGGAGGGGGGAGGCGGGCGACTCACGACGACTCCGGCCCGCAGCGTCAGCCCGCCCAGGTCGCCTGCAGGGCGAGGGGGACGGGGGGGGGGAGGGGGGAGGCGGGCGACTCACGACGACTCCGGCCCGCAGCGTCAGCCCGCCCAGGTCGCCTGCAGGGCGAGGGGGACGGGGGGGGAGGGGGGAGGCGGGCGACTCACGACGACTCCGGCCCGCAGCGTCAGCCCGCCCAGGTCACCTGCAGTGCGAGGGGAGCGGACGGGAGGGGGGAAGGCGGGCGACTCACGACGACTCCGGCCCGCAGCGTCAGCCCGCCCAGGTCGCCTGCAGGGCGAGGGGGACGGGGGGGGGGGAGGGGGGAGGCGGGCGACTCACGACGACTCCGGCCCGCAGCGTCAGCCCGCCCAGGTCACCTGCAGTACGAGGGGAGCGGACGGGAGGGGGGAAGGCGGGCGACTCACGACGACTCCGGCCCGCAGCGTCAGCCCGCCCAGGTCACCTGCAGGGCGAGGGGGACGGGGGGGGGAGGGGGGAGGCGGGCGACTCACGACGACTCCGGCCCGCAGCGTCAGCCATCCCAGGTCGCCTGCAGGGCGAGGGGGACGGGGGGGGGAGGGGGGAGGCGGGCGACTCACGACGACTCCGGCCCGCAGCGTCAGCCCGCCCAGGTCGCCTGCAGGGCGAGGGTGACGGGGGGGGGGGAGGGGGGAGGCGGGCGACTCACGACGACTCCGGCCCGCAGCGTCAGCCCGCCCAGGTCGCCTGCAGTGCGAGGGGAGCGGACGGGAGGGGGGAAGGCGGGCGACTCACGACGACTCCGGCCCGCAGCGTCAGCCCGCCCAGGTCGCCTGCAGTGCGAGGGGTGTGGACGGGAGGGGGGAAGGCGGGCGACTCACGACGACTCCGGCCCGCAGCGTCAGCCCGCCCAGGTCGCCTGCAGTGCGAGGGGAGCGGATGGGAGGGGGAAGGCGGGCGACTCACGACGACTCCGGCCCGCAGCGTCAGCCCGCCCAGGTCGCCTGCAGTGCGAGGGGTGTGGACGGGAGGGGGGAAGGCGGGCGACTCACGACGACTCCGGCCCGCAGCGTCAGCCCGCCCAGGTCGCCTGCAGTGCGAGGGGTGTGGACGGGAGGGGGGAAGGCGGGCGACTCACGACGACTCCGGCCCGCAGCGTCAGCCCGCCCAGGTCGCCTGCAGGGCGAGGGGGACGGGGGGGGGGAGGGGGGAGGCGGGCGACTCACGACGACTCCGGCCCGCAGCGTCAGCCCGCCCAGGTCACCTGCAGTGCGAGGGGAGCGGATGGGAGGGGGAAGGCGGGCGACTCACGACGGCTCCGGCCCGCAGCGTCAGCCCGCCCAGGTCGCCTGCAATGCGAGGGGTGTGGACGGGAGGGGGGAAGGCGGGCGACTCACGACGACTCCGGCCCGCAGCGTCAGCCCGCCCAGGTCGCCTGCAGTGCGAGGGGTGTGGACGGGAGGGGGGAAGGCGGGCGACTCACGACGACTCCGGCCCGCAGCGTCAGCCCGCCCAGGTCGCATGCAGGGCGAGGGGGACGGGGGGGGGGGAGGGGGGAGGCGGGCGACTCACGACGAATCCGGCCCGCAGCGTCAGCCCGCCCAGGTCACCTGCAGTGCGAGGGGAGCGGATGGGAGGGGGAAGGCGGGCGACTCACGACGGCTCCGGCCCGCAGCGTCAGCCCGCCCAGGTCGCCTGCAATGCGAGGGGTGTGGACGGGAGGGGGGAAGGCGGGCGACTCACGACGACTCCGGCCCGCAGCGTCAGCCCGCCCAGGTCGACTGCATGGCGAGGGGGGCTGGGGAGCCCCGCGCCGCCCGGGGACCAGCTGTGCGCGGGGCCGAGCTGCAGCGGGGAGCTCGGGTGGACGCGGCGAGCCCGCCGCACGAGGTAGCCGCGGCCGAGCCTCGCGGCTAGCGCCACGCTGCCGTCCGGCGGCGCTGCCAGCCCTGGGGGGCAGTCCCCCGGGTCGCAGTCGTCCCGGCAGAGCAGCAGCCAGCGGCGCGCCCCGCCCAGCAGCCGCAGCTCCGAGGCCTGCGCCCGTGTCACAAGCCATACTTACTCACTCACTCGGTGCGATGTGTATGCTTAGAAATAGTTAATACGGTTTATATTGTCGCGGTTCGAAATTATGCAGGGTTGTTGAAATCAAATTTAGGGACTTTACTGATGGGACTCTGGGCTGGCTGCTCTGTTCACTCGTCAGCGCAAGTGGCGTGACCATGTAATTGGGGCACGGGGCCGGCGCGGCGCGCTGCGGGCTTGCAGAATTTTGTTTGTTTGTTTGTTTGTTCGGCCGCGCGCTGGCGCAGCCACGGGCCGCAGTTACTGGGGCGCGCTGTCGTAACAAGCCGCGCGGTGTGGCCTGCACGTCGGGGTAGAGGGGGGTAGCCTTCCCAGATGTTCTAGTTAGTTGTTTAGTAAATTTGACTTCAATAACGAGGATTTGTTATGCTAGGCGCGGCAGGGCGCGCGAATTTAAGCGCAAGTGAGTGGTAGCTCGGGGCTCACTCAGGCGGAGGCTATGCGTCTCACCTGTGGCCACGAGTTGTTTAGTTAGTTCGTTCGTAATGTAGGAATTCAGGCTCACTCTGGCGGAAGCTATGGCGGTCGCCAGAGGCAACGAGTAGTTTAGTTCGTAATGTAATTTAAGTTAGGTCATAATGTAGTCGTCTTCAAGCACTCGGGCGGAGGCTATGGCCCTCGTTACGAGTCTTTATAAGTCAGAGTTTTTAAGAATGTAAGCTTCGTTCGGGATTTCAAGGGCAGGAGAGGCCCCTACGTTAGTTTTTAAAGTAATCGATCAAGAAAGGCTTTTCGGAAAATGTGAGTATGGAATTATCTATGTTTTAATTTTAAGTATAAATTATGATTTGATGTATTCGGAAGCATTAGGGAAAAGTTTAGTGAATTTCTCTCTTTCTCTTTTGTAAGGTCGTTCAGTAGTTAAGGAAGAAATGAAGAGATTGTTGTTATAAATATTAATCCCGCTGTGTAAATGTTCGTCAAGACTGATTTTACTTTATTTGACTTTAAGAATAAAATCATTTTAATTTAGTATTATGTTATTTTGCAAAATCTCCTTAGTTCAACTCTCTCCAGACATCCTGTACGGGATGACGAACCTATGATCCTAGGTACAGTAAAGTATTTTATGAAGTTAAGAGTATTTGATGCCAAGCGAGTGACTAAAGAGCTACGATTCTCTCCCCCCTCTGAAAGTGAGACGTGACAATATATATTTAATCAAATAAAAAAAACAATAAAATAAGTTTTCAATTTAACATAAACAAGTATATAATAATTATTTAATTGACTAAAAATTGAGTAAAATAATAAAATCAATAAATATGCTGAGCGTTTATTCAAACCTATCTATTTTATTTATTTATTATAAAAATAACGTAATGATTTATAATGCAAATAAATTATACACACGGGAACATAACCTCACTTGAAAGAGTTAATAAACACTATTTATAACACAAATATTCACAATAAATAAGGTTTTTATTTTAATTTTATGGAACAGTATTCAATATCAATCACTAAAGTAATACACATATATATTTTTTTATTTGTATGCAGCTTTATTTTGGAGTTACTTTTTTTTTTCATGCCGAGAAAATTTTGTTGGATAGTGCACGGGCATCGTGAAAATTCACTTTCATAATTTTTTCATGACGAGCCTAAAGAAGTGTAACTTAAAAACAAATTTTGAACCTATATACTTGAAAATAACATAATTATTTATATTAATGACTACATGTGACATATATCATTATTAAGATTTATTTCATACTACTTTACAGTCTGTTACTTATGGTGAATATTCTACCGATTTTCTCGAAAACTTTATGGAGTATAGAGAATGTTACGAAGATGCTAGAGACGAGGCAGGCCAGTCAGCCGGGCGTGGCCAGGGGAAGCCCCACCCGCCTGACACGGGTAGCGCCCGTCAATCTGCTACATGTTAATCACAATAGCAGTGGCGCCTCTCTGTTCCTCTCGAATGTCCCGTTTCGGAGCCCCGTCTCGACTATGTAACATAGGTGCGTTTTTCTATATTAAAGTATTTTATATTAGATTTTTGTAAAATATTAATAAATTATTATTTGTATAGTTTTTAGGTAAAAATGGAATCGGTTTTTATATTTAAGTCAATATATATTTCAGTCGTCATTAGGGCCAAAGGTTACCATCATGGCCTTAGAGGCTTGAATATAATTGTTTTCGTGCCGTCTGCCCGGGCACACATACGGTGTGCAGAGATTCAGGAAAAACAACGCGATTTCAAAACTTCTCAAGATATCCGAGTAAGGTTTGATTACGAAAATCATATAAGAGTTCCCTGACGGCTGAAAAGTACTTTTGATGTCGGATTAGGTTTTTAACTGTATTTTTAGAACAGTTATAATGGTTAAAATGCTTGTTTTCAAAGTCATTTTTAGGCGTAAAACAAATGGTACAGTTTCTCGAAAGCACTTAAGGGACTTGCATTGCACCTTTACCTTTATTTCTATGTTATATAATGTTACGGTCACCGCTCAAATTTCACACTTATCATGTGACGACGAGAAGACTGCGCGTCAGTTCACAGCCTTGAGCTTAGAGGCGACACCGCGCTAGAAGCACCAGCGAGCGTCGCGCTTATCATCCCGCCTCACTAACACACACACACTCCTGACTAATGGTTCATGTTTATTTTTTATTCTTAATTTGCTCACATTGCCTAGTTCACTGTTACTCTATTTGGAAAAGTGAAATATTCTATTGCTGCCTATTTGAAGACTAACCTTTGCTCTTGCAGTTAAAGCTAACAATTAATGTGATAAAATAATTTTCAAGACTAAAAAAATGGACTTACAGAGTATGAGCCACAAGTGATGTCGCCATTATTTTAATGATCACTTTTTATTTTCGCACGATAGTCATACAAGTTAATTGCATTAGTATATTCTCTGAAGGCTCTCATAATTACAGTTTGGCTCAGTGTCTCACACTATTGAGATAGAAATTATTTGCTTTATTAAAGTGAAAACATTCTTAAATGCAAAAAAGTGGAAATAATGCATATATTGTATGCTGTTAATTAAAACAATTTTACACGATTCGTTAAATGCCTTATGTGTTTCGTAATTATGGATATTTTCTTCGCTGTGAAGAAAACAAACTGTTTCGACGTGGCGCAACGTAAACACGGGTTCTATTCTCGCCCACTAGAATGCGCGGAGTGTGTTGTTGACCGTTCGGCAGGTAGCGGGCGAAACTGCGGTGTTGCCGCCCCGTTCTTTCTAGAGGTGGGTTGTTACAGCAATTTTCGGTATCTGTTCCAACCTAATACTGATACATTAATGTACTAGTTACAATTAATGTACTAGTTACAACTAGTTACAATGTAGTTTAACAAGTAGCTGATACTTCTGTATCAGCTAGAGCAGTAGCGGTCCGAGGAAGCAACAAGGTATCAGCATTCTCGTTACAGGTTACATATCCTCCGTGCCGTCATCACCAGCGTAAAAAGGTATCGGTGTTCTCTTTCCACGCCTTTCGTAATATGCAGCCCCCCCCCCCCCTTCTCCACGCCATACTTCATTCCCCCTTTCCGACGTTAAAGGAGTATTTCTCACTCTCTTCCAACCTCCCCTCCCTGTACTTACTTCTCTCCAACAGTAAAAAAAAAAAAAAAAAAAGCTCCGCGTATGCAGACCGTGCGTCCGTAAGGAGAATCTGATACATTATTTATCACGCCCGGTAATTCTCTACCTCTGTTACGCTCATGCCCGCCTAATACAGCCAGTACGGTATCAATCAGCAACATTCACTGCAGTTCGTCCTGGCCGTGTATTACCACCCTCTCTTTTCTATGATTACCGCGTACATTGTTGCGGGCTGTCATGCTTTGTAGCTAGTATCTTTAAAGTGAAATAAGGAATGGATAAGTGCAGGAAAAAGACTTCATTTGTGTGGAATTTTTTCACGGAAAATAATGAGTTTGCTAAGTGTAATTTGTGTAAACAAAAACTGAGTTATAAATCAGCATCGACTAATCTGAAAAAAACATTTGAAACGTAAACATCCAACTGTACAGTTACCTGATCAGAATCAAGATAGTTTAACATCACTATCACTGTCCAGAAGTAGGAGCGATGATCCAGACATCGCAAATACGACACCGTACCCCATCCAAAAAAAGATTCGACCACTGAGCGTACTTTGATGTGGGACAATAAACAAAACGACTCGTAACAATTTCGCTCTGCGCCTCTCCTTCAACGCCTTCCTCTGCGCTTCCTCTCCTACATTCTTTCCCTTTATCCCTTATTCGTCGTGCCGCTCCCTCCCCTTTCACAAGCTCCGCCCAAGTGATCGTCATCTGCGATCGGGTTCTGCGCACATTGGCCGTGGTGTTGTTGCAGGTGAATTCTAAACTGATACTAAAGTACTTGATACTTGAATAGTGTACTCGTTTGCAGTACCCGATACAGGCGTGTATCAGTTACAAAAAAGCAGGTTGATACTCTGCAACCCACCTCTAGTTCTTTCGCCCGATCTGTTAACAGGCGCACGATTTAGTGTATAAATATTACCGCAGTAACCGTACGTCTATATGTAGTAGATTGCAAGTGTGAAGTGAACCATTTTGCGAGTTTTTGAAGTTATTCGTCTTTAGGCACTTTCAAAGTGAAATTTTAGAATGTGATGGATGTGAAAAGACTGAGCATTCTCCGCGGGAGTTACACATGTTGAAGTCTTAATACGCATGTGCGTCTCTGTGTTTCGTCCACACAATAGCCGACCGTGAGTAGCGGTATTATCGTGTATATATTCGCTTATGTAAACATCGGGGGATGTATGAAATAAATCTCTGTGGTAGTAAAACTTTACTGGTATACATTTTATAAACTTTTAACTGCCACGAAAAACAATAATTTCAACGTTAGAAAAACATTGAAATCCTGGGACTACACCATAAATAAGGCTAACCCAAAACTCTCCATTGTTTCATTTTGTGTCAGTTATCTCAGATTTTAAACGTATGGTATTTTTTTTTTTACTTACAAAATTTCAAATACCGTCACTGAACACTAGTACATATATTTTTTTAACTTTTATACAACTTATTATTGCATTTTAAACACTACATTTAAGAAAATGTTAGTACGTCTTTTTTTTTTAAACCGACCTTTATAACAAGTAATAGATGGTTATGAAATCAGAACAAGGTCACATGTTCGCAGTGCTGCTGTACCTCCGCTAGCAGCTCAGACGCCCCAGGGCATCGCATGTCGACAACTACTCCCAGTGAGTAGTACTCAGCCGACAGCAGCACCGGTAAGTCATTTGTAGCGTGAGGCAAGTATATGCCTGCTCGTTTCCCTGAAGAAGACAGTCTTTTCACTAGCAGCGAAAATTCTGAAAAATAAAAAGGCATACTCAAACAACTTTAGTTTCCGATTCTCTATGCATTCCGTAACATTAAACGTTATTAAAATTTAAAAAAAGAATGAAAATTTTAAAATTAAAAAGGAATGAAGAAAGGCAAGATTTCTTTCAGAATTCATTGTCTGGAACTGGAACAATATTTGTTAAGTTGGAAGCGAACTAACAAAGATGGTTCCATACCTGTAAAACCTGAATACACGCAATAAAAAAAATTAGATAATAATTACAACTTTATTTAATACAAATCACAACATGCATATGCGTGATTATTTCATACATTTGTTCCCAAAGACTATTCACATGTCTAATGATGGACGGATAATATCACTGGGCTCACACCAATAATAGTTTGGACTTTATTTGAAACAAACTACTGGTCTGCAATAAATGCGATGGTAAAATGCATGCCAGGACAGGCTGCTCCGAATGCAATCCTGAAAACTACCAATCCACACACGGGTCTGATTGAAAACTTAATTGGTAACAATGAAGATCTCCATAAAACATAAAAGCAATCATTCACTGCTTGGAAAAACTTATTTCATATATTTCGTCATTTTTTTTGTTTGTTATAGCGCTCCATTAATATAATAAAGTAAACTAATGAAATGTCATGTCTGTATGTTTGTTATGGTACTTTTTAAATATATTGCACAGTGGGATGGTGCAGAGTTATAATTCTGGACTCAAATCCCGGAAGACAAATTGGATGGTAAGGCGGGGGGGGGGGGGGGGGGGGAACGCCGGGCCAGCGATGCTGATTCAGTTTCTCCGTGGTTTACCAATACCCCAGGCGAGTGCTAGAGTTCTACCTTTTCTATTAGACTACGGAGTTCTTCTACGAACTCACTGACTCGTGACGTGTGAAAAGAGCGTCTCCAGCTCAAAACAGGAAAATGATTGAAGGAGGGGGGGGGGGAGGAGGAAATTGTTCGAAATTCCACCTCTTTCATGGGGGAGGGGGGTCTACTGACTTCTCACAGAGGACGCAATTTGTTTAGATACCATTTACTATTTTTTTGTCTTCAGAAATTTGTTAGTAAATATTTATTTTATTTTCCATTTCAGAAGAGGAAGCAGGTCCCTTGCCAGCCTCCCCTGGATACGCACTTGACGCGTGATTCTGTCTCTCACTAGACATACGTCGCTGTCGACGAGTGTGGTTCAACTCGGTCGTGCCTCACCTTCCCGGGGGCAGGCGAACATGGCGACGGAAGACAAGCTCTCGCTGTTGAGGAACGCCGCGAGGAACTCGACGAAAGTTTGGTCCGGAGTCGCTGCTCCCGCCGAGCTCAGCAGGAGCTGCAGCGCGCAGATCCGCAGACACGTCCTGACCCGCATGTCCACCGGCAGAGCAGCTTCCAGCCCTGCTCGAGTCGTGTGTGATCTGCTCTCAGTCAAGGAGGTCTATCTGTCGGTCTCCCGGGGTGCAAGAGTCCTGAATATTTCACGAGCCTGCTCGTGTCGCGTGCCGAACGACCCTCTCTTTGTCAACTTCAGCCCCCCGGGTTTCCATTATTCAGACGATGGCCGAACGGGGTTTCTTTCATCTGTGCGTCCACTGTGACAACTGGCTGCTGATGATGATGGACGGAGGCGAGCTTCCCGTGCCTATGCTCTTGTTGAATAACCAATAGATTTTACGGCATGCATGTCGCCCCTCCCCCCCCCCCCCTCTACCACACACCCACCCTCAAAGCCAACTGGCAACAGGACGAAATTTAATCAGTGTGTTGTGCTCAATTTGGTGATAAGTTGCTTTTGCCGCTAATATCAGAGTTTGCGAATGTCTGGTTAGTGAGATATTAACTAATTAAAAGGTTGCGGGGGTGGTGGTGAGGGGAGGAACTGGCCTAATGCTGGCAAACCACCCCCTCCCCCGGCCCCAGATGAAGATATATTTTTGTGTAAGTGGTTTGTGCTCGAGCCGTACTAGTTGGTGCTGCAAATATCAGAGTATGTGCTAGTCTGGTGAATGGTACATTAATTAGTTTAATTGGGGGCTGGCATTGCTATATTCCCTTCTCACCCCTGCTACTACTACTGGACAGATATAAATTGGCCCCTTAATATCAGTGACATAAAAAACTGATCTGAGGCGAAAGAATGAGATAGCGCTGTGATTGAATTCATTTTCAGTCATGGAAACCCTTTATCCGAAAGCTTTGATAATCTAAACTGAACTGTGACGTAGGGAGTCAATAAACCTAGTGACAATAAACCTAAGTCCATTTATAGTAGAATCCTCCAAACTTTGAAAAATGTTTTTTTTTTACAGTTAGCAAGTATTTGTAGCATGTGTGCTTCAGCCTCTACCTTTGATAATGTTTATGTTGGCAGAAATGGTTAACTTATTTTATTAACCTTTTCGGATGCCCTGGTAATAAGAGTTATTTTGGATTTAAGTTTGTTATATTTTGTTTTTAAAAAGGAAATTGTAATTCTTGTATAGTCTTATTATTTTTAATTTTAAGATTTTAAGTTATAAAATTGGTCTGGAACGTTCAAGGACACTACCGAATATTTTGGTAATCGCTGCACTAGGCGGCGCGCGAGCAGAACAGCTGAGTGTGTGACGTCAGGGGTGACTGGCGAGCGGCAGTCGCCTGGTGGGCCCGGGCGGGCGCGGACGGAGTAAAACGCGGGTTGGCCATGGTGATGGTTCCACGTCGAAGTGACTTGACGGTCGAACATCTGAATACGAGTGTTCCTTTTTGAATATGAACGGGGTTCATATATATAATTTAGAACACATTGGTACGATGAAACGCGAGTGGTTGGTGAGGCGTGTGTGAATGCCGCGAGAATTTTCCAAGGATGAATTATGTGCGCCAAAATAAACTCCAAGACCGCATGGCGAAGGAGTCGTCATATCCGTACAATTACCTGCAGCTACGGTAACGTGTTATGGCAAGGGTTTGCCATTAAAAACCCTCGTGAGCAAACGAGTGTATTTAGTGAGCGGACATCACGACGCCAAAAAAGCAAGTAATTGCCAGCCGTGCCACTGCCCCGTTGACCCCTTTGACCCCTGGGGCGAAACTATAATTTGTGGATTTTGGAGATTTAAATTAACGGACCAATAACACTGAAACTGGGATTTTACGTTCAGTGTGTTCACCCAATCCCTGCCCGACGTGGAAGAAAAAAGGCGTCAACCGTTAGAAAATGGCTTAACTGAGAAGGGCCTGTTAACCCATAATTTGTAATTTACTAAATTTTTGATATATGGTTTGGATGCTAATGTGTGTCAAATTTTTGCTAGATTTAGCCTATTTGATGGTAAATTCTGTTAATTGGTATTTATAGTAGTGCTACGCCCGGTGCGTATCTATATTTGTATTGGTATTACTATGTTCTTATATATTTTTAATGCCTTTTCGGTAATTACATTTAATTTTTCGGAGCTCCGAAGTATATGATCCAAATTATACTTTTTTGGGGGATTTGTTAAAGTATTTTTTTTAGTATTTTTTATATAGCATTTTTTATAAGTAGTAATAGGGTATGTATTTTATGATGTATGCGCTGATTTGTGATGAAACGATTTTATGGTATATATATATATATATATATATATATATATATATATATAAAATGTTGCCATATACTTTTTGCATATTTTTAACTTGCTGCCTCCTCTCACTGTTCGCAATCTTATTAGTATTTTTTGAGCCTGCCATTAGTTTGGGTTTTAATATTTTGTTGGGTTTATCTGCGCTCGCGGTACGGGGCAATATAGGAGTTTACTGTGTCGCGGGTTGCGGAAGTTGTTTGGTTTGGCCGGGGTTTAGGGCCAAACTTTACATATGTTTGATGTTAATGATGGGGTACCAATGTCAAAGTAATCGAAATGTTGTGATAAACTAGATTAAGTTGTCAGTGTGTGGTATGAAGATGTTGAAAGGATCGATTACGATGATGATTGTGATAAATCTCATTAGTATAATGATTTTCAGAACATTTACAGTACACACTTGAAGAAACTCTCGGGCAAAATTGATTACAGATCGTGGAAAGAGCAAAACTTATCGATGGACAGGTTGAGATTTTCCTTTGCTTCGCAAGATTACGAAAATTTGTCTGTTATTAAAGAAACACTGACTTTACTTGATGAATTAAGAATACCGTCTGTATAGAATAAATATAAATCGAAAATGACTCAAACGATTTGAATATTTGTTTGTTTTGTTCGCCTCAATACTGGAGTGATTAAAAAAAAATATTAGAAAAACCGAAAGGAACAGTCGAAAAATCCAAAAAATACAAATTGTTAATTTTGTATGGGAATGGCCACTTCGGATTACTTTCCATATATGGCGTTTGTGACGGACCTATCATTTGAAAACTGCGCCATAAATAATTGTTATTCATTCCGTGCTATTGTGTGAAATCTATTACATTAAAAATCTTTTTTCGTAAAAAAAAATGGGCAGTGGACTTTGAGAATGGTTTTGGTTAAAAGCGAATTTAATTACATTTTGCGAACATTCATTTTTATCAGTCATTCTATTAAGGTAAATTGACTTTGCAGGGTTAGACATAACCACAAATTCATTCAAATGTGTTTTAGCGAGACTCGAGGAATTAGTTTAAGGATTTCAATATTGTAAAGTTCTCCAGGTAAGTTCAACAGATTCGAGTTACTGTGAAAACAATTCCGTGTCGTTTTACAGTGTTCATTGCATTGCCAAGGAGAGGATGAGCTGACATAGGTCGTCGAAGTCAGTCAAATGCGTGGCGAGCTACTTCACGTGCAAATCGCACTGATGACCAGCGAGCGACGGTTGATGAAAATAGTCGTATTGGCATGTCCGAATTAGGTTAGAGAGCGACCGAAAATGAACGTCAAGCGAATAGGTTCAGAATGCAACGAGTTCGTGCACATCAAACAGAACGCCAGCGCGCACATCACAATGAACATGACCGACTGCGCCGACGCGGTGCTCCTGCGAACCTGGAACGAGCGGCATTCCATTACGATCCGGAATTCGATTACGGTGCGGACAGATCATTAACGATTGGAGGAATGTCAGTCGTTTGTCCGCATTGTAAGGTGTTAAAATTCAGCGGTGAATCTCCTGGATTGTGTTGTGCGGGCGGAAAAGTGATATTGCCACACCTTTACCTGCCACCAGAGTCAATATGCTAATTTTTTTCTGGAACGGGTAGTGATTCTTCCCATTTCCTGGCCAACATCCAAAAATACAGCAGCTGTTTCCAATTGATTTCGTTTGGCGCAACGCGTATTGTACGAGACAATTTCATGTCTACTTTCAAGATTCAAGGGAAGATAGATCATTTAGCAGGAGTGCTGTTACCACCACTGGATGTGGACCTTCAATTCTTACAAATTTATTTCATGGGCAATTAGGATGCGGATATAATCAGCGTTGTACTCACAATCTGATAACGAAGCGAGCTCTTGTCAGAGAATTGCAAACGTTTCTTCGTCAGAACAACGAATTGATCAAATTGTTCAAAATTGCGTTGGATCGGATGTCATATCGTCATCAGGGCTGACAAAACGCCTGCAGGTGAGCATGCAAGATGGTTAAATTCACCGACAATCGACGAAATGTCTGTTATTGTCGGAGAAAATTTGCAAAATAGAGATATATCGTGCTTCATCGCCCGAACAATGAATTGGAACGCGTGTTCGAAACATACAGGACTTACGATGCGCTACAATATCGATTGATTTTTTGGCAGGCTGAGGACGGATACCATTTCAACATCAAAATGGTTAATTAACTAACAGGCGATGAAACCAATAAATAGTAAATGCTATGAATTTTTATTCAAAGAGACTTATGATCTGTGAAGGTAAATGAATCATATCTTGAAGTGTCGCAGTATTTTCTATTAGTTCGCGGTTGACATGTACGTAAAAATTGAGACTGAGCGATTGACATATCTTCGTTTGAACCAAAAACAGCTCTGATCTGAGGAATACATTCATTTCAACTATGCGATTATGCCAACGGTGATGCAAACAACATGGGAAGAATGACAATTTTGCTGGCCACTTATATTGGAAGCCCAAATCACAAGCACGAATACGCGCAAGATGGGATGTAGATATGTTAGACAATATGGCTGCCCAGACCTATTCATAACATCACCTGTAACCCTTAATGGATCTAAATCAAGAAGGAACTGCTACTCAGCCAAACACCAGTTGACAGACATGGCATCACTGCAAGAGTTTTTAAACAAAAATTAAAATCTCTGATGGATTTCATCATAAAGCACCGTATGGCCAAGTTCGTTGTTGGATGTACTCTGTTGAATGGCAAAATTATGGTCTGCCTCATGTGTACATTTTGGTTTGGTTAGTTGACAAAATCAGGCCGGATGAAATGGATTCAATGATCTCAGCCGAAATCCCGGATGAAGCTATTGATCTGAAATTGTATGCAGTGATTACTAAGATGGACCTTGCAGAGTTTTCAACTAAGACTCGCCCTGTATGATCGATGGTAAGTGTTAAAAGCGATACCCGAGAAACCTGATTGCTGAAACCATCACAGGCAATGATGGATGCCCATTGTATATCGGCGATCAGTTGTGGACAATGGGCAATTTGCAGTTGTGAAGGTCAAAGGGCAATGGATTGTGCCATATTCGCCGATATTTTACAAGGCTTTTGAGGCTCACATCAATTTTGTATACTGTAACTCCGTCAAGTCGATCAAGAACAAATACAAACGACGAAGTATCTCAGTATCAGATGGTTGCTATGTCAGCAGCAACGAGGTGATTTGGCGCATATTTTCCTTTGCAATCCACGACAGACACCCTACAGTTGTACATCTGAAAAACAGACAAGTGTATTTCAATCCAGAGAACGCGGCCAAAAAAGCGGCAACCCCACTGTCAACAATATTGACAAGATTCTTCTCGATTTGTCAAGCAGAGGCTTTCGCTCAAATTTTGCTTTATGTTGAAATTCCACACTACTACACATGGAGCACATAATCGAAATATTTTCAGTGTGAGAAAGAAGGAATACCAGTTGAAGGACATCCAAATGTATTTGTCTCAGACACTTTGGGTCACTTCTACAATGTACATACAAATAACGACGAATTTTACTATCTTCGATGTTTGTGGTTCGACGTCGTTTCAACAATTGAGAATCTGTGTGCGACTTACCATGAGACGTGTCAACTTTTACAGTTGCTCGAGAACGATTCGCAATTGGACAATGCGCTCAAATATTCCGTCATATCTTCATCAACGCATCAAAATTGCACATTCTTGGCGATTGTCATAGCCACAGTTTACCCTTAGAATACGAACGATTTGTGGGTCAAATATATGGACGACATGGCTGAAGATGTTTTGCATCGGGTGTGTCGCCAAACTTGAAATCCGACATTGCCAGTGACTGCAAAAAATTCACAATGAGACATTGAACATGACAGAAAACGTGTGTTTAATGATGACGAATAAAGTGTTGTCTTATTTGGGCATGATATCACCCAATAGTCCAATGCACGTTGCATTTAACAACTAGTTACAAAGAGAACAACAATACGATACCGAAGCATTAGCCGAAGCAGTTCGTACAAATGTTTCGCAATTGAATCAACAACAAAAGACTCTTTAATAGTTACGGTACTTGCCTTGCCACCAACTGTGCGTGTTAGCCTGGCCAACCGACTGACATGCATAGCTTACATAAAGATGTGCCTGGTCACCGATTACGTGCCTGGTCACTGAATATACATGCCTAGCTATAACTGGATTCATCTTGCTACCTACTGGATGTGGGTTCCTGGCCACTGAATATAAGTATCTTGCCAACTACTGGACATTATAGCCTTTCCAACTGACTGGTCATGCGTTTCTGGCCAACCTATCTTAGACGTGTCTGATCACCGACTGGATGAGCTTGGCAAAAAAGTAAATGTAACTGACCAACAACTGGTCGTGTCTTTCTATCAACTCAATGTGTCTGACCACCATATGGTGAAGTTAGCGTGTCCAAAAACTGGAAGTGTAAATCTGACCACAAACTGTAAGTGCCTAATCACCAATTGGATGTATCTGGTTAATCGAGTGAAATGTACAACTGTCCTGATCTCACATGCCAAGGGATGCAGAAGTCTTACTCCACCTTCTAAGAAGACTGTAGACAACGAGAAACGCTTGTAATTTGCATGTTTTTGATATTGTGGTAGAGTAGAAATTATTTTATATATATTTTTTTGTAATTTTGTTGTTTATTTCTCAAACCCATATTTTTTTGGAAATTTTTATTTCAAATATATTTTTTTCATTAGTTAAGGATCGAACCAATGCTGGAAATCGACCGAGTCAATAATTATTTCAATACACAGTTTTTTTTATTAATTTTTGACTCTTCCAGAATTTGTAGTTAAATAATTACAGAATTTCACGATGGAAGACAATATGACATCATCGACTGACTGGAGGTTGGTAGAGTATGGATCAAAGCCGCTTTAAGTTTTTTACCATATAAATTTAATAAATATTTTTTAACTAAAATTAAATCTTTGGATCAGTCAAGTATCGAACAAAGGACAATAATAAATCGGATGCTGGTAGATAAGAAATGTATACCTCTTGTAGAGATTTTTGTCCATATTTTATTTAATATTTTTTTCTTCTAATTATAAATTTTGCATTGGATAAGGATCGTACCAGGGACATAAATCAATCGAATAAACTATCATTTTAATAATAACAATTTTAGAATTTTTAAATTTTTTTTTAACTAAATAAATGGTAAGCCATAATTGAGTGAATCACCAAGCCACAGGTCCTTATAAATAACATTGTGCCCGAAGTCTCTGTTTCCTACTACTAGCTACATAACAGAGATAGTAAGTTGAGACAAAGTCGATTGTGACTAAGTTTTTATTTCCTTTTTTTTTGTTTACAACTGCGGTGTTCTCCAAAAAGAAGGTATGTTTGTTGTGTTTAGTCTAGCACTGGAGCTCCAAGTCATAAATAAAGATAAAGGGTTGATTCAGCTCTTTTATGCAGGATATGCAATAATTTCACTTCATGTCGGTTTACTGTTGAGAATTTAATTGCCTTTATTACTAGACTATAAGTTATTGTAGTGAACAAGATATTTATAGTATTTGCGGGAGGTGTATTGTCTTTGATTTGTATATTTTCTTTACGTATATATTAGCAAAAAGAATTTCCTAATGCATTATCAACATAAATGACGTATTTTCTCTGTGGCCATTTACCTTGAGTGCACATACTTCCAGGAACAGAAAGTGTTAATAATTTTGATGTTATTTATATATATATATATATATATATATATATATATATATATATATATATATATATACTAGCTGCCCGACCCGGCTTCGCACGGCTATACTAATGGAAAAAGAATTATGCCACATCTCCCATTTACAGTAATGGTAAATAATAAAAAATTCCGTGAAAATTTATTACAATGCTGTATAATGTACCGATGGTTTCCCGACTCGTGCACGCAACGTACAACTGATGTACCCGTACTTCGCTACGGCAGTCTACAGGCAGATCACTCTTGCGCCGCTCATAATACATGCCCCTCGTTGTGGGTACGCCACTGCCGCGCGATGCCTGTTGCCATGGAGACGCAGAAGGCATGAACAATGCAAAATACTGTTCTCATGCAGACAAAGTACCCACTGTTGCCTGGTTTTAACCACCTATGCTATGGGTTCTAATTTTCGGAAAATGTCATCCTGCGTAACATAAGGAACATTACTGTGAAGTTTCAAGTCTGTAAAATATATATACTTGAAAAAAAAGGGCAACTTTTGATATTTAAAGTACTTGCAAAATTTCAACGGTGATGAGGACTGCACTAACAATGAAATAGCCGTTGCCATAGAGACGAATGAAGCATCAACAAAGCAACAGCCGTTGCCATGGTGATTTCCTACCAAAAACTGGAAATAAAAAAAAAAATTAGGGGTGGACTACCCCTAACATTTAGGGGGATGAAAAATAGATGTTGGCCGATTCTCATAGATACCGGATAAGCACAAAAAATTTCATCAAAATCGGTCAAGCCGTTTCGGAGGAGTATGGCAACGAAAACTGTGACACGAGAATTTTATATATTAGATATGATTACAGTTTTCTATTATCAGATTAAATTTTATGTTTAGCTCATTTCCTTTGAACTGATAAATATTTGTTATGATCAAATTATGAATCATGTAAAGTTATATAAGTTTTCTCTAGTTTAAATTGATAATAATACTCCTTTTGAGAGACATATAAGACAATTATTCTGTAAAAACATTTTACATTAGAGAATTTAAGATCAGAACTTCTTGTTAATGTAAAATTTTCAAATAATTTTTAACGTTTAACCATATGTATTTAAATATTGAATATATTAATATATTAAATTTAATTTGGGTAAAGGAAATCACTATTCATATTAAAATGTAAAAACATTAAAGCGTTACTATAAAACAAATACAAAATTTAATACAAAATGTTTAAAAAAAAAATTATTCGAATTTAATATTTATAACAATAAAAATATTTATTTCCTGAGAAAAAAATGTTTTTAGAAATAATCCTACATAGGCAATTGGTTCCAAAAAATATGTTTATATTAGTCGACTGTGTTTATTTATAGATCAGAAATTTAACAACAAAAAAATTAATCAAAAATTGACAAAATTAGGTTATTATTGTAAATATGTATATGTAAAGCACACACATACACAAACACACCTACATATTCTTATTCACGCAATTACGCAAAAGAAAATAAACATACATAAAATTAATCTCAAAAGTCAAACATTTACGATAAATAATATTTATTATCTTTAAGTTTTCTTTTCTGATATTTGTTCTCTGTTGATTTGATATCTTAATACAAATTATATACATCCCGCATAAACGCCAAAGCTGCTAATAAGGAAAATTAAAACCATTAAACAGTGTAATTCAGAAATCACTTATATTAAAATGTTTATTAAGGACATATTATAATATATATTATAGCTCAATCAACCGTACAGTTTAATAAACAAATATCATATTTTATAGTTATAATTAAAATATTTATAATAAAAAAAACTTTTAAAGTAAACACTATAAACTACAATACTATTACAAACTAGAAATAATAGTAACATCTATTGGTGGCCTTAGGTTAACTTATAGAATAATTTGAGTATGTTAAACTATTACATTTTCTTAATCACACAAGTCCTCTGCCTTAATCTAATACTATGCCCATGTTTAAACTTCAAAAATATTTCAAATTCAAAACTCTCCATGTCATCTCTGGATCCATATTCTAGGACCTCGTACCTTCGCAGTAGCACAGACAGCATAGTCTTCATTGCCATATAAGCATAGCTCTTGCCAAGGCACATCTTACGCCCGTATGAAAACGGGATAAACGAACAAGCAGGGCGACAGGCACTATTCTCTCTGCTGAACCTGTCAGGATCGAATGTGTCCGGGTTTGGAAAATATTCTGGATTCCTGTGCACTATATAAATTGGGATTACGACAATTGTGCCTGCTGGCAAAGTGCAGCTGTTGACGCTGACATCTTCGTCAACCCGCCTTGCCACAAGTGGAATAACTGGATAAAGTCGCATTGTCTCATTTATAACTTGTTCCAGATACACCATTTGTTGTAGATCTCTTGTCGTGACTGGTCGGCTTGTGTCTTCGCCGATGATGCTTGCCTGCTCTTGTAAGACTTTCCTCTGCACATCTTGATGTAATCCCAGTAGCATCAGTATGGTCGCTACGGTGTAGGCTGTGGTGTCTGTGCCAGCTGCAATAACGAATATGGCCTGGTCCTGGAGTTCCTCTATGCTTAACAGTCCTGGATTGTCCACCATAGTTGATACCATGTGCTCCAGGAATTCCATACGTTTCTTCGGTATGTCGCTTACATTAATATCTATGTCCTTCGCTTCAGGTGCAACATAATGTTTTCTCGAACTTATATATGATTCGGTCTTATCTTTGATCAAACGAGTTACGTAGTTGCGAATAGGTTTGACTATAACAATTACTTTATAATAAAGAGGAAAAAACTTATGAGTCCAGTTATACCACATCCACGGTGTTAATAATGAAAAGGCTCCCACTTCAGCTAATTTTGGGAAGTTTTCTACAACACTGTGCTGATGACTTTTACCTTGGATGTTCATCTGCACGCCCAGACTCGTCTCGGAGAGCATCTCCAGAGCGCAGGGCATCGAGTAGTCCGCCATGTTGAATGGCTCTCCGTGGCAGCGTTCCTCCAGCAGGTCAGCCATGCGCTGGCTCTTCTCGTGGAAAGTGCTGACGTATGAGTCGATGATACGATTACTGAAGGTCGGTTCCATAATTTTACGGAATTTCTTCCACTCTTTAAATTTGGCAGTAAGCAAAGAATTACCGAATACTGTGGTAAATGGATTGTATATCATTGGTTCGGTTAAAATTTTAATGCAACTTAAAATTACTGTTATGTCCCGGGGGTCAGACATTTCAACCAGTAGCGGTCCAACCCACAGTTTACACACGGCACCATAGTGGTCACATAGTTCCTTGAAGTAGTTTAAAATATCTTCCCTGCAAGCGATCAGTTGAAGCGTGTTTCCGAGCAGAGGTAGCCCAGGCGGTCCCGGTATCCTGGCGACCAGCCGACAGCAGTGGCTTATCTTGAGGTACCATCTCACGGCGATGACGACGGCAGCAGCGGCTACTGTTAGGAAGACCCACGAAGCCCAAGCTTCTAGCGCGGCCATTCTGAACAAATATTTGGATGCCTTGCAGATAGCCTATATAGGGGAAAGTCGCGTAAATTGGACCGGCGCCTAAATTGGACCACAGGTCTATCTAGAACGTTTGTGGAATGAGGTGGCATCTACCGGCGTCAATATAAACTACTTGCCCAAGCGAGCCTTCGTTCCTTTGTGAGCGCTGAAATGGACGCGGGCTCTAGTGTGTGACAGTAAACGTGTTTTCTGTTCAACAAAAGTAAAATTTTATGAGTGTTTCTAAGAGAAAAATACCAACTAAGGTAAGAAATTAATATGATTTTTATACATATTCGTAATCGTCACATATTTTCAATTCAATTCGATGCCTAGTATATAAAAATATTATGCATTCATTTAATTCAGTGATAAATCTTGTAAAAATGGCCGAGTTTCCTAATTTGGACTGCTTCAAGTTTCCTAATTTGGACCGGTCCAATTAAAGAAACTTAAAAAAAATACTCTTTCTTATTTTGAAACAACCTTGCTGACATTCATAGAACAGTTTTTTAATTACTCTGGGAAAATATATACTTATTAGTCTAAATGAGTTCCTTTCATAGCAAGAATCTAGAAGCCTTACTACTCGCTCGAAGCAATGGTGTTATACTTTTAAAACTTCCTGCTCATACTACACATCGACTACAACCACTTGACGTAGCCTTCTTCAAGTCCTTACAAACCTACTATGATCAAGCTATGCAGAAATGGTTGAGAACCCATCCTGGGCTCACTGTCACCATGTTCCAAGTTGCTTGGCTGTTGGGAGAAGCGTACGAACGAGCTGCGGTTATTTCAACAGCTTCAAATAGTTTCAGAAAATCAGGAGTATGGCCAGTCGAACGCACATTGTTTAGTGACCAACATTTTACGGCATCAGATATTTTAAACCAAAGCAATGAACCAGATTAAGTTCCCTCTACTTCGTCTACAGATATGCCTATCATTGCTCCAGCATAGTGAATACGGCTGCACTTAGTGACAAGCACCTGACCCCAGAGAGAACAGCTGTTTTAAAAGTTACGCTGAGTGACATATCGCCTGACCCAGTGGTTGAAAGAAAGAAGGGGAGGGCGAGAAGTGCAGGAATAGCAGGTGAGCTAACAGCAAGCCCGTACAAAAACAGCCTCATCAGTGCCAATGAGAAGCGAGTGCGCCCATCAAAAAGGTTGCGCTCTCCTACCCAGTTACAGGAAGTAAAACAGAAAAGAAAAAGCCAGGGTTAAAGTACATGGTTCTGCAATTTTTGTGAAGAGGTAAGCATTGAAGACATGATCCAGTGTAAGAAATGTAAATCATGGGTATATTCAAAATGTGCTGGTCTCAAGAAAGGAGTGAAGAAGTATTTTTGTGGTCAGTGTAAGGACAAAATATAATTTAATACATTCTAGTGTCTTTAACAGAAATTGAGAATATAACTTTAAGGGTGTTTTGAAGATAACGTGAAAATAAACAATCTGAGTATTTTAATATCTATTAAACATTAAGAATATCACTTGAAAAAGTATTTTGTGAACATTTTGAGAATTGAAAACAGTTTAGTTCAATTTAATATCTCTTACAGACATAAATAATATAATTGTATGAGTGGTCCAATTAAAGATACCAGTGGTCCAATTTAAGAAACCGGTTGCCTAAATTGAACCAATTGCAGGGTCTTGGAAAAATATTTTTTCCCACAAAATGTATAAATGTTTTAACTCTATCTTTATATTATGTTGTAGAAATGTATACTTAATAATAACCAAGTATTATTTTCTTGAAAACATATGTTTGATTCAACAAAATTACAAAATTATGGAAACTGGTCCAATATAGGATACTTTCTCCTATAGTAAACTGATTAACGAAAGAAAAATAAAGTTTCCAACATTCGTTTTTTTCTGTTTGTTGTTTTTTCATTTCTTGTAAGGTAGTGCATAAATATTTATATAATTGCCAGACTTATAACAAAGTTAAAAAAATTACAAATTGTTCTTCCACATGCAGGACGCCCAAAACTTGCTAAACTGGTTTACCTTCAAATCAGGCTAGCGTATGCTCACTCAAGGCCGGTTGGAAGCCTGCAGACTTTAGTAGCCACTTGGAAACATTAAAAGAGAGAAAGAAAAACAAAAAAATAAATAAATAATCGAGAGCTTGTCTTTCAGTGTTCGCCAGGGTTACATAACATATAATATCGGTCTCGGTCTCTTAATATGTACTCATGTTGTGAATACATTTATAATACGAAACTTTGTAGAATTCTATAAAATAATGCTGAGTGTGATACGCACAAGCAAATTGTATTTTCAATTACATTTATGGACGCGAATTAAATGTAGTTTCCAGACCCGCCTCTAGAATATTTTTCCGGGAAGCTACGTCGTGTAGGTATGTAATCATTCGAAATGCATACCCAAATTTTAAACTATATAATGAAACTGCTCCGATAAAAGGACGCGACACTATAGCATTACGCTCCAGATCTATCTGACAGGAAACGTGCATTTTTCCGGGATAAAAAGTATCACATGTTAAATCTCCGGCACATAAACTATTTAAATGCAAAAAAAAAAAATCATGTCGATCCGTTGCTACGTTGCCGCGTGAACGAAGGTCAAACCAACAAACACACTTTCGCATTTATAATCTTAGTAAGGAAATTATACATGTTTCTGCTTTTTTTTTTTTTTTAAAAAAAAGGTGTGTAATTTCCTCGCCCGCTGCCATGTAGTGCCGCGGGGAAGGTGACTGGCCAATCACACAGCCGCGCGCTTGAAGAGTGGCGTGCAGCACGCATCACTCGCTCTGCTGTCAGCTGCGAGCAGCAGTTCTCCCGCCCGGGCCGTGAAGTGAAGTCATCTAGCTGCTGACTGCACGCACGTTTCAGCGGACCATCTCCTGTTCACGCAGGCGACACAAGTTGTCTGTGGGCAAATTAACGGAGGAGAATACTAGTATCAGCAAGAATAGTTAAATACAAAGCAATTTTAAAAAAAGTTACAACATTTGAAATATAAAACAGCATACTTGACGTGAAGACACTCACTATAAAAGTGGGTTTGGGGTTAAAAATTTAGTCAGCAAATCATCTAAATATTAAAAAAAAAAATTATGTAAATGAATTATTCCCTAGAAGTTTATTACAACGTTTATTTATAAGGAGAAAATAATTTGGTTCGTGTTTTGTTTGGTGTAACACATTAGCCTGTGTAACAAACCATCCAGGATTTTGTTTAGTTTTTAAATGATTTCGTTTTTAAATTATTGGATTGTATGCTGAAGTTTAAAGTGATAAAAATAAACCATAAACTTTTGTCTCCATGGAAGTGATAAAATGCAATTAAATTTTAAAATTTATTGCCATATTTCTAGTTAATGACCAAATAAATGTGCTGGTATTTGCTAACCAGATAGGACAAAATTAGTTTTCAAGTTGTAAACTTCAACAAATAATTGTTTCGTTCTTAAAATGATTAATACAATGTGAAATTTTTATTTAATACAATACTTTGAATATACGCAATTATATTTTTGTACAAAAGATACAAGGGACCAATAATTAACATACAAATATTATCAACAACAATTTTTCCAGTTTGCTAATTTCTAACCCTAAGATTGGTATTAAGGGGTAGTAATATTTTTAAAACAAAAGCTAACTCTTCAAATTCAAATAAATAAGAAGTTAGGTACAAAAATTTCATCTCGAGTTACTATTGCTTATTTTTCAATTTATTTAAATTCGTGTTTTAATGAGGGTGAATAATAGGTAAGTCTTCATTTGTTATAAAAATCGCATGGCCAAAAATAAATGACTAAGACATAAATTGATGAAAAAATAAAAACCATTAAATTATTATTTAATTAATGTGAAAGATTAACGTATGCTTGCATATTTAATATAATAAATTCCCTAGCAAAGCTATATACAGTTTATGCATATGGATATTTTTAACAGATATATCCTAAGCATATTATTATGCGAGGCATAGTATGCTACGAATGTGAGCAGGGCCGCGGCGCGCACAGGTTCGGAGCCGGCTGGCGGCCCCGCACGGCCACTGACGTCACATGGCCACCGCAACGTGAGACGTGCCGCGCGCGCCTGGTGGATTACAAGGGTCGTCGCTTCCCCCCCCCCTCCATCCCAACGCTCCCCACGCGGCGCTCTGCTTCGGCGGCGTTACCTGACACCTGGAAGCTGGCAGCGCGCGATACCGACGTCTGTCTTGATTATTCTGGCGTCGGATCGGCACGGAATGACAGGACTGGCCCCAGACGCGCTCAAGAATTCTATAAGTGGCGCCTGGGCTAATATAAGCCGGCCTCCGATGGAGTTTTCCCGCGGCGATAGTGCCGCGGGTACGGCAGAGTTCCTCGGCGAGAGAGTTCAGTTCCGAGGTGATAGCTGGGTGGCGAAAGTGCCGCGGGTGCGGCGAGAGTCCCGAGCAAAGCGTCGAGTGGGTCCTCGGCGAAGGGAAGTGCGACGGCGGCGACGGAGTCACGCGGCGGAGACCCACGAGGGGTGCTGCGGCGAGAGTTGCGCCAGAGGTGCGGCCCAGCGAGGTGTACGGGGTGTGAAAACCAAGTGACTGGGGAGTAAACATTTTTAAGTGTAATTGATTATTAGGCATTTTTAGAAGATTATTTGTTAGTGGTATTGGCAATCAATCAAACTGTGCAGGAAAATCTTTCATTCATCTATCCATTTACGAACCCAGTAGTTTTCCCACGACGATTATTATTGTTTATTAATCCGTAACAGTATATATTAATCGTAAAATTTTAATATTCACTGAACAGTTTTCATGTAAAACTTTTGTCAGACAATTTTTGATATGACACACCATTGTTGCAGAGATTAAAAAAAGGGTAGATTTAAAAAAAAATTAATGATTTTAGTACCATGTACACTATTAAATCCGTTCCGTTTTATTGTAAAATCTTAAATTATTATCTACAACATTCGTCCGAAATAATATTTTATAGACCAACCATTGCTGCAAGGGGTGGAATGAACAGGGGTTGAGTGACAAAAATATTCATAAATACCTTCGTAGGCTTACCATAAAATTACTATGTAGAGTTTTTTTTCCATAATATAACGATTTGATCTAATTAGATTAAGTAAAACGTTAATACAGTACACAACAGAGGCACACAAAATCTACAGACACCTACACACGAACATACAAACATAAAGACTCAATAAAATAAATTTAAACTTATGAACAAAAGAAGCCATAAAATATCAATTTTGTTTGTTTTTTTCTTATCATTTATCCTATGTTACTTGACAAATAACAAAAAATAATAGATAGTGGCAACTTCCACGTAACATTGAAAACCATCATCCAGCGTAAGTATAAAATCTTCCAGATGCTTACTCTATTATAAGGTATGATAATATAATTTTTATAAGATATACCAGAATTGAATCCGAATGTACCCGACCAACTTCGATCGCTGGTTCATCACGAAAAAATTAGTTGAGAACCTCTAAATGAGTGCTTCCCAAGTCTCGTATGCTCTTGGATGTCGAGGCTGAACAATTTTATTGTAAATCATAGAAACAGTTTTTAAGATGAAACACTAGTTCTATTATAAACTACTAGCGACCCGCCCCGGCTTCGTATGCGTGCAATACTGATTCTAAATATACTATAGAATGTCTTTATATACCACCGCAACCGCCATTTCCCTGCATTTTAAATCTGTAATATCTTCGAAAATATTCATTTAAATTACATGCTGTAAAAGGCCATATTATCTATATTAAATGCACAATGTATTTAAGGTACTTAATTGGATAAGGATTAATGCTGTATTGCTTAAAATAGCTTCGTAAATAAGCCATTATTTCTCGTAAAAAGTAAAGCATAAAAAATGGTTATTGTGGGTTATCCCTAAGAGATAGACATATACCATCCCGGACTTTTATAGTAGAACTTTTTAAGGTGTACAATACTGTAGTACATTATTTTGATCTATCTCGTAGGGAGCGACTTTGTTTTATTCTATTTAGTGATGCCTATATGCATCTATAGTCACATATAAGCATACAGGTTATAATATGCCTACATATTAATACTTCTATCCCTATAGGCAGGGCCGGCGCGTCCATATAGGCGAACTAGGCAACAGCCTAGGGCCCCAAGTAGCTGGGGGGGGGGGGGGCGCAGCACGACACATAACAGCTGATATATGTTTAACGATTATTGAAACTAGATGAAAATGGATATTTGTAACAGTTTGGAATGTTTATATTGATATAAGTAATTATTTAAAGTCCACGGTGACCTGTTTATGATTTGTAATAAGTAAAAAAGAAAAAAACACAAGCCTGCTTGCATTTGATTGTTGACAAAATTATTAGGCTTACGTGATGTATTTTGAGGTAAGGACAATTTTTTTGGGGTGTCCGGCGAGGGGGGGGGGCGGCTTTAAGGTTTTTCGCCTAGGGCGCCAATTTACCTTGCACCAGCCCTGCCTATAGGCATATGTGTAACAAACAACAAACAATATTCCTTATACGTGCTTCTAATACGCATTAGGGAATGTATACTTAGGTGCATTATGGCTCTCCATCCAAGATGGCGTCTTTTTCAGTTCAAGATGGTGAGAGATTATTGGTACACTCTGTGCACATAAAGGAATGAGTCCTAGCAGATGTCAACAAGATGGCGGAGGACATAGTGCATTGCTTGTGCATACTGTGCATGTAAAGGGACAAATCTGAGCAGATGACAACAAGATGGAACCCTCTATTTCCTAATGTGGCGCCCTGTGGGAGCTAGAGATGGAATTAAAGATGGTGGCCTCTTTTAAAAAAAATATAAACATATCTAGTACTATTGCCTTAAAGACATACTTTGATATCTTATTTTCTTTACCAAAGATGGTACCCTCCATTTTTGAAATTTAAACATGGCTAGTACTATTATATACTTTGATATCTTATATTCCGTACCACAGATGTCGCCCTCGATTTTCTAAATTTTAACATAGCTGGTACAATTGCATACTTTGATATCTTATATTCCTTATTTCTTTACTCTTTAAATGACGTTGAGTCTAGTGGTAAGGTCTCTGCTTTCTAACCTAGACGTACTCACGTCTCCCGGATCGAATCGTAACCACCACCAGGTTTTTTGTATTAACCACCTACCTTCAAATCATTATGGTGGGCGCCAACAATATGGCAGCCACCAGCAAACGACAACAATATGGTGGCTCCAAGCAGACGACTTGTTTGAATACCTACATGCCATGTCAACAACACTGTCCCCTCCCCTATCCCCTTCAGGGTGACTATTTAACATTGATGATCATTACCCCTCTTCATTCCTCAGTAGCCAATGTTCCAGAACTTACTGTCTACCCCTACTTACATTTCCTTCCAGCTGTGCATTGAAGTTGAAGTAAAGAAGCGCAGCGCATGATGAATTAGTGATAACTCGCTGCTAACGCATAAAGGTTGTAACTGGTTCCAACCCCGGTTGAGGTATCCCGATCTCGGTTCCCCACATTTCCCATGAAATAAATCTCGATTAATTCTGGAAATTATTTTACCAAAAGTCTATGGTAGATTAATTAATTCATAATAATGCTGACTTCTGCTGTACGGTTTTGTCTCTTATGTCGTTGAGATGAAAATTAAAGCGAAAAAGTTAGGGACGTATTTGAATATCAATTATAAGTATTGTAATGATTTAAAAATAATTCATAACTATATTTTTACACGTAAAACATAACATTTGATTGCAGCAACATTATCCTAGCAGTGTATCATATAAAAACAAAAGTAAGTCATTAAAATAACATTTATTATAACTCTTGGGCATCATCAGAACCTCAACGACACCGATTTAAGTAAAAACCGAATATTTGACAACTATTCATTTAACGAAGGAGTAGTAAACCAGTTAACCTTCAATCCAGGTTGCAAGTCTCAAGTGCATTCAGGAGTATAATCAGTGCATATATACAGGATTAGTCTGAATCGACTGTTAAACTGCGGATGCAGGTTAATTACGACAAAATATGTTTAAATCATATAGTAAACCATATGGTCTAAAGTTACATCTGCAGTTGTGTAAGTTTAATTATCAATTCAATATTTTCTCCCAAATAACTTCATACGCGTCAATATAACATTACAATCAGTGGTCCTGATTTTAGTCTGCTGTTTCAAATTGTTGTGAGTGTTGCATACAAGCCAGGAGAAAAAGTTTTTCTTTCAAATATAATTCTTATTTCTGCACAAAACGGTTTGGTATTGAGTAGTACAACAAGGCGCAATTTTACGTTGCTATTGTCATTCAGATTAAATATGACTCTTTAAAAACCTCATTATTCCTCCGCGCCACAGATGTTTGTGAGAAATAAGGGTGCTGCATTAATTATTTGCATTTAATAATTTTACTTCAGCGACAAGATTTAAAGTGTTTGTGAAAATTTGTTCAATTAGACGCTACCCAGACGCTTGTCGTTTCTTTATAAATAATTTCTTATTTTCAAATAACTAGCGGTTCAGCTGGAACTTCAATGGTGTATACGAGTCTCGGGAAGTATTTTAGAACATATGTCGTTTCAAGTTTTCAACTTATTGACGTAAAAAATCTATTCGCCCATTATAGTGATGGTCGGTCGAAATTTCTTGTGTGACGAAATACCGTCAGATTTTAATCCTAATAAATCCGAGTCTAACAATGCGTCAACAATGGTTGAGCCCAAAACGGATAGCTCATGACTTTACGTGTTTGTCGCGCATATTTGTTTTGCCTGTGACGTCATAAATCCAGTTTAGGTGCATGCGCGTGATTGTAACGAATTATCTTTGAATTGAAGTTAGAAACTGGTGTAGCGTGGGAACGCGTTTAGCTAGGACATTGATTCGAGTGCCGTTGTGAACAGTTTGATGGACATTGGTATGTCCCAAAGTGAGACAATAAAAATATTTGCCGGAATATAAGTGTAAATGGGTATTAAATTGAAAATTACAAACTAATTAAAGATATCATCTCATAATACTGGTAAAAATGTTTGGAATTTCATAAAACGCAAGTCAGAGGAAAGCTTGCGTCGGAAGGAATCCAATGAAGCTTGATAACTGCAGCGCCAAGCGAATGCGATAGCTATGCTCAGGCTGTTCGCATGATCAGACAACACTGCGACACTGTACTGTCATCACAGCTGTTGCGGGCCTCGTGGTCCGAGTGCCAGAGCCGGGCATCGAACCAAGGACCCGCGAGGAGTCCCAGGCCGCGGAGTGCCGCCCACTGCCTCTTGTTCATGTGTGGATGTCTGTGAGAAGGATGATACTGGGTTACTTCTATGGTGTTGTTATAATTTGTTTCTTTGGCGGGATCACGGTTAGGGACTCGAACCCACATGCTGCTGAGGGCAGTGCGATTAATGAAGAAGTGGAAGGGGGGTGTATAAATGAGTGAGATTTGGAAGAAAACGGGTTTGAATTTCAGTGTGAGCTGTTTCAGTCGTTCTTCCTTGCCCTCTAATTGCCAAAGTAGGCAGAATGATTACGCAGAGTGTGGGCATCAGCCTTGGAAGATAGTGTACATTTGTTGTTGTGAATTTGGTTTTCGAAGTCGTAATTACTGGGCTTGCGAAATGTGATGATGATGATGATGATGATGATGATTGTTGGTTGCGGCGTGCGGGCGTGAGAGGCGAGCCTCCGCTTCCAGATGCTAATGATAATTTCTTTTTGGGACCTCGGCCAGGGATAGAAAACACTACTTATCCTGAAACCGTCACGTATCATGTAAACAAATGTAATTGAAAATAATTTTTTTTTGAAAAGGGTCTTGTTCCTTTTAAGATTTGAATGTTGAACAAGTGTAAACATGATGTGTATGATAAACAACAGATAACGTCTGGGTGGTTAAAAGTTTTTTGGAACACTTCTCTTCAAAACCAAAACTCCAGAAAAATTTAGTTAACAATATTTGCGTTGCTTTATTGCGCCTTCCATAGTTTATGAACCGGTGTTCTGTAAGTGTAAGTGTATGCTTGCGAGGATGATTGAGCTGACACTCTGCGCCTGGGAGACTGCTAGCCGGTGCTCTGGATCGCTACTAGTAGCGCACGGCCACGCGACCACTGGAATTCAAACCCACGAACCCAGATCACACTTACACATACACTCCCACCGTGCTCCTGAAATCGCCCTCAGCACAGCGTGGGATCGAGTCCTGACGGCAGTGGCGTAGCTAAGGTGACTGGCGCCCCTGGCCAGAAAAGAAAATGGCGCCCCCTCTTGGATTCAAAGAGAGTGGGGGGAGGGTTCAGTAACGCCGTCGCGGCCCCCCCCCCCCCTTATACTCCGGCGCCCCTGGCGGGGGCCATCCCTGCTACCCGCTTGCTACGCCACTGCCTGACGGCAACCCCTGCCAAACCACCCAACTCTCACGACACCTCAACGTCACCAAACATCCGTTATTTACATCACCGTCTATTATCCACAACCAGAGGTAGCGGCCGGCAATCCGCGATCTGGAAATTCTTCGCTGGCCCGCGGTTCGATGCCCGGATCTAGCATTCGGACCTCGATGGCTGTGATGACGGTTACAGTTGTCGCTCACCCCGCGGCGGTGTAGCCTGATAGAGCAACAAGTCTGAGCCGAGACGTGAGAGAGAGAGAGAGAGAGAGAGAGAGAGAAAGAGAGAGAGAGAGAGCTGGCACCACCGTCCAGCCTCCCTAGAGTCGTGGGTTTGGTGCGCCTTGGCTGGCCTTGAATTGCCGGTTCCAGCTACCCCCTCTCCCCCCATGACCCTGTCCCCTGCTCGGGTGAACACGCGGTATGTTGGCCGCGCCTTCCTGCGCCTCACGCATTCGGTGGCGTCTTTAACGCGGCAACATCAAACAGGAAATTAAAAAAAAAAAAAAAAAAAAAAAACGGCGCAAAGAAAGCTATTACGTAGCTGGCGAGCGACAGTCCTGACGTTTACGGATCATGTGCAAGCGTCGTTACTATTCTGTTACAATTATACTACCAGAAGGTTGTAAGATGCTTGAAGGTGCCCGTTGAAAAATGGCAAAAATACAACAAACTCTTTAATCTGTGCCAGTAAACGATAAATTTAGCAGCAATTAATTAAGTGACCACAAAAGGAGAATATAATATAAAAATTTAAAATCGTAACTAAAAAAGTGCAAATCTGCCAAAAAATAACTTGCTGCACAAAAAACTAACATACACACATCTATAGCCTACATGAAAGAAAAAATACCAAACGGTTTTCAAATAATATGATAAACTTCAACTATATAAGCTTATTTAAAAAATAAAAACCAAGATTTTCGAGACGGCATAAGTACGTCATTAAAAATATCATTAAAAGATTTCCAGTTGCTAAAACGTGTATTTCCAATAACCTTATAGTTTAAAAAAAAATTAAAAAACTTTTATTTTTGATTGAACTAAAATTTAAAAAATAATATCGAAATTTAACTTTCTTGTCCAACAACCAAACAATACGGCACAACTCTGTATAAATAAAAGTGAGGGGGAGGGGGAGAGAATCAAACCCCGGGCACAGTTACACCATAACCTGACCTCGGAAACACTCTAAATCTAAAAGAATATAGTTTTAAAATTTTCCAAATTTAAGGTCTTACTCTTTCTTCCCCAGTCATATTTTCCACTATAACTCGACCTTTCGGATCGGAAACACTCAAAATCGAAAAGGCATAGATTTTTAAAATTTTCGAAATTTTTGGTCTTCAACCCCCCTCACCCTAGCAGCACACTTAACCATGGGACAAATTCCTATCATGACCCGACCTTATGGTTACACAAAACGCATTATTATTACCCAGAGCTCGAAATTTGTATTTTTTTTTTTTAACCACCTGACTCCACTCCCTCTCTGTTAACACTAAGGTCTTAAGTTATCAGTGTATTGTATTGTCATGTCATAAATATGTAAGCAAAATTTAAACATATTTGAATGTACAAAAGTGGATAAAAATTGAACTAAACGATTTTATTACATAATCCATTCATGCATGCAGGTCAAGATATATAAAAAAGTGGTAAAGAAGGAAATATTTTCACCCTTTTTCTGAGGTAAACTTTTTTTAGTAATTATGAACATAGTTATTAATACGGCGCCTAATGAACGTAACAGACAATTTAATGTAATAACAATGGTGTGTTCATTCCACTTATGAATCTGCATTTCAAATGTTACTCTATTTTTACGATTCCATTTTCTATTATATACACATCTCAGTGGAGTAGGCTAATATTTTCGCTTTATGATACTCGTGTCTCTAATGTATACATATATCTTTGGCGTGACTGAGTCAGTGATGAGCGTAACTATATATAGAACTAGTAAGTTGTACGGTGCCTAAAGCGCTCGGTGCAAAATTAAGAATACAACAAACACTTTAATTTACACGAAACATTTATAAAAAAATAAACTGTTTTAATATTGTCCAAATAAAATTTATCTCTTATATATATGAGTATATGAAAAAATATTTGAAAAAATTTATTTTCATGAAGAACCTCTTGAAAAACTAAATTGTGTGTGAATTGTCTCTGGTCATTCAATAATCTTCCTTCTTGTGGATGCTTGGATTTTCTTGACTTGCGTCTCATGATCGTGACAAAGCCATATACTTACACTTGGCCGTGTGAAAATACTAGCGTCACCGAAGAGATGCCAATGTGAACAAACGATTGGCTTTGCGCCTTGTTTATTGCAATAACGTCAGCACTTTCCACGAGAAGAGCCAGCGCATGGCTGACCTGCTGCAGGAACGCTGCCACGGAGAGCCATTCAACATGGCGGACTACTCGCTGCCCTGCGCTCTGGAGATGCTCTCCGAGACGAGTCTGGGCGTGCCGATGAACATACAAGGTAAAAGTCATCAGCACAGTGTTATAGAAAACTACCCAAAAATAGCTGAAATGGGACCCTTTAGTTTATTAACACCGTGGATGTGGTTTCATTGGACTCATAAGTTTTTTCCTGAATATTATAAATTAATTGCGTTAGTTAAACCTATTCAAAATTACGTAACTCGTTTGATCAAAGATAAGACCGAATCATATATAAGTTCGAGAAAACATTATGTTGCACCTGAATCGAGTGACATAGATATTAATCGAAGCGAAATACCGAAGAAACGTTTAGGGTTCCTGGAGCACATGGTATCGACTATGGTGGAAAATACAGGACTGTTAAGCACAGAGGAAATCCAGGAACAGGTCATGATCATTATCGCAGGTGGCACAGACACCACAGCCTACACCGTAGCGACCACACTGATGCTGCTGGGATTACATCAAGATGTGCAGAGGAAAGTCCTGCAAGAGCAGGCAAGCATCGTCGGCGAAGACACAAGCCGACCTGTCACGACAAGAGATCTACAACAAATGGCGTATTTGGAACAAGTGATAAATGAGACAATGCGACTTTATCCTATGTTTCCACTTGTGGGAAGGCGAGTTGACGAAGATGTCAGTGTTAACAGCTACACTTTGCCAGCAGGCACAATTGTCATAATCCCAATTTATCTAGTGCATAGGAATCCAGAATATTTTCCAAACCCGACCACATTCGATCCTGACAGGTTCAGCAGAGAGAATAGTACCAGTCGCCCTGCTTGTTCGTTTATCCCTTTTTCCTACGGGCGTAGGAATTGCATTGGCAAGAGCTATGCTCTTATGGAAATTAAGACCATGCTGTCTGTGCTGCTGCGAAGGTACGAGGTTCTAGAATATGGCTCCAGGGATTACATGGAGTGTTTTAAATTTGAATTTTTTTTGAAGTTTAAAAGTGGGCATAGTATTAGGCTGAGGCAGAGGTCTTGTGATTAAGTAGAATAGTTTAACATACTCGTAAGGGTCCTAATGTGAACCTACAGACACCAAATGATGGTATAATTATTTCTATTAAGTAATAGTATTTAGTTTTTAGTGTTTACTTCAAACTTTTTTATTATTTCCTTTTTATATATATTTTATCAATTCTATAGAATTAGCTTTGGGTGTGTAGCTATACGGTTTTTTATGTAATTTATCGTTTTATTATATGTTCTTAATAAAATAATTTTAAATTAAGTAATTTCTGATTTACATGGTTTTATGGTTTAAATGTTGCCCAGTAGCAACTCTTGCCTATTTACGTGATATATTTAAGTTTTCTTAATATATCAAAACAACTGAGGGCAAAAATTAGTAAAGAAAATTTAAAGTCAATGTATTTTATTCTTTGTAAATGTAGACTTTTGAGATTAATTTTATATGCGTTTATTTTCTTGTACTTAATTTTGTGAATGAATGTATGTAGATGTTGTGTACGTGTGTTTGTGTGATCTTTACGTTTTTACAATAATAAACATATTAGGTTGTTTTTGTTAAGATTTTTATGGTTTATATCTGATTAATTTATATACTCAATCGGCTAATAGCAATATTTGTTTAGGTACTAATTGACCTATGTAGGATTTTTTAAAATTATATTCAGCACATGAAATAAAAAGTTTGACCTACTTTTATAAATATAAATGATTTTTATAAATTGTCTTCTATCATTTTGTTAGAAATTTTGGAATTGTTTTATCTAAGTGCTATAATTTTATATGCTGTTATATAAATAGTGATTTTTTGACCAAAATTTACTTAATATTAGCAATATATTGTATAGTTAAAAATATATACTCAATAGTTAAGTATAGTTAAACCTTTTTTTCATGAATATGAAATTGCTGATTTTAAAAGCTTTAACTTTTACAACTTTTTCAGAGAATAAGTTTTAAATGGTTATTAAAATAAGTATTTAAATCAATTAAAACTAGATAAAACTTATTTAACTTTAGATGAATCATAATTGGATCATTACTTATATTTATCAGTTCAAAAGAAATTAGCTAAGAATAAAATTTAATTTTATAAGAGTAAATGGTAAGCAGATATATAAATAAACTCAAAATAAACACTTACAGTCCCTGAAAATATGTAAACTCAAGATGAATGGCCGCAGGGATATTCAAACTATTAGAAAATGATACGCCTATTTACTATCTCATTGATGTAGCAAATGCTGTAGGAAATCCTTTTTGCTAATATACACGTAAAAACTCCAGGAAAAATATACAAATCAAAGACAATACAACTCCCGCCAATGCTATAAATATCTCGTTTCCTACAATAACTGAGAGTCTAGTAATAAAGGCAATAAAAAACCTAAATGTAAAGTGACAGGACACTTTGGTATTCCATATCCTTCATAAAAAAGTTAATCGACCTCTTAACTTTATAAATGACTTAGAGCTCCAATACTAGACTAAGCATTACCAATATCCCTTCCTTTTTGGAAAAATGCAGTTGTGATACCAGTCTTCAAATAAATGGAAAAATATTTTAGTATATATAACTTATCTACCTGCATAAAATTGATTAGATTGAATATCGACCTTTATTCGATACTTGACTGATCCTAAGACTTAATTTCAGGTTAAAAATCCTTATTAAATTTAATCATGTAAAATACTCTCAAAAGCGGCTAATATATAGTCTACCTACATCCAGTCTTACATATTGCCACATTGACCGAAAATGAAATTCTGTAATTATTTAGGCTATAAATTCGGGAAAAGATAATAAATAATCAAAAATTGCGTATTATAATTTTGAATATTGATTTACTCGGTCGATTTTCGTCCTAATTTTGATCCTTAGTAAATTATATATATATATATATATATTTAAAATCATAACTACCAAAAAATTATACTTAAAGAAAAACATAAAAAATTCAAATAAAAATTTATTACATAATTTCTACTCTACCAAAAGAACAAAAATAAAAAACAAATTGAAAGCATTTCTCGATTTCTACAGTCTTCTTAGAAGGCGAAGTGAGACCTCAGCATAACTTGGCTTGAGAGTCAATCGATTAGGCACTTGCAGTTGGCGACCCGACACACGCAGTTGTTTTCCAGGCTCGACCAGTTGCTGGCTAGTCACTTAGAGCCTTCACACAGACACATAAGATGGGTTGGACAGGCGTATCAGTCATTCCACAAGCCTTGGAAACGTCCGCCACTTTATCCACTTGAAATAAATCTGGATTTGACCCCGCCGGGAATCGAACCCCGGTCATCTCGGTGGTAGGCGAGTGTTCTGACCACTCGACCACCTGTTAAAAACTTTAAATTAAATTTATACCTAGTATTCGATATTAAATATAAACACAATTATAAAATTAATTTGAATAATCTTCGAATCTAGTAAAACAATCGAGATAAATTTTCTTAATGATGAAAATAATTGTATATTCTAAATGTTTGTTCTAATGTTCTGTGCATGATAAGTCATACAAGTCAGTGAGTGACTGCTACGCTACTTAAGTCCACCTCTGCACCTCGAGGGTACGCCACTGTCCTTGCTTGTGTGTCCGCCATTCCAGGCCTCAAGGCTTTTACGCTCCGAATAAAAAAAATAAATAAGAAAAATTATCTCTGCATGCAAATAAATAATATAAACATAATAATAAAAATGACTGGTGTGATATTATAAATACGGTTGGTAAAGTTTTAATTTAATCAAATTAAAAATTAATTAAATTAAATATACAGTATTAAATAATAATATGTATCCGAGAATACAATTAATATTTAAATATATTTAAATAATCGAGATAAATTTTAATTATTAATGATAGTCAACAAACACACCGAATTAAAAAAAATAGTTTAATAATTAATATTTGTAATGCAAACAAATAATACTTACGGGATAATAACCCCACTTATATAAATACACTTGAATAATTTATAAACACAATTTCTATTACTAATATTCACAGTAAATAAATGTGTTTAATTATATGGGCCAGTATTCAATATAATTCACTAAAATAGGTTTATTATTTAACAACACAATTTGTTATTTGTATTTAGCCTTTCTTTATCAATTATTCGTTGTATGCTGTGCACGCATTATATAAATTCACTGTCATTATTCTTTTTTTCATGACGTGCCTAAAGAAGTTTAACATAACGTTACCTATGTATAATTTGTTAGTATACTGTTTTCATCCTGTATTTTTTTTAAATCTGAGCTATAATCATAAAAATTCACTATCATCATTTTTCCATAACGCGTTCAAATAAGAGTAACATCAAAAAAACATTTCTTTAAATTTTAATGTCATATTTAATGCCTTACGTAATTGTAGGTAGTTGTGAGGCCCCTAAGGCACCCGTTGAATATTCATGAATATAATAAACACTTTAAATTAATATACGTGAAATATTTACTAAAAATTAAATACATTTTGATATATCTGAATATATTGAAAGCACATTAATTTTACCTATCTGGTGATTCAATAATGTTCCTTGCTGTTGATTGATTCAATATACACTTTCACTTGACTTGCAACTCTTGATCGTGACTAAGCCATATGCAGTTGGTCGTGTGAAGATATATGAAACAACAAAATATGTATTACAAATTGCATTGCATGTAAAGGTCCTACCGAAAAAAAAGCAACACCATTCGTCTACCTTAAAAACAGAACAAAATAAGAAAAGATAATGGGCATACATATGGAAAGATAATGGCCATGGATATGGGAAGATAATGGTAAAACACATAATCATTTACACTCAGAATTATAAAAATCAGCTAAAAAACAGAATCATACATTTAAGATACTTAACTCACAGATGATGTGCAGGAAAATAGCTGACCCAACACCAAGATGTAGTCAAAATATGGTCTTTGCGCCACGGACTCGGTTGAAATGCTAGAAGGAACAAGTTCGCCAAGATCAATGGAAATTATATAACTTACAGCGTTACGCGATCATTAAGTTGGTGATGAACTTAACTATATATAGGGTTCTGTGTAACCATTTTATTAAAGAGATTTATAATTAAATATTAGTATAAACAATTGTTGTGATTTTATCTAAACGTATTCACGAAAAATCTACTGTGCGTACCCAAACTGTGTTTTTCCTAATTTTTTTACTTGATTAAACTGCGTTCAAAGTTGGTCACTTTTACTCCTAATCACTAGGGACCGGAAAAATTCGCGGGTTCAATGACCTGTAGGATGAACTCCATAGTTCTACTTACACACGGTCAAATGCCACCCACTCATTGGCTGTTGTCTTGTGAGACGTCCCAACGCAGCAGCCTGTAATTCGATACAGCTTTGGTTGAGTGTTTCTCATTGGCCCAGAGTCCTCCAGGTGAGTTGTGAGCCAATAGCAGAGGCAGCTCTGAGGTATAACTATTTGTATTTTAGCCTATCACGAAATTAATTCGCGAATTTTTCCAGTCTCTACTATTCACTATATGTATCGTCAACAGTAAGGTCATTAGACACGGTCGCACAAAGATATAGATTTGGGATATCACTTCAACCATGATTTTGAAAGGAACCATCACAGAATATTCGTGGAGTGATTTCGTATAAGAATAGTGTTCAAACAGCTGAAACCAATCAAGGTTACAACACAACCTCAGCACCACAACCTATCGGACCATAAACTTCTCTTCACACACAACGACTTAGAGTCTTGTTGTGGACTCTCTACCGTGTTTCACGTTGTTCTGAAAAAAGATAACACAAGGAACAGCATAAAGTAAAAAATTAAATTTCAATTTTTGTTTACACGGGAGTTCAATAGGACATACAAATCAATTACATGTATAAAAGGTAACAAGGAAGAGGAAAGAGCACACATTCTGTATCACTCAATTCAACACTCATTTTCCGTAATCTAAACTCAATTCGGCACTCATTTTCCATAGTCGACACTCAATTCAACACTCATTTTCCATCTACGACACTCAATTTGACACAAATTTTCCATCATCGTCACTCAATTCGTCACTCATTTTCCAACATCGACACACAATTCGACACTCATTTTCCATCAACTACACTCAATTCAACACTCATTTTCCATCAACTACACTCAATTCGACAGTCATTTTCCATAATCGACACTCAATTTCCATCATAGACACTCAATTCGACACTCATTTTCCATCGTGCAGATTTGATGGATTGACTTGATTGCATATAAGTCTGGTATATGAATATTGATGTGTATCCGAAGTCAATGGTAGCAACGTTGACATCGGTACAAATCCCAATGGTGGCGGGGTCAACGACTGCAGAGATCTTGACGGAGGGTCTCGCGTCTTCACCGGGGTCCCTGACGACGGAGGCGATGATGACGAAGCAGATCCCTATGACAACGATGAGGGCAGCTCCAGAGATTCCGATGGTAACGAGGCTACCATCTCCAGAGATCCCGATGATGGCTGCATCTACTGTCTCTTCACTCCAAGAGACTTCAATGTGTTCATTATCGAACGCAGAGGAGACTCCGATACCTGCAAATACACCGCATTTCGTAAATAAAACATTTTGTGAGCAATTCCCAGCTTCTGCATCAGTCGTGTATACTTCAGATTCTTTGACAACCAGTACAAATGATCTGTCAATGTCGACTGGGAAATCTCCAGCTCATGCAACATACGGGACTTCGTCGCCTACAACAGCAGTGCACATTGAAAGTATTATACTTTCCGAACCGTCGGTGACTAACGGTCTAACGATGAGACATATGTGTACGTACTGTGACAAAAGTTTTAAATACCGACAACATGCAAGAAGACATGAAAATCATGTCTGTAGAAGAAACGTTAATCGTGTGACATTTCCGTGTGACCCATGTGGTGTACATTTCACAAACAAAAGTAATTTGATTAGGCATTGTAAAAGCAAAGTTCATTTGCAAGTTGTACAGCGGGGAAGCGATGGTAATTGAGTTGAATATCTGTATCAGTGCCGCTACTGTGGTAAACGATTTGAACGACTACGAAGTACACGCATCCATGAAAAGCATGGCTGCAGAAGAAATATTGACCCAGTAAAATTTCTGTGTGAGAAGTGCGGTTTACAGGTTACACGAAATTTATACTTGAAAAAACATTATAAATTTTGTAAAGGAAGGTCTCTAGCATCAACATTTCTGGTCCTTTATGTCTTACACTCCTGAACTGATGTATCGTGATCTGTATGAATTATTTGTATTTTGTAACTCTTAAAAAGAACTATAATAATTTATTTTAATAATATTGAATGTCGCATGGGCTGAGAAATGTAATATATATATACAGTGTCAGATTTTATTGTGTATAAATGTACAATTTCAAATAAATTATAGATTTAAAGAATTTTTTATTTATTCTTCTTAACCTGCATCGTTTATCTTAATGTAATAAACTACATGTGACACGTAATTTAGGTCGGGTTTGTAATGTCCGTTTTGACTTGTTTGTGTGTATTATTTTTTTATCAATAATGCTGAAGAAAATTTTTTTTTGCTAAAATCATTTTTGACTCGTGTCATCTGCTTTCTTAAGATTTTTTATGTGAGATGTTTTGGTAAAGTGCTGGATGTAATACCGTAACATTAGAGCAAATCTGATAGGAACTTGATTTATTATTTCTGAGAAATAATTTATTACTCCCCGAAATAAACTAACAGACTTGTGGTGTTTTTGTACTTTAAACTGATTTCTACAAGTACTTTACATGAGCTTAATTATGATTTCAACTATGCGTTTCTTTTACGGAATGCCGTCATTTCTAGGCGAGTAGGGCTGTGTGTCTCGTGCGAACATCTGCCTGCCGTGACAGTCTGCTGGCTTGCAAGTCTCTCCCCGCACGCGAGGTTTCAATGTTAATTTGCAGGTGTCTGTCTCAATATCTCATTCGACAACCTCTGTCTCTAGCCTCGAGAATTTTTAAAAATCTTTGAAGTTAACGAGCTTGGATTTAAATTCTTTGCCTGGTCGTACGTGAATAAGTTTAAATTCGTATGCATTGTAAGATATTTTTCTACATGAGGTAAGAAAAATACATAGATGCTACATTGACTGAGATAGGTATCGAACTCTTGGTTATTGCCCTATGGGTGACTAGCACTTGTCGTTTGACCTATCTCCTCTAACCTTCTTTTACTATGTAATATAGATGGGACATGGTTTTTTTCAGAGGTGATGGTTAAAATATCTTGGTTAAAGAGTCCTTTGTAGAATTACTAGGTGTGGTAATTATTTTAGTCGAAGTGATAATTTAGTAAAATACGTAAAAATAATGAGATGATTATTTCACTATTGAGTAAACAAATTATTGGTAAGATGGATTTGTATGTAGAACTGGTAGTATATTACATCTCTTGAAGAACACTGCATGTTATGTAATAAAAGACTCTTGGGCTCAAGAAACTATACTATAGGTGGAAAGGATAAAGCGGTTCCTATGATTAAATGCAAGGAACTTTGTTGATGTTTTTTTTTATATATACTATGATGATTTAATTTGTTTGGGATGATGGGTTGAAGGATTAAATAATAAAACTGAACACATAGGCTTTTAAAGAAAATGAGAATGGAGCTAACGATGTCTAGAAAACAATAGAGAATATTGTGAAGCATGCAAGATCATAGATTGCGGTTAATCTCTGACAACTGAAATGTGGAAACGATATCATAAAATGAGTGATATTGATGCAGCTCATTATAATATTGATGACAGCTACGATGATGATACCTTTACGTCTGTGATAGTGACATGAATGCGGAGATTTTAAGACAAATAATATTATTAATATAGAAAAGATGGAAACCGTAGCACGCCGATCGTGACGAGAAACAAATATTGAAGGATGCTGATGGTTTCGGGAAGACTGAAACTAATGGAAGTATCAACACCTTGAAAAGTGAGAATACACTCAAGCCTATATTTAGTAGATCATCCATACTTTGTAAAAATAATGGGCTCCTAAAAAGGAAGCAAGAAGACGATGAAGACACTTCGACATCATCGAAATCTAATTCATACGGTAATCTGGGTGAAGGAGATGTCTTCTACGGAGATTGTTACAGTGACTCTGAGGCTGTTTACAAAGGCATAGACAGTGATGAAGCACTTAGAGCTGACAAGATCGAAGAATGTGGCGGTGTCCTGAGACCGAAACGATGGAAACGCCGTGATATATTAAATAAATCTGTTCAAGCTTGTGATTATCGCTGGCTCGATGATGAAAGTAACCCTGAGGTTGGTGTTAAAATGGAAGACACTAGAGATCATAATATTTATTATAAACGTGCACGGAAGATGGTGGCAGAAGAGATTGATTACACATCATGGAAAGATCCAAACATAGGTATTGGTTGACCGGCTAAGACTGATGGTGGCTTCTGTTCGTAGAGGAAACTACTCACATATCGAGGAAGTATCGTCCATACTTAAAGAACTCCGGAACGTTGGCTACATACAATAATCATTTGTTTAACTGTCATGTGTGTACTATTAAAAAATAAATGAAGTATTTATATTTTAAAAAAGTATGATTTATTTATTGTATTCTGATTTGCAACTAAGCTTGTGTTTCCGGTACTCCATGTGTGATCATTCCGTTTTTTCCTGTGTGTACCGTGTGTACGTTCCGATTTCCTGTGTGTACATTCTGTTTTCCTGTGTGTACTGTGTGTACATTTCGTTTTCCTGTGTGTACATTCCGTTTTCCTGTGTGTACTGTGTGTACATTCCGTTTTCCTGTGTGTACTGTGTGTACATTTAGTTTTCCTGTGTGTACATTTCGTTTTCCTGTGTGTACTGTGTGTACATTTCGTTTTCCTGTGTGTACTGTGTGTACATTTCGTTTTCCTGTGTGTACATTCCGTTTTCCTGTGTGTACTGTGTGTACATTAAGTTTTCCTGTCTGTACATTCCGTTTTCCTGTGTGTGAATTCCGTTTTCCTGTGTGTACTGTGTGTACATTACGTTTTCCTGTGAGTACTGTGTTCATGGACTATATGACAGACATTGTCATGACTCTATCTCATGGTCTGAAGACGTTTGTGTTATATGTATGGATGACTTTGTACAAGAACATGTTTAAGGTTAATCTAAATATCAAAAAACTAGACTTTCATGTAAAGCATAGCGGTACTGTATTTAATTTGTTGGTCAGGTATATTGACTTGAGTTGATTTTCGTAGAGTGAATGATTAATAAACACCGCGAAAGGTAATGGAAAACAAAATATTAAGTATGTTTAATATTTTAGTTAGCTACACCTGACACTGGTCAAGAATCGAACCGTGGACAGGAACTGATTTAATCAATTTGTAAATTAATAATTTATTTTTTCGGAGACTTTTGGAATTTTTTCCCGCATTTCTAGCTAAATAGTTACATGATTTCAAGATGGTGGTCACCTCAGTAATAATAAATGATTACTGCACTGTAGCGGGTTAGAATAAAACTATAATTATGGTAAGACGAGTACACACAAGATGGTGTCCTCCAGCAGACGAAAACAAGATGATGACCATGACCACTAGCAGGCTGTAGGTACTCCTGGTAGCATGTACTAAACATAAAATGACGGATCCATGATGGACGTCAAGGTCAAAGTCAAAGATCAAGGTCAAGGACAAATTTCAAGGTTAAGGTCAAATTTCAAGGTCATGGTCAAATTTCAAGGTTATGGTCAAATTGCAAGGTCAATGTCAAATTTCAAGGTCAAGGTCAAATTTCAAGGTGAATGACAAATTTCAAGGTCAAGGTCAAATTTTAATGTAATGTCAAAGTTCAAGTTCAAGGTCAAAGTTCAAGGTCAATGACAAAGTTTAATGCCAACAGTCGAGGTTAAAGGTATGGTGAACAGAAAATTATATTAACATGTTGCCTGCACACTCTAGCAGACTACAACAAGATTATGGTCTTCTGCAGATGAAGACAAGGTGGCGTACATGACGTCATACCAGATGACGATGTGTGCCTTGGTATTGGTGGTGTGAGGTCTGTCTAGGTAGCTTCCGTGGAGGAAGGATCGGTTGTATGCTCTTAACGGTTTCGAACAAAGGACGGGAATCGATATAATCAATCAGAATTCTAATAAGTTAATTTTTTGATGAATTTTGGAATTTTTCCTGATTTTATACCATAAAAATATGGATTTCCAAGATGATGTCTAAATTTCAAGATGGTGACCATAACGATAATTGCAACATTAATAGGATCCAATATGGCGGTCGTAACATAAAGTGTAACGATGACATAGTACTCAACCGAGATGGCGGGCGTAACGAAACATGCATCATTTATATAATCCAAGATGGCGACCGTAACGATAACTGTAACAGTGGTTTTTAAGATTTTTATTATTTAATTCGAATATTTAATTTTTTTAATGATTTTTAAAATTTTTCCCGATTTTCTAACATAAAAATTGCGGATTTTAAAGATGGTGACCGTAACGGAAATTGCAACGGTTACGACTTAATACAAGATGTCGGTTCTGTCTCGAACAGGAAGTGCTATTATTACTTAAAATTAAAAAAAAAATCAAGTCCGAATATGCATGTAATTTTTTTCTATACCTTATTTAATTCTCAGTCTGGTAAATGTCTCGATAGCCGAGCGGTTAAAGGCGTATGTTTTCCAACCTAGCGATCAGAGCTGTGCTGGTTCGAATCACAGCGCGTCCAATGTATTTTGCATAAAAAAATAAATTCGATATGTCGATAAGGACCATAATAGCTCTGGTAGGTAATGAAACATCGACCTTATGTGATGAGACAGAGTGACACTGGCGCTATCTAGGAACAAACAACAGAAACAAAGTCGACGGTATTCAAGATGGCGGCCTCCAGTGGAACAGAAAAAAAATCAAGAGCGACGCTGGAGCTATCTATGAACAAACAACAGAAACAAAGTCGACGGTATCCAAGATGGCGGCCTCCAGTGGAACAGAAAAAAATCAAAAGCGACGCTGGCGCTGTCTAGGAACAAACAACAGAAACAGAGTCGACGGTATCCAAGATGGCGGCCTCCAGCGTAACAGAAAAAATCAATATGGCGACAGAGACGAAAATTTCATCATAATGAGTGGGATGCTCGATTTAAAGATGGCTGATTTTAAAGATGGTGACCGTGACCTACTTGTCCCGTTACGCCATGTCCCATTACGTTGCATCCAAGATGGCGGATACAAAATGGCGGATCCAAGATGGCGGATCCAAGATGGCGGATCCAAGATGGCGGATCCAAGATGGCGGATCCAAAATGGCCGCCGGGGTCAAGGTCAAGGTCAAAGGTCAAGGTCATACAAGATGGCCGCCGTGACGTCACAATCCAAGATGGCGGTCGGCTCCCTGCTCCACAGCCTGAAGCCTGTTTCAGGACCATTATTTACATTCTACTAACCACACATGAATCTTTTAGTGTATAATCGTTGTGTAGCAAAATTAGGAGGATAAAATTACAATGTATTTAAAAAATAAATCTAATTACAACTATTAAAAAGTATGTACGCTAACTCACAAGTGTAAAACCATTAATGAAAACATACAAAACCTCTCTCTTCATCTCTCTTTGTCTCTCTTATTCGCTCTATATACTGGTTGCGAAATTCTACGATTGATACAATTAACTTAGAGATAACCCCCACACCGATGCATTGTAACGTCAACTACATTCCGCTTTTGAGAGGGAAACGAGAGCAACTCGAGAACACTCGCAGGCTCACAGCAACGTCCGCCACATTTACACACAGAACTAACCACTCGTACCCACCGGATGGGATACGAACCGCGAGCAAAAGGCAAATACCTCCGCTTAATCACAATAACAAGTGATCTAAATATAGAACGATAGTGCTAACGCGAGCAAACACATTGGTTAAAAACTTTTTAGAGTAATGGAAGCAATACGCTCTTCAATTCTGTGTGTCAACTCTGGAAAATCATTACGTAGCGGCGGCAATTTTTACATCTTTTATAAAGAACCCTAAAGGAAAAAAAATACGTAGTATTTGTCGGTCGATGGTAGTGAAATAATGTGAGATAAAACATTAAAATAATGTTAAATAAATATGTAAATTTTTTTACTCTAAAATGAATCCACGTATAACCATAAGTTTTTGATAATAAATCAACAAATCAGCATAGATTTAAATTAATTAAAAAGTTGTAATAATAAATTCTTAAAATAAAGTTATTTCCTTTAACAAATTAACATATAGGTTTCAATTAATTAAAAAAATAGTTTAATAATAAATTTTAAAATCTATTAATTTTTTTATTATAAAAGGACTCTGCTTTTAATCATTAGTTTTTGATAATTTTCAACAAATAAACATAAATTTACAAATAAACATAAATTTAATTATTAAAAATATTAATTCATAACAATATTCTCATTGATATACATGTGTCTTTTTTTGTACAGCATCTGTAGTATATGGAATGTAATCTCTCCTGACCTAATCTGTGGGTTTATGAAGTGTCTGGGTTTGAGTCTTATGGTCGTTTCGATGTAGGTTGCAATATGCCTGTAGGCGTTGTTTGGTTGTTTCGAGTTGACTTGTTATTTCTGGTAACTATATTATGATAATATTAAAGGATTATATATGTGGTGGTAGAAATTCAAGGAACGTTTTTGATGAGAATCATACAGTTTTGTTTGTGTACACGCTTCAGTTACTTCAATACTTATTATTAGTATTATCCTGACACTATATTTATTTTAATGTAAAGATATTTTTTATAGAAGAGGATTGGTTATTTTATGTCTGGCAATACATGGATTAGCACTAGTAGGTATTACATAGTTGGTGGGCAATGAGTATTCGTACACCACATGTTTACTTTCATGTATTTATTACTTCCTTCTTTACTCCTTGTCACTTGGAAGTCGTTGTCGGGCTTCGTCGTTCACGATATATGATTTAAAGTCATGGGTGGCGTACTTAATAGTTTGCAAGGCAGCCTTGTTGTTTTACATATTTTAATATATTATTTTATCCTGCTGGAGGCTTGTGTTCGGTGGGCGCTGCGTGTTTGTGTTATTTACGTCTGCCCTCAAGCAATGTGAAAGTTACTAGTGGTCCGCCGAGGCGACTGACCATCGTCGAAGCGGTGTTTGCTATGTCTGTAAACGATTTTGGCTAAGTGATTATTAATATGATTATCCTCGTGTGTTCTTTCACAAACATTACTGGTGTGTTCTATTCAGGTTTCGTCGGAATGGGATTATAGTCCTTCTTATGCTTAATGGGATGCGTAGTAGTAGAATATAGTTTTTATTTAAAACTGAACCAGTAACCTTTTTTTTACGTTTTGTTATTAACGCCAGAGCTTCCTATGCTTATTGGGATGTAGTTATATAAAGGTTCTTATATTTACCCCAATAAATCCTTGATTATTATTTACTAGTATGAAGTCTATAGTTGGTCTCTGATTATTCATCTACCACTATATAGAGATTGTGTTTTATCTAGCCTTGATGCAAAGTTAACAATAATCTTATAAGCATTCTTACTGTACAACATGACTCATATAATATTCAGGGGGTCAACGCTCCTTATTTAGAACACCACACTCTATGGCATGAGCGAAAGGGAAGGATGAATAACACTTAATATTTTTTGTATCATTATTTAGTAACGATGGAATAACTATTTTATAATGATACATAGTTTATTAGAATAACATACTATGTTTTCTTATATGAAGGATAAATTAGTCAGAGCTGATGATAAGCATTTGTATTACACAGACCGTTAAAACGACTTATATTTATATTCCTACAAACAGTGGCGTCTCGTCAGGGCAAGCAAGGTAAGCAGTGCTTGCCCAGGCAGTTTCCAGACATTGTATTTTTTAAATAAATATTTTATTCAGAATAGTATTTTACTTTGGCTCGTGCAGTTAGGTGTATGTATTTTTTACACTATCTTCTTGGGACCCAATACTGTGCGCTGTGCGCTATAAAAAAAGAACTCGTTGACACAAAAACATGCTGTTTTAGAAGCGTTGCTAGGTTTAGAAGCGCTGGTAGGATCGCTTTCAGCAGGAAGTCTGCCGCAGTAGTTTCCTTTCGGAAGGGGGGTGGCATGGTACAAAGGTTCAGGGAGGGGATTGGCTGGAAAAATACGCGGTAGAAGCTACGAAAGTAACGCTTTCTTGCCGAACTGGAGCGAACATGGCCGAAGCAGACGGTGGAATTTTTCCGCCGACTGCTTCGGCTATGTCCGGTACAGTTCGGCACGGCAGGTGGCGATGTCGCGTTTCAGTCGGCGGTCGTCTCTCGGGGCGCGCGCATCTCTCCCGCGGGCTGTTGGCTGGCAGTGCGTGGGGGATTTGTGGGCGTACGATGATACTACACTCCCACTTAGTATATAAGTAGAGACCTGCAAAATTCGCGGATTCATTCGGTGATAGGCTAGAATCCAAACACATATACCTCTTAGATAATTTTGCTATTGTCTTACTGTTCATCTGGACGAATCTCAACCAGTTATAAACGCTCAACCAAAGAAGGATCGAATCACAGACAAACCAGCTGAGACGACTTACAAGTCGGCAGCCAATTAACTTGCGTTATTTGCCCGAGTGTACAGGGGTATGTGCAGTCTATCCCGAAGGCCATCGAAACCGCGAATTTTGCAGGTCTCTATATATAAGTAATGTAGAGTAGGTATTTTACTATCAGAATAATGTAAGTCAATAATTATTTTTCAAAAATAATGTATTTAAAAAAAAAGTCAATTTTTCTACCTGTGGAATAGTCAATGTTCAGTTAAGAAAACTACTTAAATAGCACCATTTTGTACCTTGAAATCCATATTTTCCCGGCGGAGGGCCCCCAGACCCCCCCCCCCCAACCTCAAAATGTTTTGGTGTGAAAGGAGTTATTGCTTCCCCTCATGTAAACCTCACGCCTCGCCACTGCCTACAAAGTATGACTATAAGAGCTTAAACCTGCAGATATTAGTTTAGGGTATAACACGTTTTACTTACATATATATTATTTAATGGCTATACATACACTTTATTAGTATATTTACCAACGTCTTGTGGCTATATCGCTTTGTACTTCCTATTTATTGCATACACAAATACTATAACATATTTTATTTATTAATGAATGTGTAACCAATCCTCTACTGAAAGGATTGCTTACACGTGTTGCGTAGCAGGAGAAACAACGAAATATCTAAGATATTAAGGCAACAGTCAGAAGTGTTACTATGAGAAGTGTAACTGGCTACAAAAAGACATGAGGCTAGGTAACGATAATGTAATATATTTTCTTGTTATGAAATTTACAAACATCACAGCTGAAGTACAATAAAGAACGAACATACGACATCAGAAAGGTATCTTTATAAGAGATTAATTGCCATCTTTCACTATATATTCGATGCTCAACAAATGAAGGCATGAGACTAACATCACACTTTTTCCTAGTGATACATCCCACGTATATACATAACCGTAACGCTTCAATAAACGTAAGAAATTACGTGTACACTAATGTCTATTAAATGTGCCTCCTTAAATAACTTAAGGCTATACCAAATTCACGACTGCTTATTACGCCCACAATAAAGCCAACCGCCTCCATGCAGGATCAATAGTACATAAAATATGTTTACTCGCGAGTAATATGGCAGCTCTACCAGTAAGTTAACTTTCATCATACGGATTAACATGTGTAGTAGTGTAAGCCGTACGTCGAACACGCGCAAATGTCACCTATGCTAACACGGAATATTAAATGAATCAAGTACATGCGCCCAGTGTAACAGCGCCGCACAAGGACCACCACAAGCGACTCATGAATCGCCCTGAACTTTAAGCATCATGACTGAGGAAGTAGTTACACTGACTATTACCACTCAGCTGCGGGAAAATCTACGTGAACATAACGTAAGAATGAGCATGAGCAAGACTAAGATCGTTCACTGACATATTCATGCGACGCGAGACTAAGACCAATAGTTTAGCAACCACCCAGGGTGAGTAGAGACCATATCTACAGCCTATCGACAATAGTAACCGCGACGAGTGGTCAACCATGCTAACATTTGCTCGTCTCGACGGACAGCCATTCCCCTAATGAGAATGAACTGCGAGGAGGCCACGCAGAGAACACCCTTATATACAACTCAAAACACTAGGCCGCTAGGGGCGCTAACATCGCGGCGGCGGGGAAGGAAGGAGAAAAGGAGGGGAGGACCTGGAGAGGGAAGAGGGGGGAGATCAAGGAGAAGGAGCGCCGTACCAGGGGCCATGCTGACTAGCGGTGCAATTCCCCCCTCCCTAAGCTCCTCTAACCTGGGCACCTCAATAATTCAGTCACAATCGATAATACTTCTTCTTAAAACGGAGATCTCCCACAGGCATCTCAAAACATAGCTAAGAAAACAACATGTTCAAGTCTAATGAGCAGGCTCCGGTACACCTCTTGAAAAGGAAGGCTGAAGTGCAGCTGACAGTCCCACTGGTACCGATCTTGAGCCCTCGTAGACTCAGTTGCCGCAGACGTCGCCGCTTCCAACAGGACCACTCTCCAAGAGTGTCACACGAAAGAGACGCAGAGCACCGCGCATGGGGTGCTCCATGCAACATCTCAAGAACCCCTCCTCGGAGTATCGAAGAATGGAGTGCAGAAGGCTGAGGTCACCCACAGGTGAGGTACACCCAGGGAGGTCTTCCGAAGATCTTATTGGGCGTCTCCAAAGATGAATCACGGTAGCGACCCGCGAGTCCCACGAATAATGCCCCCGGCGAAGCAGCGCACAAAGGGCAGGATAGGAAAGAAATCGCGATCACACTGAAACAAGGAGGGAGAGCCGCACAACCAAACCAAAAACAAAACGGAATCAGATACACCAAAATATCCTACCTCCCTAATACACCCTACTGAATATAAGGCTTAACCTGAGAGTAGTGAGCCTTCCTAAATTTCCTAGCTGATTTACAACTTTTTAGTAACAAGGAATTTCTACCTAGAACATGGTCAACAATAAATGGACCCTCATAAGGAGGAATAAGCTTAACATTTATATGTGAGGCCAAATTAGGCAACTTGTAATGTCTACATAAGACCAAATCACCAACCTTAAACTCCTGCTCAACTCTATCCTTATTGTATTTACTGGCTACAGCGTCACGTGCCTTTGTAAATTTCCCTCAACTGAATTAAGCACAGAATCAAGTTCATTGGCATCCAAGCTGGAGTCAATCGACGGCAAGCCCCACTGATTTAACAAGGGATGGGAGTTTTCTCTTTCCAGGAAAGGTATACTGGGAGGGAATCCAGTCGAAGAGTGAGGAGTGGAATTCAACCCAATGTTAATAAATGCTAACTCAACATCCCAGTAAGTCTGGTCATCCCTATAGTAAGCGATAAGAATTCCCTTTAACACCTTGTTAACTCTTTCCACCATGTTGCCTTGGGGAAAATAGGGCGAACTAAAAATGGGTTTTACAGACCATTGAAATAAAAAATTTTTATACACGGCTGACTGAAAGTAAGAAGCGTTATCCGACACAATTAAACTCGGCGGGCCAAATAATTTAAACACATGGTCAGTTAAGGATTTTACTATAGTTTCTGCCTTCATATTCCTAAGTGGTAGCAATAATACAAATTTTGAAAATATATCTATGACTACCAATAAACAAATTTTCCCCTTTTTTGAGCGAGTGAGAGGTCCAAAAATATCAATGTGTATGCAATGCCAATGGGCGACGGGGGGGTCTGCAGCATAGAGTCCTACTTTGAAATTATGAGGAGGTTTTGAAATTTGGCAATCGTTACACGAACGTACAAATTTTCCTACATCCTGTCGTAATTCAGGCCAAAACAAATATTTAGAAATTCGCTGTGTGGTTTTCTCAATCCCTAAGTGACAACCAACTACTGATGTGTGAAAATAATTCAAAATCATAGGTTGTAAAATTTTCGGAACTACAGCTCTTCTTGCCCTACCAGATTTTCCAGTAAAACAGAGTAAACCACGTTCCACTATGAAGGGAATTTCCACCTTATCATTTAAATCCTTAATGATGCTCATACAAAAGGGATCTTCCTGTTGGCACACCTGTACATTAAAATACGACTCTGGGATTAACTTAAATGCATTAATTTGTTCAATGTTAAGGGGAGTAATATTTTCTATGGCTTCAAACTCGTCTGGATTATACATGCGCGAGAGTGTATCTGCGACAATGTTATCTTTGCCCGGGACATGATGTATATTGAAGCGAAATTTAGATAAACGCAGAATCCATCTTCCGAGTTTTCCTAATTGCTGGGGATGGTTAAACAGCCAACTTAAGGCCTGATTATCGGTAAATAACTCAAATTCACGGGAGTCCAGATAACTTTCAAACTTCTCCAATGCGAACAGACATGCAAGGGCTTCCTTTTCATAAACACCAAGGCGCTTCTCGGACTCCGCTAAGGTGCGACTTGCGAAGGCAATATGTTTAATTTTACCCTCCTCTAAGTGTCCGAGAACAGCGCCTAAGGCAACGCCAGAGGCATCCACTTGAACAGCAAAGGTTTTATCGAAATAAGGTAATATGAGTATTGGCGGAGAACTAAGGATTTTTTTTAACTCTTGAAATGCCTCCTCCTGTTCAGGACCCCAAACAAAGGTTGTATTCTTTTTGCGAAGCGAGTTTAGCGGTGCACAAATGGTTGAATAATCCTTTATAAACCTAGAAAAATAACCTATTAGACCCAAAAAGCGTTGGATTCCCTTAATATTTACTGGCCTAGGAAATTGCACGATAGGAGCTACCTTGTCGGGGTTCATCAATAATTTACCCTGGTTTATGACATATCCTAGGAATACCACTGACCTTTGCCCCCACTCCACTTTTTTGGGATTAATAGTTAAGTGTGCGGCCCTAAGCCTGTTCAAAACTTCTGTTATATGCAAGAGGTGGTCCTCAAGAGAATTACTATATATAATAATATCGTCAATATAGTTGAAAACAAATTTATATTTTACATCAGCCTAAATATGATCTAACACTCTACTCATAGCTTGACTTCCCCCAGGAAACACCCATGGGGATCCTGTTAAATTCAAAATGACCGAAAGGGGTAGAAAAGGCCGTATATTTTCTGCAAGAAGGATCTAAAAGACATTGATGAAAACTGTTGTTTAAATCTATCACGGAATAAATTTTTGCCTTTCCTAGGTGTTGTAGAGCACACTCTACTGTAGGTAACGGGTATACGTCATCATAAGCTATCTTCTTGTTGAGCGGTATATAATTATGAGCTAATCGCCAATTAATGCCGTCTTTCTTACGGACTAAGAACGTCGGTGTGCTGAAGTCAGAGGTAGAGGGCGAAATAACACCAGATGCTATTAAATTATCAATGATCTTCTGCATGGTTTGGAGCTTTGGTGGTGAGGGTCTGTATGGATTACTACGAACTGGGTGTTCGTCTCGCAAATAAAACTTGTAAGGTAATAATATATCACATCGACCAATTTTTTTGGTGACTACATCCGGAAATTTTTCTACAACAGCTTCTACAGCACCCTTAATAGTTACGGCATCCATGTTACAGCATTTAACAACTATTTTACTATTTGTGTCAACACGCAGAGGTATCTTTACCTTAGGGTCAAAATCAAAATGCATATCATGACGACTCAAGTCAAGAACACAACGAGCTCTACTCAAAAAATCTAGACCTAAAATAAGATTAGGGGTTATTCCGGGTATTACCGCGAAACTCCACGACCAGGAGAAATGCTTTACCTTGAAGTGTATAATCACAGACACGTCCGACACCAAACAATTGCCATTAGCGACGCACAAATTAATAGGCTCACAAGCAAAGACTGATGCAGGAAACATTTTCGGATACATTTTCTTTAAACTTTCTAACAAACTTTGACTTATCACAGAGCGAGTCGCTCCAGTATCTACCAGGGCTGGGAAAAATTTATCTTTTATGCCAATCGGCAAATAATGCAAATAATTTTGATAAGAGGCTTTACGTAACAACCGACGGCGACGGCCCCTTTTCCGCCCCGTCACGGCCCGTTTCCCTGACAAGTAGCACGATAATGTACTTTCCCATGACATTTAAAGCAAGTACGATTAGCCGGTTCAAAATAGGGACTGGTACAGTTCACGGCCGCGTGACCAAAATAACTACAGTTGGCACAACGCAGGTGAGTATAATTTGACTCACCCTGTGTTTGTTGACACGTCTGAGCGTCGACCTGCCGCGGCGCGCGAGCACTGGCTACAGGTTGAGTTACCCTAGCCGCCACCGGAGGCCCCCGCGAGGAGGACACACCAGCTGTACCCATAGCCGGTTCAACTACCATGCCAAACTGCTGACTGCGAGTTTCCCTCCAATTACCGTAATGTTTAACACCCTTATGTCTATGAATTGCCCCACGCTGATCACTGGTATTAAAGGCCTGCTTAAATCTATGTTTGGCCGACAAACGCGTATCAACATCACTCGCCCACTTACGCAACGTATCAAACGTAACCGGTTGAGGTAGCATGCTACCCATGCTAATCCCTTCTGGGGAGACGTTACCCAACACAAGATCTACTAATTCTGCTTCCCTAGTATCTATTTCCAAGACAGAAGCATAGGCCAACACACTATCGACGTACTGCGATACAGTTTCATCGGGACGTTGTAAACGTACGACATGATCACGTTTGCATTGCTCCATGACCTGAGGGGGACAAACCATACGCAAGACCGACTGTTTAAATGCAGGATAGGTTAACCCCTGTACAATGGCTTCTGTGAGGCTGTTAACATATACGCCTGTACACTTAGTCAGTAATCCTTTCAACAAGGATGCATTGCGGACTAACTTTAATTTAAATATCCTATCAGCCTCCAGAAAAAATTTCAAAACTATGTTGGGATCATTGGATTCCAAATTTGGGAGTTTCTTTAAGGTGGTAAAATATAATTTATGGGCAAAAGGATCGGGAGTAACACTCACTTCCGGCTCGTTACGCCCGTCGCTGACCCCAGCTGGGCTGCTCGCCGCTTCCTCGAGTGACTCACGAAGGGAGCGAACCAAACGAGACCGCATTTCAGCGACAGTGTCACCGCCCTCGCCGCTTAAACCATTTTCTTCAAGGTATTGGGTGAGTTCACCTTTATGTAGGCGATAAACCCACCCAACACCATCTCCGCGTCCGCTCGCAGCCATGAAACACAAAAACAAACACTCTAACTCTGCTGCCTAAGCAGAGTTGCGCAGAACTTGTAACCAATCCTCTACTGAAAGGATTGACTACACGTGTTGCGTAGCAGGAGAAACAACGAAATATCTAAGATATTAAGGCAACAGTCAGAAGTGTTACTATGAGAAGTGTAACTGGCTACAAAAAGACATGAGGCTAGGTAACGATAGTGTAATATATTTTCTTGTTATGAAATTTACAAACATCACAGCTGAAGTACAATAAAGAACGAACATACGACATCAGAAAGGTATCTTTATAAGAGATTAATTGCCATCTTTCACTATATATTTGATGCTCAACAAATGAAGGCATGAGACTAACATCACACTTTTTCCTAGTGATACATCCCACGTATATACATAACCATAACGCTTCAATAAACGTAAGAAATTACGTGTACACTAATGTCTATTAAATGTGCCTCCTTAAATAACTTAAGGCTATACCAAATTCACGACTGCTTATTACGCCCACAATAAAGCCAACCGCCTCCAAGCAGGATCAATAGTACATAAAATATGTTTACTCGCGAGTAATATGGCAGCTCTACCAGTAAGTTAACTTTCATCATACGGATTAAAATGTGTAGTAGTGTAAGCCGTACGTCGAACACGCGCAAATGTCACCTATGCTAACACGGAATATTAAATGAATCAAGTAACATGCGCCCAGTGTAACAGCGCCGCACAAGGACCACCACAAGCGACTCATGAATCGCCCTGAACTTTAAGCATCATGACTGAGGAAGTAGTTACACTGGCTATTACCACTCGGCTGCGGGAAAATCTACGTGAACATAATGTAAGAATGAGCATGAGCAAGACTAAGATCGTTCACTGACATATTCATGCGACGCGAGACTAAGACCAATAGTTTAGCAACCACCCAGGGTGAGTAGAGACCATATCTACAGCCTATCGACAATAGTAACTGCACCGAGTGGTCAACCATGCTAACATTTGCTCGTCTCGACGGACAGCCATTCCCCTAATGAGAATGAACTGCGAAGAGGCCACGCAGAGAACACCCTTATATACAACTCAAAACACTAGGCCGCTAGGGGCGCTAACATCGCGGCGGCGGGGAAGGAAGGAGAAAAGGAGGGGAGGACCTGGAGAGGGAAGAGGGGGGATCAAGGGGAAGGAGCGCCGTACCAGGGGCCATGCTGACTAGCGGTGCAAATGTATACTAGCTGGGCCAGCACTAAAGACTCGTATGTGCGTCTTTTTAACAAATGGGAATAGCATGTTTTGTCTCTGGTGTTGTGCCCTTCGTTCGCGAGGTCTCATGCGGCATCTACATTTTATTTTTAATTACTTAACGCTACGTGTTGACTGTAGGGTTCAATTTTTGCTTTTAGCGCTTCGCACAACTGCTGCACTGTAGGGTCCTAACTATGCTTATTCATGCTATCGCTATGGTATGTGTTATCTGGTCCAGTACTATTAAATGGTGATCTACGTTTTTAAACTATGCTTATTTTTATGTCTTTACAATATTATAAATTTTAACGATGCTTATTACTTCAAGCATATTTTACGTTACGTTTCTCGCTCTCCTCTGTGACATTAAAGATGGCGGTGTGTGTATGTGGCACTCCATTTAGTCTTAGCTAGTATGGTGGGGGTTTTTTTAGGCATACTTGGGGGTGGGTGTTTTTAACATACTAGGACTGGGGGTGGCGCCTATAGTTTATTTTTTTTATTACCTCGGTAACATACATAATTTGTTTCTGGCGATCGTGCGGCATCTACATTTTATTTTTATTTTGTTTATTACTTAATGCTACGGCGCACGAGCGGCGCACGAGCGATCGTTAAACACTCTTTCATACAGGAATGTTTGTACAACGTTTATTTAAATTTATTTGTTACATATCGCTGGGGTTGGCGGGATGCGTTCCGGTGAGTTTTTTTATGTATGCTTATTGGTGCATGTCGCTGAGCGCTATTTGGTTTATTTCTGGCATTCGTGCGGCACCTACATTTTATTTTTTTATTACTCTATGTTATGTGTTAACTGTAGGGGTCCTAACAACTATGCTTAATACATTTATATGCTTATTACTTAAAGCATTTCCACATACAGTGTTATTTTAAAGACATTATTATGCTTATAATATGATGTGGGGGTTATAATTGCGCAGTTTAAGAGTGACGCTCCAGCGGACAACATCTCGCTCTCTCTGCGCGGGATTTTTGAGGTTATGTTGCTCTCAGGTATTTAGTCATAGCTAGTATGGCGGTGTTTTTTTTTTTTAAGCATACTGGTGGTGGGGGTGGGGTAGACATAGCTAGTATGGCGGTGTTTTTTTTTTAAGCATAATGGTGGTGGGGGTGGGGTAGACATAGCTAGTATGGTGCCTTTTTTAAGGTTATGTTTCTCCCAGGTATTTAGTCATAGATAATATGGCGGCAATTGTTTTAAACATACGCTGGGTGGTAGGGTTGCGGTATTTGCTTTTCGATATTTAAACATAGTGGTATTTTATTTCTTTTCCAAATTTAAATATGGCTGTTGGAAATTTAAATTTGGCGGTTTAGGCATAGGTAGTATGGTGGGGGTTTCTTGGGGTGGGTGTGTGTGTTTTAAGCTTACATCATGGTGGCTAATTGCGCAGTTTATGAGTGACGCTCCAGCGGACAACATCTCGCTCTCTCTGCACGGGATTTTTGAGGTTATGTTTATTTAGTCATAGCTAATATGGTGGGTGGGGTTTTTTAAGCATACTGAAACATGGCGGGTTATTTTCGAAATTTAAACGTGGCTGTTGGAAATTAAACATTCCAGTTTTTTTTATATTAGACATGGCGGTTTAGGCATAACTAGTGTGGGGGTGTGTGTTTTAAGCATACAACATGATGCCTTAAGCATAATGGTGGGGGTTTTAGGCATACTTGGGGTGGAGGGTTTATAGACTTTTTTTTTCGAAATTTAATGGTTTAGACATAGCTAGTATGACGGGGCCTTTTTTTAAATTTAAAGACATGGCGGTTAAGCATAATGGCGGGGGTTTTAAGCATACTTGTAGTGGGGGTGGGTGGTGGGGTGGTGGAGATTTATAGACATATTTTATTTTTTCGAAATTTAGGCATAGCTAGTATGGCGGGGCCTTTAAGCATATTTTTCGAAATTTAAACATAGCTTCTTTTAAGCATAGCTTCTTTTAAGCATATGTACATTATTTAATTCCCCATACTTCATCTGGTCCTGTGGTCTAGTGGTCAAGGCGTCTGCCTCGTATCCACGACATTGGTGCGTCCCAGGGATCGAATCCACCTGCCGCCCAGGATTTTTTGTATACAATTCCCGCCTTCGGAGCGACGGTGGCGCGCTCCGGTAACTAAAGGCTGAACTAAGATGGTGGCCTGCAGCAGATGGAAAAAAGATGGCGGCCCCCAGTGGCTGCGACGGTGGCGTCCTCCGTGAGACAAGATGGCGGCCCCCATGAAGCAAGATGGCGGTGCCCATGGGGGTACTGGGGCCATTGTTTACATTTTAATGTTTACATTGGTCACAGTATCCTTGTGCTCCTCCTACTAACAAATACTAAATTTCATACAAAATGTTTGAAAATATTTTTAAAATCATTATTTATAAAAATAATGTAAATGTTTTATTTTATGTGCTAAATATAGTTTTATAATTAATCCTTCAAAGGTCAATTGTTACCTAAACAAATGTTTATATTATTCTAATGTGTTTCTTTATTAATCAGAAATAAACTATGAAATATAAAAAAATATCTAATATAGTTATTATTATAAAGAACACCTACACACTTACATATACTTATTCACGAAATTACGCAAAAAAAATTTAATATGCATAAAATAAATATCAAAAGACAAACATTTACGAATAATAATATTTATAGACTATAAGTTTGCTTTCCTAATATTTACCCTAAGTTGTTTTGATATCTTACTATCAATTATATATCATGCAAACACGCAAAAGCTGCTGCTAGGTTGAATTTAAACCATAAAACAAAGTAAAACTGAAATTACCTAATTTAAAATTATTTTAATTACGGACATATTATAATACATATAGACTAATAGCTTGAAAAGCCGTATAGCTTCATAAACAAACAGCAGAATCTTTAGATTTAATTAAATATTTTATAAAAAGTTAAATAATATAAACTTTTAATGTAAACACTTTAAACTACAATACAAATACAAATTAGAAAAAAATAGTAATGTCTATTGGTGTCTATAATTAACTTTTATACCCTTTTAAGTATTTTAACTATTTCATTTTATTAATCACAAAAGGCTTCTGCCTCAGCCTAATACTATATCCATGTTTAAACTTCAAAAAAAATTCAAATTTAAAACACTCCATATCATCCCTGTTTCCACATTCTAGAACCTCGTACCTTCGCAGCAGCACAGACAGCATGGTCTTCATTGCCATATAAGCATAGCTCTTGCCAAGGCACATCTTACGCCCATAGGAAAACGGGATAAACGAACAAGCAGGGCGACTGGCACTATTCTCTCTGCTGAACCTGTCAGGATCGAATGTGTCCGGGTTTGGAAAATATTCTGGATTCCTATGCACTAGATAAATTGGGATTATGACAATTGTGCCTGCTGGCAAAGTGTAGCTGTTAACACTGATATCTTCGTCAACCCGCCTTGCCACAGCTGGAATTACGGGATAAAGTCGCATTGTCTCATTTATCACTTGTTCCAAATACACCATTTGTTGTAAATCTCTTGTCGTGACAGGTCTGCTTGTGTCTTCACCGAAAATGCTTTCCTGCTCTTGTAGGACTTTCCTCTGCACATCTTGATGTAATCCCAGCAGCATCAGTGTGGTCGCTACGGTGTAGGCTGTGGTGTCTGTGCCAGCTCCGATAACGAGCATGGCCTGGTCCTGTAGTTCCTCTATGCTTAACAGTCCTGGATTTTCCACCATAGTTGATACCATGTTCTCCAGAAACCCCAAACGTTTCTTCGGTATGTCGCTAGCATTAATATCTATGTCACTCGCTTCAGGTGCAACATAATGTTTTCTCGAACTTATATATGATTTGGTTTTATCTTTGATCAATGAAGTTACGTAATTACGAATAGGTTTGACTAACACAATAATTTTATAATAAAGAGGAAAAAACTTAAGAGTCCAATGATACCACATCCACGGTGTAAGTAAAACAAATGATGCATCTTCAGCTATTTTGGGGAAATTTTCTAAAACACTGTGCTGATGACTTTTACCTTGTATGTTCATCGGCACGCCCAGACTCGTCTCGGAGAGCATCTCCAGAGCGCAGGGCAGCGAGTAGTCCGCCATGTTGAATGGCTTTCCATGGCAGCGTTCCTCCAGCAGGTCAGCCATGCGCTGGCTCTTCTCGTGGAAAGTGCTGACGTATGAGTCGATGATACGATTACTGAAGGTAGGTTCCATAATTTTACGGAATTTCTTCCAGTCTTCAAATTTGGCATTAAGCAACGAATTACCGAATACTATGCTAAGTGGGTTGTACAATTTTGGCTTACTTAAAGTTTTGCTGCTACTTAAAATCACTGATATGTCCTTAGGGTCTACCATTCCAACACCAAATAGAGGTCCAAACCACATTTTACACACAGAACCGTAGCGGTCGCGTAGTTCCTTGAAGTAGTTTAAAATATCTTCCCTGCGAGGGATTACTTCAAGCGTGTTTCCGAGCAGAGGTAGCCCAGGCGGTCCCGGTATCCTGGCGACCAGCCGACAGCAGTGGCTTATCTTGAGGTACCATCTCACGGCAATGACGACGGCAGCAGCGGCTACTGTTAGGAAGCCCCACGAAGCCCAAGCTTCTAGCGCAACCATTCTGAACTAACATCTGGATCCCTTGCAGGTAGCCTATATATAGTTAACTGATTAACAAAAGGAAGATAAATTTTCACACATGGCCGAACTTCTATTTGTAATTTCCTTTAACTGCGGTCAAGGCAAACTGCATTTCAAAAATAAAAAAAAAGGTATTCATATTGCCCAATTTGTCTTTCACAAACAGGTTACCAAAGAACACACCAAACATGTTTTTTTTTTTTTACTTGAATAAGCAGTGATTTTTTTCACGTCGCAAGGTCTTTGCTGCAGCTGACAGATAAATTGCTTCTTGACGTTCTCAAGTAAGCGAGGAAATAAAAAATAAAACAATGTAAGTCTCTCGGATGCGTAACATTTAACCTCGGACTCGTGCAAATTGATGTGTTCTCTTGTTGCAAATACACTTATAATACGAAACTTGGACACGAAAATTAATTTAGAATTCTTTAATATAATGCTGAGAGTATTAAATATAAGAACAGTATTTTATTCCCTAGTAAATTAGTACTATTTTTTTCTCTTTTCAAAACAATACTATAATTCTGTTTAACAAAATGGCACTTCTGATTCCTCAGGGCTAGCCAAACATCAGGAGTACCGAACGCATCGCATGTAAATGTCGGAACGCTGAACACGTAACATTTCTACCTAGGCCGGGATTATCATTGCCTGTGTTTTTGAAGTTATACTTCTTTAGTCACTTTGAGGGTTAAATTTTAGTATGAACCAGAAATACAATAATATAAGTGCGCATTACACGACCGAAATATAAGTTTTAAATTCCAATAAGCATGCATGCAGAAACTGCTATAGCCACGAGCCTAAGTCCTCAAGACGGTGGACCCAAGTGTGGAAACATGCACCCGTATATAACTAATTTCGTGAATATCGGGGAATGTAAAAGCTCATTAGTGAGCCGCATTTTGCAGGCCTGGACGAAAATACGTTAGAAGTAACGAGTTAGTTAAAATTACTTCTTACAGTAAGTAATTCGTTATATTTGAAAACCAGTAGTTATAAAGGTAATTCGTTCATAATTTTCTATAAAGTAATTTAATTACAGCAACATTAATTAATTTCTTTATTACTATAGTATTTATTAATATTTAAAAATACAACATATATTGTAATATAAAATTTCGTTGTGTGACATTAATAATTTTTTTAACGACTATATTCGTGTATAACATCGATGTCACGAAAACGTTATTTCTATAAGCAGTGCTGTCAATGTAGAGCTTTTAGCGCAAAAATATTACATCTAGTGAATACTGGCGTGTGAGAAATTTTCAACATTAAAAGAACTGTGTATCTGGTAACAGTTAACAATATTTTGATCTTAACATAAATGAAGAACACCGAAACGAAAAACTTTGAATTGCCAGTCGAGAAATTGTATGAAATGAAAGAAGATACCGATACAAGGACTATGAATAGGGTATTAACTGAAAATTTAATGTTTGATCTGTAGTACAAAGAAAGTCCTCTGTTGTAAAACAATGGCAGCTAATCTACATAAACACTTGAAGGTAAATTCTAGTTTATTTCCGAGGATTTTTCTTTTATTTCACAGATAATACGATATTTTGATTTATTTTATTCTATTTTTATAAGAATAGAAGATTTAAATGATTAAAGCTATTGCATAAATATTTTTGCTTTATTTTTAGAGAGTTTATCCACTTCTCCCACCCCCCCCCCCCTACGAATTAATAAAATGCTCAAAGAATCGTTTTTAAAATCAAATAAAAGTAAGGCTACGACGGTAAAGAGAAACAACCGTCAAAAATTTCTGAGATGTTCCATTTTTCAAGTGTGGATTTGTTCAGACCCTTGTATCTCAAAAGGCGTGGATAGTCTGTCATAGGATTCCTACTGCCTTTCAGCTCAGCATAGTCGTACAAAATGCTTTTGAGAAACTCTTTGTAGTATTAAAAATTAGCAAATCAGGACGGAATTTACAAATGACTAATAAAACGAACAATTTGGTGTATTAAAAAGTGTATTTCAAAAACACTAATTGCAGTGAAATGGGTCGCCAGGATACCGGGACCGCCTGGGCTGCCTGTGCTCGGAAACACGCTTCAACTGATCGCTCGCAGGGAAGATATTTTAAACTACTTCAAGGAACTACGCTACCGCTACGGTGCCGTGTGTAAACTGTGGGTTGGACCGCTACCTGTTGGAATGTTTGTCCCCAAGGACATATCGGTAATTTTAAATAACAGTAAAAAATTAAGTCAGCCAATGATGTACAATCCACTTAGCACAGTATTCGGTAATTCGTTGCTTACTGCCAAATTCCACGAGAAGAGCCAGCGCATGACTGAATTGCTGGAGGAACGCTGCCACGGAGAGCCATTCAACATGGCGGACTACTCGCTGCCCTGCGCTCTGGAGATGCTCTCCGAGACGAGTCTGGGCGTGCCGATGAACATACAAGGTAAAAGTCATCAGCACAGTGTTGTAGAAAACTTCCCAAAAATAGCTGAAGTAGGAGCCTTTACTTTATTTACACCGTGGATGTGGTTTCATTGGACTCATAAGTTATTTCCTTTTTATTATAAAGTAATATCGTTAGTTAATTATATTCGCAATTACGTAACTCATTTGATCAAAGATAAGACCGAATCATATATGAGTTTTAGAAAACAAAATGTTGCACCTGAAGCGAAGGACATGGATAATAATTTTAGTGACATACCGATGAAACGTTTGGGTTTCCTAGAGCACATGGTATCGACTATGGTGGAAAATTCAGGACTGTTAAGCATAGAGTAACTCCAGGACCAGGCCATGTTCGTTATCGGAGCTGGCACAGACACCACAGCCTACACCGTAGCGACCACACTGATGCTGCTGGGATTACATCAAGATGTGCAGAGAAAAGTACTACAAGAGCAGGCAAGCATCTTCGGCGAAGACACAAGCCGACCTGTCACGACAAGAGATCTGCAACAAATAGTGTTTTTGGAACAAGTGATAAAAGAGACAATGATACTTTATCCAGTTGTTCCACTTGTAGCAAAGCGGGTTGACGTAGATGTGAGTGTTAACAGCTACAGTTTTCAGCAGGCACAATTGTCATAATCCTAATTTATCTAGTGCATAGGAATCCAGAATATTTTCCAAACCCGGACACATTCGATCCTGACAGGTTCAGCAGAGAGAATAGTGCCAGTCGCCCGTTTTCCTACGGGCGTAAGATGTGCCTTGGCAAGAGCTATGCTTATATGGCAATGAAGACTATGCTGTCTGTGCTCCTGCGAAGGTACGAAGTTCTAGAATATGGCTCCAGGGATGACATGGAGTGTTTTGAATTTAATTTTTTTTTGATGTTTAAACATGGGCATAGTAATAGGCTGAGGCAGAGGACTTGTGTTTTAAAAAATTGAATAGTTTAACTACTCGTAAGGGTCCTGGTGTGAACCTACAGACATCAAATTATAATATAATCATTTCTGTTTATTAATAGTATTGTAGTTTTTAGTGTTTACTTCTAACGTTTTTATTATTTTCTTGTTATATATATTTTATTATATCTTTAAGTTTAGGTTTGGGTATGTAGCTTTACAGTTTTTTTATGTAATTGTTTGTGTTATAATATGTTATTAATGTAATAATTTTAATTTAAATAATTTCTGATTTACATAGTTTTATGGTTTAAATTTTACCCAGTAGCAACTCTTGCCTATTTACGTGATACATTAATTTTTCTTAATATATCAAAACATATGAGGGCCAAAATCAGAAAAGTTAAAGACAATGTATTTTATTCATCGTAAATGTAGACTTTTGAGATTAATTTGATATGCGTTTATCTTCTTGTGCGTAATTTTGGGAATAAATGTAGGCCTATGTATATGTTTTGTATATGTGTTTGTGTGATCTATACGGTTTTACAATAATAAACATATTTGCTGTTTTTGTTTAGATTTTTATTGTTTATATGTGATTAATATATAAACACAATCGGTTAATGCAACATTTTTTTAGGAACTTTTTGGCCTATGTAGGATTTTTTTTTAAAAAATTCTATTAACAATTGAATTAATAAGTTTACCCTACTTTTATAAATAATGATTTTTATATACTGTATTCTATAAATTTGTTAGAAATTTTGTAATTGTTTTATCTTAATGATATAATTTTATATGCTGTTATATTAATATTGATTTCTTTCACCAAAATATATTTAATAATAGCAATATATTGTATAGTTAAAAATATATATTGAATAGTTAAATATAGTTAAACATTTTTTCACGAATATGTAATTGCTTATTTTAAATTCTTAATTTTTACAACTTTTTCAGAAATTAAGTATTTAAATGGTTCCAAAAAAAAGTATTTAAATCAATTAAAACAAGGTACAACTTTTTTAACTTTACATGATTCATAATTGGATCATTACGTATATTTATCAGTTCAAGGGTAATTAGCTAAGATAAAATATAATCTGATAAGAGTAAATGGTAAGCAGATATATAAATAAACTCAAAATTAACACCTACAGTTCCTGAAAATATGTAAACGCAAGATGAATGGCCACAGGGATATTATCACTATTAGAAAATTATACGTATATTTATTATCTCATTGATGTAGCTAATGCTTTAGGAAAACCTTTTTGCTAATATACACGTAAAAACTCAAGCAAAAATATACATATCAAAGACAATACAACTCCCGCCAATGCTATAAATATCTCGTTTCCTACAATAGCTGAGAGTCTAGTAATAACGGCAATCAAAAAACTTAAAAGTAAAGTGACAGGACACTTCGGTATTCCATATCCTTCATAAAAGAGTTGTATCAACTTCTTAACTTTATAAATTATTTAGAGCTCCAATACTAGACTAAGCATTACCAATATAACTTCTTTTTGGAAAAATGCAGTTGTGATACCAGTCTTTAAATAAAAGGAAAAATATTTAAGTATATATAACTTATCTACCTGCCTTAAATTGATTCCAATGAATATTGACCTTTGTTCAATACTTGACTGATCCTAAGATTTAATTTCAGGTTAAAAATCCTTATTAAATTTAATAATTAAAATATTCTCAAAAGTGGCTAAGATATAGTCCACCACAATCCAGTCTTCCTATATTGCCAAATGGACCAAAAATGAAATAATTTCATTATAATGAAATTATTCTGTAATTATATAGGCTAGAAATTCAGGAAAAGATAATAACAAATATAAATTGCGTATTAAAATATTGATTTCATCGGTCGATTTTCGTCCCAAGCTTGATCCTTAGTAAAGCATGAAAAAATACTTATATTTTAAAATCAAGATTACAAAAAAATTATATTTAAAAAAATATCATAACTTCAATTTAAAAATTGATTGCATAATTTCTACTCTAGCACATGAACAAAAAAAAAAAAAACAATTTGAAAGCATTTCTCGATTTCTACAGTCTTCTTAGAAGGCGAAGTGAGACCTCAGCATAACTTGGCTTGAGAGTCAATGTGATAACTGGGTGTTTTTTATTATTATTAGTTGATTTTGATTTGACTTGTTACTGCTACCAAATTATAATGAAATAAATATTGATATTATAAAATTATTTGTTTATGTAAGTAAAATGCTTGACTGGAAACGTGACAGGATAAACCAGCCTCACAACAGAATACACCTCATCAATTATAATTACGTAAGTCCAGAGGAACTTAGTTTAGTAAATGACAACAACATACGTATCTTCATCTATTAGTGGTGATATATTTAGTTAGAAAAGTAGTATAGTTTGGGGGCTCCGGAAACAGGGTCCAGGGTGTGGATTGAAGATTGCCGGTCCACCATCTAGGATTGTGACGTCACGGCGGCCATCTTGGATGGTTGTGACCTTGACCTTTGACCTTTACCTTGACCCCGACGGCAATTTTGGATCCGCCATTTTGGATGACGTAATTGTGTTCTCGAAAATTCTGGCGATGTGTTTTCCGCCATTTTGAATTATGACGTCACCGTTGCAAATTTTGTTACGGTCGCCATCTTTAACTTTTTTATTTATTATCCGATTTTAATGAAATTTTTTTTAAAATTTATAAAAAAATTCAAATAATAAAAATTTAATAAAAAATATTTAAAAAAACAAACATTTACGACACGGAGTTCGGAGTCCTCGGTTCGAACCCGGTGAGCGCAAAAAAATTAAATTTCGACCGATCCTTCCCCCGTGGTGGGTGCTGGCAGACTGACCCCCACCTCTTATGTCAAAATATACATATCTTCACCTAGTATGACGTCATGTCCGCCATCTTGAAAATCCGTAATTTTAATGCTGGAGATTCGGGAAAAATTTCAAAATTCATTAAATAAATTAATCAATCGAATAAAATAATAAAAATTTAATAAAATATTACTTATAAACCACTGTTGGATGTATCATTATGGTCGCCATCTTGGATTATATAATTGTAGCATGTTTCGTTACGCCCGCCATCTTGGTTGAGTACGATGTCGTCGTTACACTTTACGTTATGACCGCCATATTGGATCCTATTACTGTTGCATGTTTCGTTACGGCAGCCATCTTGGAATCATGTAATTATTTAGCTATAAATTCGGGAAAAATTCCAAAATTCATTAAATAAATTTACAATCAATATACTGATTGATCCGGTCAGTTGCTGTCCCTGGTTCGATACTTGATCGATTCAAAATATATTAATATTATTTAATAAATAATTTCAATAAATCATGATCAACATTCTTAAAGAGGCTTAAAAACCTCTACTACCATCATCCTATAAGCCATCATGTCTGCCGTCTTGGAAATTCGTAATTATTTAGCTATAACTCGAGAAAAAGTTCAAAATTTACTAAATAAATTTACAACCAATAAAATGAGTAATTAGATCGACTAAGGCCCGTGGTACGATTCGGAATGAAGTCGGAAAAAAATTAAACAAAACAACATTTTAACATAATAGTGGATGGTTCTAGAAATAAAGCAACACAAGTTCTTTCACAAAATAAACTTTATTACATAATATATATTCTACTACAGGACCACTTGCGAAGGTTAGTAATCTTATAATCATTTAGGTCTGCATAGGCATGAAATGACTAATTCTTAGCTCCAATCGGTTTATACTAGAAAGAGTCCAGCCAAAACCTTTACAGACATAGTCCTCCTCTTCTTGACAGAGCTTCTGGATACTGTTTTTAACATTTTGCTTCACATCGTCAGAATTGTAAATTACTGCAGCCGATGTCTTGAATGCGCACTTCTTCACTTCGTCTTCGAATGGATACGGCTTTCCATATATACAGTCCAACCATAAGTTATATTTTAATGGTCCGATTGTTGCTACGTCATCAGTAAGCTGATTGATTATGTCCTCTCTGATATCACCAAGAAAATTACAAATGTCTTTCGACTCACCTAACGTATTTAGATAATAGTAGTCTTTCAATTTTCCACGAAATGCCGACTGCGCCAAGTAGAACCCATTATCATTCACTTGTAATGCGCCGAACACCGTCTTAGGTTTATTTTCATGTTCAGACGCCATTCCAATCGGTTGCTGCACATCGGTTTTCTTGCTTGTTCTCTTACGAGTCTCCAATCAAAAGCGAGGAGTCAAAATTTCTACAGGTAGTTCTTCAGTAGACACATGGACTTTACCGTTGCATTTTTTCACATGTCGTCGCAAACTATCAATACGTGTAAACCATTCATGACACCCATCACAGCGAAACCTTATACGAGATGGATTCTTCTTGCATTTACTCCGTTCATGTCTTCGTGCATCATGGGAAAATGCGAACGACATATCACAGTAGCTGCAAGGATACCGGGGTGATGAAGACGAGCCTTTCAGACTCGATCCAGATACTAACGTTGCCGCAGTTGCACCATCTCCAGGCATACTCTTATGAACATCAATGCATCGTTGTTGCACCGAAACCTTTACTTTCTGCCGCGCAGCAGGACCTTTACATGTCCTCATGTGCGTTTTCATATTATCTTTTCTGGCAATTTGCTTATGGCATTTCTCACAAACAAACATTTTACGATAATGGTTCTTGCTACATTCTCTCTTCTCATGCCGTCGAGTATTGCTGCTGTTTGTGAAAATCTTGTCACAGTAACAGCACCGATGTTCGTTAGTCGTTGTTGAATCACCAGTCATTGAAGTTTCCATCGAGGACGAAACGAGGTTCGTAGAGTTTTTCTGTGTAGCTAGCACCACCGGCATTAAAGTCTCTTCTGCTGACGGTATCGTGACTGTTGAAGTCTCCTCTTGTGATGACGTCGTCGTTGCCGACGGGATCTGCACCTTCTCCGCCGTAGCTGACGTCAGGGTTCCCGTAGTCGATGGTACAACATCCATCAAGTTCGTCGTTTAAGACGTTAAAGATGCCATCGAGTTCACAAGAACAGGTAATTACGCGTCTTATGCACCAGAAGAATCAAACTAGGTGATCCTTACACCGTCGTCGTCAGTAACAAACTGAGCGACCTGCTGTCTAGGACTCGCTTATATACATGCATCGGTTGGAATAATACACTAGTCAAATCAAGAACCAATTACTATAATACTCGAGTCAAAACATCATTTAAAAAAGCAGCACACCAAAATAAGGTAACACTTTTGGAAGAAAATTCGACAAATGAAATGGACACGTAATGCACGCACTTGCAGCTTTCATCACAAAGTTAACATTTAAATTTCATTCAAGCGAAGTATCAGGCCAATGTCACATCATATTAGCATCCTATTGGCCATACTATTCCAAAATTTCCCAGCATTAAAAATCAAACCAGTTATAGAAGTACTTATAATTTATAACACACATCATTTCAGTCATGATCGTTAACATATTCGTATTTAAAAATACAGAATATACACGTTAAACGAAGGACTAGGTTTGCTAATAGTTTATAATACTTCATTAGCACTGTAGACGCCAAGAGCATGAAAGTACATATGTAAGAATGATAATTAATAAAAGTCATATTAAATTGTATATTTAATCACAATAATATACATCAGATCAAAAAAAGTAGGTTTTATTCTATTAACCCTGCATTTCGTAGTTCTTGTTTCTTTGAGGATGTATAAATTTTCAACATTTTGCGAACCAAGTAGAAGTTTTAGCCTATTCTCCAATCATTTGGATGATCGATTTGGTCTCGCGTGCTACGGCTTCCATCTTCTTTACATATATGTTATTATTAGTCTTAAAATCTTCACGTCCGTGTCACTATCACAGACGTAAAGACATCATTACCGTAGCTACCAGTTATAATACCAGGAGCAGTAATTTACAATTCGGACGATGTGAAGCAAAATGTTAAAAACAGTATCCAGAAGCTCTGTCAAGAAGAGGAGGACTATGTCTGTAAAGGTTTTGGCTGGACTCTTTCTAGTATAAACCGATTGGAGCTAAGAATTAGTCATTTCATGCCTATGCAGACCTAAATGATTATAAGATTACTAACCTTCGCAAGTGGTCCTGTAGTAGAATATATATTATGTAATAAAGTTTATTTTGTGAAAGAACTTGTGTTGCTTTATTTCTAGAACCATCCACTATTATGTTAAAATGTTGTTTTGTTTAATTTTTTTCCGACTTCATTCCGAATCGTATCACGGGCCTTAGTCGATCTAATTACTCATTTTATTGGTTGTAAATTTATTTAGTAAATTTTGAACTTTTTCTCGAGTTATAGCTAAATAATTACGAATTTCCAAGACGGCAGACATGATGGCTTATAGGATGATGGTAGTAGAGGTTTTTAAGCCTCTTTAAGAATGTTGATCATGATTTATTGAAATTATTTATTAAATAATATTAATATATTTTGAATCGATCAAGTATCGAACCAGGGACAGCAACTGACCGGATCAATCAGTATATTGATTGTAAATTTATTTAATGAATTTTGGAATTTTTCCCGAATTTATAGCTAAATAATTACATGATTCCAAGATGGCTGCCGTAACGAAACATTCAACAGTAATAGGATCCAATATGGCGGTCATAACGTAAAGTGTAACGACGACATCGTACTCAACCAAGATGGTGGGTGTAACGAAACATGCTACAATTATATAATCCAAGATGGCGACCATAATGATACGTGCAACAGTTGTTTATAAGTAATATTTTATTAAATTTTTTTTATTTAATTCGATTGATTAATTTATTTAATGAATTTTGAAATTTTTCCCGAATCTCCAGCATTAAAATTACGGATTTTCAAGATGGCGGACATGACGTCATACTAGGTGAAGATATGTATATTTTGACATAAGTGGTGGGGGTCAGTCTGCCAGCACCCACCACGGGGGAAGGATCGGTCGAAATTTTATTTTTTTGCGCTCACTGGGTTCGAACCGAGGACTCCGAACTCCGTGTCGTAAATGTTTGTTTTTTTAAATATTTTTTATTAAATTTTTATTATTTGAATTTTTTTATAAATTTTAAAAAAAATTTCATTAAAATCGGATAATAAATAAAACAGTTAAAGATGGCGACCGTAACAAAATTTGCAACGGTGACGTCATAATTCAAAATGGCGGAAAACACATCGCCAGAATTTTCGAGAACACAATTACGTCATCCAAAATGGCGGATCCAAAATGGCCGTCGGGGTCAAGGTAAAGGTCAAAGGTCAAGGTCACAACCATCCAAGATGGCCGCCGTGACGTCACAATCCAAGATGGTGGACCGGCAATCTTCAATCCACACCCTGGACCCTGTTTCCGGAGCCCCCAAACTATACTACTTAGAAAATACATTTAAAGCTAAACAAAAAAAAAAATTATCTGAACAGGTAAACAAAAGTCACAAAATTATCATTAAAATGGAATATTTGTTATCAATAGTAAACCTAGGGTGCACCCAAATTACAGGCTAATAATGTTAATAATTACTTTATATTAGTTATTTAGTTTTTATAATAAATTTAAATATCATGTTATATCCATAATTATTTTTTACTAATTGAGTCTATAACTTTAAATGTAGATTAAAAACTTCTTCAGGAACAAAACAAAACATTATACAAAAATACTTCATTTAAGTAATTAAAGAATTTTTGGAAACATTAGGTAATTAAAATCTTTTGCCCAACATTAGGCGACGAAAGTCTTTTTCATTTGTAAGCGTTAGGTGACGAAACGTATAGACGACAAGCAATAATAAAAAATTCATTAAAAAAAAAAGAACGGACTTAGCTGAAGATGAAAAATATCCGTGACAGGTTCAAGACGAAAACTCGTACAGCAGCCGGCGCAGAACCATGTTTCCCGGGCCGACAAGGACGTAGATTCAATTCATAATTTTAGAAGGTAGGTTAAAGAATAACCCAAAACGTAAAGAACTTGAAGAGGATTCAAAACGTTAACCTCCTGCAACATAAGGTTGCAGAGAAACAAAAATTAAATCAAAAAAGGCAACAACAAAAAATACTCTCACTCTCTCACTCTCTCTCATGCTTTCTCGTGACTTACCGAAATCGGAGGCTGAAGAAATTTACATTGAACTTCACGTCATCTTGTAAAACCAAATAAAAACACCACTTCTACAAATCCTAAGAGAAATGTCTAAAAAAAAAAAAAAAAACTATGGTGGGAATAAGTACATCCATCAACCACCATCACTGACTGGAGCCATCTTGGCGAATGCCGAGAACAATTGATGAAGTGGGTAAGTAATTATAAAACAATGGAGCATCGGAAGCTTACCGAACTGCCACCAGGTTGCGTGGACGGTACTAAAAAAAAAAAAAAAAGCTCCGGAAAAAAAATGGTCTTGAGTACAGATTTTTTATATGAAATCACGTGAAGAAGCGAGGAGAAACTGCAAGCAACTGCTGACAATCACGTGGGCAGCACGCCGGGACACGGCGGACAGGCGGGCGTTACTAAAAACTCTTAGGCTAGCACAGAACATCCGGCGAACAAATGGAAGGTTTTGACTGAAGCCAAACGAAAAATGAATTGTGTGCTTAATGGAATATAATACAAAAATTTAAAGTAAATATCATTAATAAAATTAAATTTTAAAAAACTAAATTAAGTTTAAAATGTAATTAAACACAAGTAAACATTATAAGACTCAATATAAAATAATTATTAGGTAGAGAAAACAAAAATATTTTTACTATTTTACGAGTGCCGAAACAAGAAACGGCACATCAATCGATTAGGCACTTGCAGTTGGCGACCTGACAAATCCACTCGTTTTTCAGGCACGACCATAGTTGTTGGCTAATCACCTCGAGCCTTCGCACAGACACATAAGATAGGTTGGACAGACGTATCAGTCATTCCACAAGCCTTGGAAACGTCCGCAACTTTTTCCACTTGAAAAAATTTTGGATTTTACCCCGCCGGGAATCGAACCCCGAGTGTTCTGACCACTCGACCACCTGTTAAAAGCATTATATGTAATAAATACTAAGTATTCAATATTAAATATAAACACAATTATAAAATTAATTTGAATAATCTTCGAATCTATTAAAACAATCGAGATAAATTTTCTTAATGATGAAAATAAATCGATATCTAAATGTTTGTTCTAATGTTCTGTGCATGATAAGTCATACAAGTCAGTGAGTGACTGCTACGCTACTTAAGTCCACCTCTGCACCTCGAGGGTACGCCACTGTCCTTGCTTGTGTGTCCGCCATTCCAGGCCCTAAGGATATTAGGCTCCGAATAAAAAATAATGAAAAATATTTATTCTGCATGCAAATAAATGGTATAAACAAAATAATAAAATTGTCTGGTGATATTATAAATACGGATGTAAAGTTTTAATTTAATCAAATTAAAAATTTAAATAATTTAAATATACAGTATTAAATAATAAAATAGATCCGAGTATAAAATTAATTATTACCTATATTTAGTTTAATAATCGAGATAAATTTTTATTATTAATTCAAATTCAAAAATATAACTATATATGAAATAATAACGTAATAATTAATATTTGTAATAATTGTGGGATCATAACCTCACTTATACAAAAAAAACTTGAAAATACAATTGAAAAATTTACAAATACAATTTCTATTACTGATATTCACAATAAATAAATGTGTTTGATTAAATGGACCAGTATTCAATATAATTCATGGTAATAGATATGATTTATAAACACGTTTTTTATATTTGTATGTAGCTTTTCTTTATCAATTATTCGTTGTATGCCGTGCGCGCATTGAAAAATCCACTGTCATAATTATTTTTTTTTTCATAACGTGCCTAAAGAAGTTTAACATAACTTTACTTATGTATAATTTGTATGTATCCTGTTTTCATCCTGTATTTTTTTTTCATTATGAGATATAATCAAAATAATTCACTCTTTTTTTTTCATAATGCGCCCAAAGAAGTGTAACTTCAAAACAACATTTCATTAATATTGAACTTCATATTTATTCCTTACATAATTGTTGTTAGCTATGAGGCGCCAAAGGCAACCGTTTAAATTAATGAATACAGCAAACACTTTAATTTAATATACGCAAAATAAATTTCGATGTGACAACTTATAATAAATCGATGAACGCCGGCTGCACGCACGAAAAAGTGTCCTGTTACGCAATTTGTCCCACTATGGATGTGTCCCATTACGCTCATTGTACGCATGCGCTGTATCTCTCTTCCACTCGATTGGAACAACAATCGATTTGACTTTTCAATCATGTTTTCGTCGTTTGAATTAATAATATTATATAATTTAACGAACGTCCACCGATTTTCAGCACAACCGGTACCGTTATTTAAAAGTAATGCTGAATTTTCAAATATGTTTTTAACGAACAATGGCGTTTTACAGTTACACATAATAATTCAAATTACACCCGGGATCTTTTGCACAATGTTTTAAAAAATATTGTAACACATTATAAATAAGTTTGGTGTATTTGTTATCAAACCGTATTATAAAAACGAAATAATATTATTCCCCTATGGTGCTGATATCTATGGTGACGGACGCGAACCGAACGAATCGTGCTCTCTATCAGCTGCCGTGGGAACCAGGCACTCGTTAATACATAGTTTCCTTTGTTTATCGCGATGGGCGTTATTATTAATGAATTATAAATAAAATTTCGTGCCTGGGGCCACAATAGCATATCCATTTGAGCACTGGAAGACATAAAAGCGTAAAATATTCTCGACAAATTTTAATCTCTGGTTTTGATTGCTCATTACAACAATTTCGGCAATAAAGGTTAATTATTCTTGCATTTTAAAAATCTGATAGTATAATTTCAAGTATTCATTCTTTTATCTATATTCTATACTATAATAAAACAGTAGTTTTTTTCTGTCTGTCTGTCTGTCTGTCTGTTTGTACGCGGTGTTCTACAAAATTACTATACGAATTTTAATGGGGTTTTCAAGTTAACTTGAGCGTAGCAGAGAAAGAAATATAAGCTTTATTTCATTAAAATCGGCTCAAGGAAAGAAAAGAAATCTTAATTTTATGACATACAATAATTATAATCATTATAAGAAGCCATTAAGTTTTGCTATTGTACGGAACTAAGTAGAGAGTAAGAAAAAATAAAGATACTGACAGTTTGTAATGTCGCCATATTTGTTTCAATTTCCAATACCCTTTTTGTATATTACAATTTAAATTGCAGAAAAAAATCATGTTTCAGAGACACATAAATAGTGAGTGTGTGTCATTTCTCTATGTCCACGAGGTATCGCCGCATCAATTTTCTCCTTGGGGCGAACCCATCCGATTAATTAAATAAAAACAGCATTTATCGTTGAATGAATTCATGATTTATTTCATGAAAATCTGCTTTCATAAAAAAGTTAAATTTATAGACATTCAATAGGTGTCTCTCTCGCTCTCTCTCTCTGAAAATCAATCTATGATTCGTTACAAATTTATTTACTTTATTCATATCAGGATCTTTGTTTGTTGTGGTTGCGTGTTTTTCTGGGAATTGTTACAATATGTAAGGTTGTGTTTAGTTGCAAGTTTGTGTTTTATTATTGTGTGAGTTTTCGGGTTGGCTTCCATCTCTTCAAGCTGCCAGCTAAGATAAGAAATAATAGCTGAAAGGAATGAGTACGTAAAGTAGGTTTAATTGTTTAATATTCACCAATAATGTTACACATTATCTATTTTCCAATTCGATACAACCAAAACATTATGTTTAAGTGTTTTATCTTTTGTTTTAAAACTTAAAATCTGCATAGCTGCCGAGTACATGTTGAGAATAACTTTAATAATATCTCACCAATAAACTATATACCTTCTGAATCTTGCTATAAATGTGGATGGTTATGAATTTATCTTTGTAGTTTTGTTAATTTTTTCTGGATTTAATGTAATATATTTTTAAAGATAACATGGATTTACATATTTTTTGTTTGTTTTGCAGGTTTGTAAAAAAAAAATGACTCGAAAAAGGTCTAATCTGTCTTCTAATACTAGAGCAGCAAAAAGATTGAATACTATTAGATCTCAAGAAACTATTGAAGAAAGAAACGAACGACTAAGCTCTCAGCGGGAACGTCAGTCATCGTCTCGCGCCTCCGAGACTTTCACTCAAAGAGAATGCAGGTTGAGCACTGACCGTGAGCGCTACATGTTGTCTCGCACTTTGGAAACATTTACAGAAAGCGAATCCCGTCTGACAGTTGACCGTGAGCATCATAGGTTGTCTCGCGCCTCCGAGACTTTTACTGAAAGAGAATGCAGGTTGAGCACTGACCGTGAGCGCCACACGTTGTCTCGCGCTTCGGAAACATTTACAGAACGCGAATCCCGACTGACAGTTGACCGTGAGCGTCATAGGTTGTCTCGCGCCTCCGAGACTTTCACAGAAAGAGAATGCAGGTTGAGCACTGACTGTGAGCGCCACTTGAATGTTGATCAATTACGGTACTCGCTAAACAGAATTTCCTTTTCATCTGAAGATTCTGATGATACCCAAGAAGCAGTTACGTAGTATGAAGTCCTTCCTTGGGTTGATAAAGAAAAGAGTGCATTTACTTATTCAGAAATGATTAACTATGCTACCTTTGCTTCAATCGGGGGAATGATTGTTATCTGTCCGTTTTGTAAAGCTATGAAGTGGCAAAAAGAAACAAGTGGGATGTGTTGCTCTAATGGAAAAGTGAACATCGAAATTTTTAACAACCCCACTGAGATCTTGAAAGCACTACTAAATGGTGACCATCCAAAATCACGACACTTTTTAGAAAATGTTCGAGCATTCAATAGTTTCTTTCAAATGACATCCTTTGGAGTAAAACAAATATCAGAGGGAAATTTCATGCCTACCTTCAAGATTCAGGGCCAGGTTTGCCATCTTATAGGTTCGCTGCTGCCTGAAAATGAGCCAAAGTTTCTTCAGATATATTTTGTGTCAGACTATAAAGAACAGGCAAATAATAGGAACCAAAACTTTCCACAGTTAAATGGTACCCTTATCAATATTCTTCAAAATATGCTGCATCAAGTGAATCCATATGTGCAAAGTTTTAAATCCGCATTGGAATCTATTCCACCAGGAAAAAAACAATGATTACAAATTTGTCATTAACGCAGACAACCGACCCACTACTGAACATCGTGGCAGATACAATTCTCCTATCACAAGTGAGGTTGCAGCTATTTTAGTAGATCAAGAATGTGAACATCGTGATATCGTGTTGTGCACTCGAGACGATCGCCTTCAACGCATCTGCGTAACACACCGGGCTTATGACACATTGCAGTACCCATTAATATATTGCCATGGCGAAAATGGATACCACTTTGGGATACCTCAATTTAACCCCAGCACAAGAGAGCCAATTTGAATAAAAAAGTATCAGCGCAACAGTTTTATGCTTTTCTTCTGCAAGTAAGACACGATAGCTTTGTCTACTTGCAAAGATTTTGGGGGTTGTTCAGTCAGTTTATCGTCGATATGTATGTCAAAATCGAGACGGAGCGCTTAGTGTACATATGGACCAACCAAAAACAATTGTGCGCTGAAGAATATGCGCATTTACGAGATGCTATGCAACAAGATGCTGACTTAGAGGATCTCGACCGTTTAGTGATCCTTCCATCCAGATTCACAGGCGGGCCATGTTATATGCACGAGCGTACGCAAGATGCATTCTGCTATGTCCGAAAATATGGCCGCCCAGATCTATTCATCACGTTTACCACAAACCCAAAATGGCCTGAAATCACACAAGCACTTTTGACAGTTCAAGCATCTTATGATCGTTATGATGTGGTCGCGAGAGTATTCCATTTAAAATTGAAATTATTGGTGGATTTACTCACTAAAGAAAATTTTTTTGGGTCAGCATTGTGTTTTATGTACAGTGTCGAATGGCAGAAACGCGGCCTTCCTCACGCACATATCCTACTCTGGTTGCATAAAAAATACATCCCATTGATATGGACAGTTTTATAAGTGCCGAATTTCCTGATCTCAAAGAGTACCCAGTGCTTTACCACATCGTAAAAACACATATGGTGCATGGCCCCTGTGGTACCATAAATAGGAGCTCTCCCTGCATGAAAGGTGGCCGCTGTACGAAAATGTATCCCCGCGCACTTACAGATCACACACTAACAGGTGAAAATGGATATCCCATGTATCGACGTCGTTCCCCAGAACAGGGCGGGTTCACTGGAGAAAGTAGAGTATGCGGACAGCAAATTACAATCAATAATAGCTGGATTCTTCCTTACTCGCCCTTACTCTCTAAAACGTTTTGTGCACACATCAACGTGGAAATTTGCAACAGTGTTTCAGCAATAAAGTACATTTTTAAATATGTAAATAAAGGGAGCGACCAAGTGGCATTTGCTCTGCAAGGAACCGACCGAGACGAAGTTACCAGGTACCAAACCGGACGCTACATAAGTACCTCTGAAGTCATATGGCGAATACTAGGATTCTCTATACACGTGCGACATCCTACGGTCATGCATCTGGATGTTCATCTGCAAAATGGTCAGCGCATATACTTTGACCCTGGAAATGTAAGAGACCATGTGGAAAAATCCTAGGCAAACCTCACTTTTGGCTTTTTTCAAGCTGTGTCAAGAAGATGACTTTGCAAAAACGCTAACCTATGAAGAAGTACCATCTTATTACACTTTTGACAAGTGAAGAGGTGTTTTCAATCGTCGACGACGTGGTCAGCTGGTGGAGGGATTTCCATGAATGTGTAGAGATGCTGCTTTAGGGTGAGTGTACACTGTTCACCCCAACAATGGCGAATGCTATTCCTTGCACATGTTGTTGCATACTGTTCGAGGGCCCACTTCATTTACCTATTTGAAAACAGTCAATGGCGAAGAGCATGCAACATTTCAAGCAGCTTGCAGGGCACACCATTTGCTTGAAGGAGACCAACATTGGGACGAAACTCTTGAAGAGGCCTGTGTCAGCGATAGTCCCAAACACTTGCGTCATTTGTTCGCTGTGATGTTGGTGTTCTGTGGTGTTTCAGATCCTTTGGCATTATGGCAAAAATACAAGACATATCTTTCTGAAGACTTCATACACCTCCTACAACACAATTCAGACAAGGAAATTGATACGAATGACGAAAGAGCAATAAATAGTTGCCTTTGTTCCATTAAAGATATTGTGTTTTCGATTTGGGGCAACTCCGTAAGTGAATATGGCCTTCCTGTTCCCCAAATTATACCCGATCAACCACGCCTCAATCGCGAATATGTTGCTGAGACTAACTACAATACTGCAGCATTGACCACCACAGTAAATGACCAGTGTGGTCGTTTCAATCTAGAACAAATGGATATATTTCAAACAGTCATACAAAGCGTACTTCATAATGAAGGGAAGCTATTTTTCTTGGACGCCCCCGGTGGTACTGGAAAAACCTTCGTGACAACAGCAATTCTCGCTGAGATCAGGCGACAAGGTAAGATTGCCCTGGCAGTGGCTTCATCAGGAATTGCAGCTACTTTACTCCCTGGTGGAAAAACAGCTCATGCTATGTTAAAAATGCCAATCGATTTAGACACTAATGAAACCCCAACATGTTCGATAACAAGAAATTGTGATATGGCAAATGTGTTACAAGATTGCTCTCTAATTGTTTGGGATGAATGCACGATGGCGAATAAAAAAGCAGTTGAAGCTGTGGACAGGACACTACGGAACATTAGGCGCGATGAAAGGCCAATGGGGAATGTCACACTACTCTTTTCTGGAGATTTTCGGCAAACTCTACCAGTTGTAAGTCGAGGGACTAGAGCCGATGAAATCAAAGCTTCACTGAAGAATTCTTAACTCGGACCTCAAATAAAAAAAAAAAACTGCAACTAACAATTAACATGAGAGCACAGCTGGCTGGTAATTCTCATGCGGAAGAATTTTCCAGTGTTCTATTAAAAGTTGGAGAAGGTGCCCTCCCTGAGCAACACGGTCAGGTGACGCTTCCAAAAATACTTGGCAGAGTCGTATCTTCGGAAGACGAACTCATACGTTCGGTATTCTGGGATCTGTCAAACATACAACATCAGGAACATACGTGGTTATGTGAACGTGCCATACTCACTCCAAGAATTGACCAAGCTGCTGCAATCAATAAAAAATTTTAAACGAATTGAATGGGACTGAAGTGGTTTACACATCGTTTAACAGCGTCCTTAATCAGGACGACGCCACTAATTATCCAGTTTTTGAGTTCTCTCACTGCAAGTGGTCTTCCTGTTCACAAAATTGTTCTCAAAGTCGGTGTTCCAATAATGCTTCTGAGGAACCTTACTCCCCCAAAATTGTGCAATGGAACCCGACTTAAAGTAAATGCTCTACAACGAAATATAATCCAAGCTGAGATTCTTACTGTATGTGGCTCAGGTGAAACTGTTTTCATACCACACATACCTATCATCCCGAATAACTTCCCGTTCGGGTTCAAGCGCACACAGTTTCCAATATCAGTTTGTTTCGCTATGACAATAAATAAGTCTCAGGGTCAGACCCTTAAGGCAGCTGGTGTAGACTTAAGGTCTGATTGTTTTTCCCACGGCCAGATGTATGTGGCTTGCTCGCGGCAACGTAATGCAGACAATCTTTACATTCTAGCTCAAGACGGGAAAACAGTAAATGAGGTTTACAAAGAAATTTTATGAAGTGTCTTCCCGACATTACATTTGAAAGTAGAAACATATTTACCCAAAATTTAGGTAGTATCATATTTTTATTGCAAAGACTGAAATAGAGGTGAGAAAAATTATCATTTGTGAACATAAGAAAACTACTACAACTGTATCAACTGTTATGTTATAATGTTTAAATTTCTAAATGGTGCAAGATAATACAAAATTCCATGCGGAAAAAGTCGTGGGCAGCAGCTACGTATAGTTATAGGTATAGGGCTATGCATGCTGATTTTTCATATACTGCATGGATGCGAACATGTAAGAATAATCTATCTATCTTACTATAATAAAAAAGTAGTTTTTTTTTGTCTGTCTGTTTGTACGCGGTGTTCTACACAACTACTATACGAATTTTAATGGGGTCTTGCATATAACAGACATTACTTAATTATTTGCCTTCAATGCAGTTACCTTATTTCACGTCCAGCGAAGCGGGAGGGTTCGGCTAGTTATTAATAAAGTAGCATTTGTCGGCGAGTGCAGTAATAATAGGTTATGTTAGATATTTGATTATAGTTTATTTATATGAAAACTTCCCATACAGCACAAAATGTTACAGATATGTTTCAGAAATATAACTTTTGAAACATTGTAACATGTTTGAAACATTTCGCAACCTACCTGAAACATCTCGGATATATTTCAGAAACGTCAAAATGTCCGCCCTGTGAAATATTTCAATGAAACCTCCCTGCAACATCAAATGGTAATGTTTCTGAAATGTTTCCACTAATGTCCCATCAATATTTCTGAAACATTTAACCGAAATATTTCCATAAATGTTCTGAAATACGTACAAAATGTATCATGTGACCTAAAATACCTCTGGAAATTAGGATGACTGAGGGTATATTTATAATTTAAAATAGTATTGCACTTTAATAGATACCATAATGTTACAGCTTCATTGGTCAGCTAGTTGCAGTGAAGTGCAGTGACTGTGTTCCAATTCATCACAGCATGCCCTCGTACACTTCCTCTTGATCACTTAGTGCATAATGCCCCTTGACCACTCCCTTAGAAAGTGTTAATCGGTGGATTGATATGATCTTGTTCGTATCTTCTTGTTTTCGTCAAGTTTTGCTTGTCCTTAGTAATGTGTCATTTTTTGATTATATAAAAAAATTGATATTGTAATATTATTTTGTTTGAAATTATTTTAAAGATGTGCTCTGGTAGGGCATAGAATGTAAATTTTTGTCGTTTTTAATGTAATGATAATTGATTATATTACTTAATAATTTGGCTTGTACAATTGCTGAAAAACAAATTAAAAATCTACTTATAATTTCTAATGTAAGATTAAAAAGGCCTGCCGACAAAATCCAACAATTCATGTAAATTAATGAAACCATATTCTCCACCCTACTGAGCTAAATTTATATTTATGAACCAAGTTAAAGAAATAATTTAATTAATCTAATCAGACATCAGATGTGTTCCCAGGTCAGCGTACCAGACTTGCCTAACATAAATTTTACAAACTACGTATTTTATTATTCTAAAAACAAATTATGGTCATGAAAGTAAAATTTAAATAAGTCTTCAGTATGCTTGCAAAGTGAATGCAACTTACATGAATGTCATAGGAAGCCCAGCACTGGTGTCCATGGTTCCTGTCCAATGCATTTTATTTTAATGGGGAATTTGAATGTGATATAGTGGCAGGCAGGCATGCATCTACATCACTAATATACCTATATACAATACACTAACATATTATAATAGAAAATTCCTACTTGTATGTTGCACAGGAAACCGGTATTAACATAATGAACAGCCATGAGACTTGACCTGTGCTTGTATTGTGATGTACTTTTCTCCTTATTTAATGCTATAGTAAGTATATATGGCTGGTGCTTGTGATTTGGACATTTGCAAGAAAAAAATGTGTGCTTGAAAACCCTCAAAATACATGTAACAATTTAATGTTATAATTAATGTCTTTTTCTTCTTAAACACATATATACTAATTTACAGAGGGTCTAAATATGAAACAATGCAGTCTTAATACAAATTCATCATATAGCTTTATAATCGACATATTGTTTTCCATTTCACACAAGCTCAACATAAATGAGACTGGACTGGAATCGGCTGTCCTCACTAAACGAAAAACTTGTCTGACCAGCCTAAATGAAGTGAGATGGTGGTGTAGTAGTGGAATATAAATGGGAATGAAACAAATGTGCAATGAGAAATACTCTTTAACATTGCAATGTCACTTTCCCTAATTGAAAGACTTATTGTATCAGACAAGAGATCAAATTGATCCAGCTTCCCTAACATTGAGTGGCCAGTGACTTGCTGAAGATACAATAGTGGCAGTCCATAAAAAATCTGGTTTCCTTAATTTTTTCTATAGAGAGCATGTTAATCTACCTAAAGTTCGTGGATTAAGCTAGGTTTTATATTTGTATTTTAATACTACAAAATTGACTAAATAGCCTAAGGATAAAACAACAAATACAATATGGCAATAGTATATAGGGTCTCTAAAATCCAAATTTTCAAAGTAAATACACAAAATAATATTAACATAACAGTACTTCCACACAAACTATATTCAAACGAGATCACAAATTTATTGTAAACAAATAACATAAATAATTTTGAAATATGCAGTACAAAATTTTAAAATAATATGCATGGCGAGTTATGCTTTGTACAAATTAGAAGGTAGCTAGTTTGACCAAACTCGTCAACAATGAAGTCATTAGAGATAGAAAAACTTATTCAAACAGACAATAGGGTTTTGGATTGTAACTTCTATGATCTATGTTATGAAACCAGCCAAGAATGCACCTGAAGTAAGTTAAGAACCATATATAACCATAATCAGAAAGCCACACCAGGTCAAACCAGGTTCTTTCCATTTGAATACTTAACAATAGAGGCAAAGATGAAAAGGGGTATTTTCAATAACAAATAACAACGTAGTCTGAGAAGTAGACTTTAATAAAAAAAACTATATATATATATATTATATATACAATACATGAAATTTTTAACTGACTCTCTATGCAGATGTTCTTGGAGATTTTTGCTGAAAAAAAAGAGAAGAAAAAACAATTATTTTTAACTTGTTTCAGGTCAATTATGACATGTATGTGAGATTTTTAAACATGTAGACACTAAGTTGTTACATTATTTATTTTTAAATTACCATGCAAACAGAAAAAAAAAGTTTCTAATGCCAATGATAAATTTCAAAACTGAAAGCATCTTAAAAGGGACAAATTGGTATTGCAACCTATGCATTTTTTTTTCAAACTTATTAAGCAGGAATACTTCTTCACTGGGAATTTCTTAACATGCTATTTACATTCCTTATAATCAATTTAATGGTGTCTGGTTAATGCAAAGAGGCCCATGACATTGTATAATAACACATTTTAAGCAAAGTTTTAAAAGAAAACTTAAATTTAAATCCTAATGATTTCCTAATAAGTGTCTGTGTGAACAGTACCCATATTTTTGTGCAATAATACTCTAAAATTTCTAGTAATTTTTTGAGCAGATTCTCAATATTATCCTTTGTAGTGCACATTTCATGTTTATTTTCATTATTTAAATTGCTACCACTACATAACTATACACATGTAATCTAATAAATCATCATTAAATGTGTTTCCTTTATTGTCATATAATGGATGGAATTAGGTTTTGTCAAACTCTCCAAATCAAACATACTTGGTTACTACCATAATTTAGCATAAGAAAAACTAATTTAAATAGAAATACCAATGATGCTTATGCTTAGTACAACACAACTCGAAGACTTGTACCTTCTCTGCGGTAAAGGACAAAATTTATTTCAATTATTTTGCACTGCAATTCCAGCCCACCAATAAAATGAAGGCCAGATTGCAGAAATAACTTTGTTAAGCGAAATGGCAATTAATGAAACCGCTGTCTAATTATATGTGTAGGCCTAGTGCATTCACTTACAATAAATTACATTTATGACAAGCCAGATATAATAACAGGCTTTATTAAATTTCCGTTAATAGTAATATGTAGGCCTACAACATACGATGTAAGTACTACAGAGTGCGGAACATAATAAAAATAATTACTTAACCAGTAGAATTGTAAATTATTTCAAATCAAACACTTCAATATTTATATTAAAATAAACACAACATAATTAATTTATGTGTTGTGCACAGTAAATAAACATAAATTACCCTTAACTACATATTATAGGTTATGAAATATATTTACTTAAGTATATTATAAAAGCCCGAAGGTGATAACTGAATAAAATAAATTGGTTTAATCAAATGCTATTAAAACCAAAATATTTAGGAACCTATAAGCCTATATTTGTGATTTTTAACTAAAGATAAAATTAAAGGGACTAACCCATACATTAGCATTCGTGTTCTACAGTCAACGACCATATAGCGGCATAGCTACAGTAAGTAGAAAACTTGTTAGATGCTTTAGCAATTTTATTAAATCGCGAATATCCTGTTAATGCATCACATAAATTAAAAATCAGACTGAAAACAGCGCACATATAAATATGGCACGGGAATGTTTGAGCATAATAAGCATACCGACATTCCTTAACCTACAGCTTTAACCTGGGTTTACGATTGATTTCCTTAAGAATTATAACTTAACATCGAGCACACGATTAAGTCAAAACTACATTTTCCAGTTTATGATTGACATAGAAGTCGTTAATTCTGACCAATCACAGCACAAAACACATGGTCGGCCATTGTTCGAAACGGAGAAGCAGGTATGAAATAGGTTATTGACAAATGGAATATCTATTTTTCGAAATGGATGATGATTACAAATGACAAATATACGAATTCTAACCCAAAATACTGCCTCGCTCGGTCCAATAATAAGACATAAACTTCCGGTTGAAAGGTTCCGGTTTGTTGTGATTGGTCGCTTCCCTTAAGTCTTAACGAAAAATATAAAATATAACCATTTCTGTTAAGTCTTAAGTCATCATATGGTTCGCACACGACCCGTCAAAATTCACACACGACAATCATAAACCATTCCACTAGTTTACATAGAGTCATATGGTAAGTACACGACTAAGTCTTAAGTCTTAATTCTTAATTTTCAATCGTAAACCCACCTTTACACATTTCGAAGACGCATAAAAGATTGTTTCTATACCGGTACTTGCTTAAGTGCAAAAGTAAAAACAAAAAATAGTAAACTAACATGAAATAAATAATGTTCAAACTTACAATTTATTCACCACATATAGAAATCCAAGTACCAAAATACTGCGGCAAAACAAAAAATAATACACAAAGACAAAGATTTCTAAACTTCAGTGCCAACAAGCATGATGGGAAGTTTCAATATAATGTCTCAGATACATTTCAGAATCAACCACAATGTAATATTGCCAAAGGAATCTTGCTGAAATGTATCTGAAACTTCATTTATAGACATGAGTACTATGTGTCCAATGAAATGTTTATGAAATATTCCAGAAACATGACAGATGAAATGTAATCTATTCGAAACATAGTAATGTTACTGCAATATCACAGACATGTTACTGAAACATTGTGTGCTGTATGGGTTGTTCATAATTATATTTAAACGAAAAGTTAATGTGGTTTTCATTGCTTATTACAACAACAATTTCGGCAATAAAGGTTAATTATTCTTGCATTTTAAAAATCTGATTACTAGTATAATTTCAAGTATTTATTCTTTTATTATTAAAAAAGTAGCATCTTTCGACGAGTGTAGAAATAATAGGTTATGTTACAATTGACTAAAAAATTATGGTGATTCATATAATTTATTATAGATATTTGATTACAAATTATTTATTAAAAATTTGTTCATAATTATATTTACTTTATAGCTAAATACCAATTTTTAAAATTAATTACAATTCATCTACACATGAACTGTTTCGTCGACTGTTTATAAAGTGAAGTTAAAAGTTAATGTGGTTTTCATTGCTTATTACAACAACAATTTCGGCAATAAAGGTTAATTATTCTTGCATTTCAAAAATCTGATTACTAGTATAATTTCAAGTATTTATTCTTTTAATATTAAAATAAAAATTATTAAATTTTATTCAATAAAGTATGCAATCATTTCATCAATGTTTTGTTATGACGTTCTCACGTTAAACTATCGTCCGTAAACCGACTTTACAGACAACCAATTTTTTTAATATATTGTTTTTTAATACATACTGTCACTTAACTTGCAACTCATGATCGTGACTAAGCCACATGCAGTTGGTTGTGTAAAGATATATGAAACAACAACATATGTATTTCAATTTTCATTGCATATAAAAGTCTTACGAACAAAAAAAAAAGCAACACCATTCATCTACCTTCAAACACAGAACAAAATAAGGGAAGATAATGGGCAATAATATGGAAAGATAATGGCCATGTATATGGGCATAAGACGGTCAAACACCTGATCATTCACACAAATAAATATACAAATCACTTAACAAACAGAATCATAGATTTAAGATTCTTAACTCACCGATGGTGTGCAGGAAAATGAATACCCAACACCAAGATGTAGTTAAAATATTAATCTTTGCGCCACGGACTCGGTCGCAATGCTAGGAGGAACAGGTAAGCAAAGAGGAATAAACATTATTTTGCCTACAGCGTTACATTAAGTCGGTGATGAGGGTTCTGCGTAACCATTATATTAAAGATATTTATAATTAAATAAGCATTATTACAAAACAATTGTGATTTAATTTAAACCTATTCACGAAAAATCTATGGTGCATACCCAAACTGTGTTTTTCTTAATTTTTTTTATTTGATGAACCTGCATTCAAAGTAAGTCACTTTTATTCCTAATCACTATATGTATCGTTAACAGAATTTTGGGATATCACTTCAACCATGGTCTTGAAAGGGTACCATCACAGCATCTTCCTGGAGTGATTTCGTATATAGTTTTTCAACAACTACTGAAACCAATCAATGTTACACCGCAGACCGAGGATTCGAACCTCAGCACCACAACCTATCGGACCATATACTTCTCTTTACACACAACAACTTAGAGTCTTGTGGACTCTCTACCGTGTTTCCCTTTGTTCTGAAAAAAGATAACACAAGGATCAGCATAAAGGAAAAACTTCTATTTCAATTTCGGTTTACACGGGAGTTCAATAGGACATCAAATCAATTACATGTACAAAAGGTAACAAGACAGCGCACAGTCGCAGCCGAGACAGAGCTGACGTCACCCTGCACAATGTTGCAGTCGGTGCCAGGGTCGCGGGTTCGCGCGCCGCTCACTCGCCTTGAACTACAGGTTTCCCCTCCCCTGGTGCATGGAGGGAGGGAGGGGAACTCGCGACTGACGCGGACCGGTGCCAGTACAGCCGCGGCAGTTCGGCCACACTTGTCTTTAACGCGGCTGCGAAGAACAGGAGATTAAAAAAGAAAGAACCGACGCAAAGCTATTACGTAGATGGCGAGTTGCAGTCCAGACGTTTACGGATCATGTGCAGGCGTCGTTACTGTTCAGTAACCATTATACTACTAGGAGGTTGTAAGACTATTGAAGGCGCCCGTTGAAAAGTGACAACAATACAACAAACACTTTAATCTGTTCCCATAAACGATAACTTTAGCAGCAATTAATTATGTGACCACAAAAGAAGGATATAATATAAAAAAAATTAAATCGTAACTTTAAAAGAAAAAATTTGCCAAAAACATTTCCGGGCACCCAACAAACACACACACATACATACACACACATACATACACACACAGACACACACACATACATATATATATATATATATATATATATATATATATAGTGCCATAGCACTTTGTGGTATGTCATGTACCTACTCAATATGTTTTTCCTTTTTTTTTTGTTGGCAAACTGGACATCATGTAGGTTCAATTTTGTGGGAAAAAAAATATCTTCTGGTTAAACCTGATTGTAATAAAGCTTGTCTAAATAGATATTTTAAATATTTTAATATCTCAACAAATATTTGTGAAGTTTATTATTAACTTAAAGAGGAGTGTCTCAAAAAAATATATATATTGAAGTATCGTGAAGGGGAAGGGGAAATCCACCTCACTTTACCTCAATGACGTTAACAATTAGAAACATAAAAAAAAAAAAAAACAATGGCCCTTGTAAAGGGACAGGCAGAGTGCCAGACGTGTTGTGCAACCCCTAAAGAAATAAGCGTAAATATCAGAAATACAAAAATACACAACTTTATTATTCTTTAAATAAGCCCCATATGAATGTAGAGGGGCAATACATAACAAGAATTACGAAATAAATAATTACGTAAACAGGTACTGGTGAGCAATACAAATAGCCAATATACAAATGTTATATGCTAACGTTATTTAAATCAAGCAATTGCAAATAGAATGCTGTCTGTCCGGACGTGAGAGGTGCGGCGGAGAAAAACGGCAAACGCCCCAACGGAAAATGGATCGAATGCCAAAAAAAAAAAAAAAAAATGCACAAGGTGAAACACACTGGCAATGCAAACCAGCAAATTACGAAACAAATTCGGTGTCCAGCAAACATTTCTTTATGAAGCCACAAAGAGGCAAGCCGAACATGACGCAGAAGGCAAACTACAGAATTATCAGGGGGAAAAAAATGTCAGACACCGACCAGAGAACACCTGCTAGCCATGCGTGACACGGCGCGACGCCGAAGCACCCCTCACGGCGATCGCTCCCGGAACAGAACAGAACGAGCAAAATAATTACACCCCTATATATAAAAATCCAGATGGCGCTAGTGTCGCACTCAGTAGGCCTGGAAGGAGGCGCCTACGTCACGCGGACGTCACAAGGGAGTGCGGGAGGGGGATTTAAGGGGAACGTGGGAAGGGGTGGAGCCGGCGGGCGTCTGAATGCCAAAGCGCACGTTGCAATATATACGATAAACGTTTTGAAACTGAAATTAAAATAACTGAAAGTTTTAAATTACTTTATCTGTATTAATTATCACTGAACTGAAGTAAACTTTAAGTAAACATTTTTTTTGATTGATTTCCCCGGAAACATAATTATTTATTTTTGGGCGATGTCATTTTTTTTTATTATTTTTTTTTAAATTATTTTAGCGGTCCTTGTGTGGCGTGATACATCCGGGTCAGTGCTTGATTAAGTCCATTATGTACTGGGACGGGGGTGAGTCTTTCTCCTCCGCTTATAACCTCAGATGCTGCCTGGAATTTCAGGAAAGTCACTACTATAATTATATTTCAGCTTAAAGCATGTTTGAATATGAACTTACATTAACGGACTTCAACAAATATATCATCGCATCGAAGTCGAACCTATCCAATGAAAAGAATCTTTTAAAATATTATCAACCTTAAAATAAATTTTAATTTTTTTCATTTATATAAAATGATGTAATTCTTTTGTTTCACTTCTAATTACTTGTAATTGTCACTATGATGCAACAAGTTATTTTTTACCTTCTTTGTATTGCGGTGTTCCCAAGCTAATTTATGCAAATGTAGGTAATCAAAATACTCAATATAATGATATGAAGTTAATGTGAAGAAAGTTCTGTTAAGTATGTGCATAATAATATTTTTAATAAAAGACGGGATGACCACAAAGTATGTATTCTTTCATATAAACTTAAAATAGGTCCCTTTTATTATTTACTTGATCATTGCTTTTGCTATCGTGTATCGGTTGTAAGAGCCATGCGATGAGCCATTCGACGCAAGATTTCTCCTCTGATTATCTCCCTACATGTGCAGACTACTATGCCATCTTTGAATATATATACTGTATATAAGTCGCCAGCCCAGGTTAAAATTTCTAATATGGTTTTGAGGTAGTTGGTTAATTCACCGCCGCAATCACCACCATCTCTAGGGCATCGACTTGTGGTGGTCCCTAGCGGACAAGTGTCGAACTCTTCAAACACCCCTTCCCCCTCCCGTTGAACGAACTTGAGCTGCAGTGAATGATAGGTGCGCGGTGCGGGGAATGACAGCGGGCGACAGTGCTGCGCTCTAACGTGTAAATAACAACTAAGACGATACAGGGCGTTACGGCAGCGCACTGCAGCGGTGAAGTTCCCAAGCTGCTCATCCTACGCTTCTGAAAAACGTAGAGTAAATCCTATCCACTCGCGACTTCTATACAGTATATATATTCAAAGATGCCATTGAGCCCAAGGTCTCGGGGCTTCTCTGTTGTGTCCTTAACGAGGCTAACATAGCCATTTGAGGTAGAAGTGGCAGAACATACCTACACAAAGAATAAATACCAACGGTATTGTATTGTCAGAAGTTATAATATGTATGCAAAATTTGAACACATATGAACGTCGAAAAGTGGGTAAAAATTTAATGCAAATATTTTATTGCATAGTCCATTCATACATGCAGGTCAAACTAATAAAAGGGTGGTAAAAAGGGAAATATTTTCACCGTTTTCCGTTTAGAGCTTAACTTTCTGAGCAATAAGCATTTTTAGTAATTATAACCATAGTAGTTATTCCTAGGGTGCCTAATGAATTTAATGTAATAACTAAGGCGTGTTGGTTCCATTTATTGTTCTGTATTTCAAAAGTTACCCTATTGTTACAATTAAATTTTCTATTTTAAACACATCTCAGTGGAGTTGGCTAATATTTGTGCTTTATGATACTCGTGTCTTTAATGTATACATATATCTTTGGCGTGACTGAGTCAGTGATGAGCGTAACTATATATAGAACTAGTAAGTTGTACGGTGCCTAAAGCGCTCGTTGCAAAATTATGAATACAACAAACCCTTTAATAGTTATAAAAAATTTTAATTTATTTTAATATTGTCTAAAAAATGATTTCTTATATATATAAGAAATCATTTTTTAGCCAATATTAAAATAAATTAAATTTTTTATAAATATTTTTCTTAAATTAATGTGTTTGTCGTATTCATCATTTTGCAACGAGCGCTTTAGGCACCGTAAAACTTACTAGTTCTATATATAGTTACGCTCATCACTGACTCAGTCACGCCAAAGATAAATGTAAACATTAGAGACACGAGTATGTTGATAAAAATAAATAAAAAAATTATTTTATTGAAAATCTCTGAAAAAAATAAATTGTTTGTGACTTGTCACTGGTCATTCAATAATTTTCCTTGCTGTGGATACTTGGATTTAGTTGACTTGTGACTCTTGATCGAGACAAAATCACATACAGTTGGCCGTGTGAAAATATTGGAGTTTCCAGAAAGATGCCAACATAAACAAATGACTGACTTTCCGCCTTGTGTTGATTTCGCAAATTGGTAGCACTAACTTAAATTCGGAGATATCATTATTAAGCTTTAAAGTATTCTTACCCCCTTTTCACCACTTAGGGGTTGAATTTAGTAAAATATATTAATTGTATTAGGTAGTTATTGTATATTGTTTATTTGTACCCAATATCATTTCTTATGCTATAATATTTTCAGAGATAATATAAACTATCTTAAAAACTTTTTACCCCCTTTTTTACGTTTTGGGCGGTGGAATTCTGTAATTTTATTTAGCCTAGGTATTTAAATTTGCTAAATTACTTACTAATAAATACATAAAATTCGTCAAGTAGTTTTCGATTAAGGCTTGATTTAAAAGAAAAAAAATTGTATAAACTAAATTTTTTGAGTTTACAATATAGTTAAAATAATTTCATATGGCTTTTCCATCATTTCATCTAATGTACAGACATTTTGCATCGAACAGTTTTATTTATATTAAATATATGACATCATTTATTAATTAAAGACAAACATTATATACGACTTGGCGATAGGTCTACCTAAATTATTATATCACGTAATTTTTAACCGAACTTGGATGAATGGAAATAACCATTTTGTTTGCAGTATTAAAATTAGTTTATTGATTCCAGCGTTAAACTCCAATGGAATTTCCCAAATAGTCATCCTCACTAGCACTGTCAACAACTAACTTTTGTCTCATATCCAGCCATTTTATTCTTTGATACTTGTCTCTCCCAGGTTAACAAGCTTAGTCCATGGCAAACTTTAACCCAAATTAATATCTCAGAGTCAGAAGTTTACTGGATATCGTTAAAAGTTGAGAACAATATTACAGTTAAATTTTAGGCTTAGGTTAAACCTAAGGTCATAAAAATAGTCTATATACTTACTTTGTTTTTGGGAATTCCACTGTTCACAATGATGAGTGCCACACCCCAACAGTCCCGAGTTCTGAAGTTTGCCGATCGCTCGTGTAAGGAATAATATATTTTATGGTCGTTCTTTACTCTCTCCTTTTTGAAGGTTCCTACCATCAAAATTTGCCTTCGCGCATGCGCAGGATACTTATTTATATAAAGTGTTTTATCGTATATGTCCGGAGACCTTTCGTTCATCCGGCCCGAGGGTGCGGCCTGTTTACTATTGAAGTGCCTAGTTGTAACCTGCCTTAGCTCTCAGGTGCTGACTGATGGCTGAGTTGTTGGAGAGACTGCAGCTTCCACCAGGGGCGCTAGCGTCTCTGGTCAGATGCAAGATAAGTAAGAGGACCTCGCGTCCAAGTGTCCAGCCCCCGCATGGCAGACTGCAACTCTTCATCCAGACCATCCTCTGTCTCCTGTGATCTCCTGCTCTTAATGCATCACGCATGTCTGTGCACTGGGTTTTTCCCCAGTCTTTAGAAGGATTTGTCTAGGCACAAATTAATATTAATTTTGAGTTTATATAATATAGGAAATTATGTCATGACTTAAATTGTTGTAATGACTGGCCAATATCCGGACAAGCACATAATGCATGTGTACATCCCCCTGCATGACTAATCCTCAGCATGACTAAAGGCGTACAGGCTTCGGTATAAAATGCATTAGTTTATCGAAATAGAACATGTAAACAGATTATCTATAAGAAACCACCCAGTAGAAACAGGCAAACACTCCGGTTCAACCACGCAGTGACACAGCCTTGAGGTACACTCCAAACAAAAGCGAAAATCAGCCTACGCATTGCGACAAGGAGCGAATGTTCGCCAGGAATGTGTGCCATCTACTCGTAAAGTTTAACATTTTCCCATATCGTAAATGGAACTGAAATAGCAAGAAGAGGAGGACTATGTCTGTAAAGGTTCTGGTTGGTGTCTGTCTAGTATAAACCGATTGGAGCTAAGAATTAGTCATTTCACGCCTATGCAGGGCTAAATGTTTATAAGATTGCTGGCTTTCGCAAGTGTTCGTGTAGTAAAATATAAATTATGTAATAAATATTATGTTTGTGAAAGAACTTGTGCTGTTTTATATTCGAACCTGGCATTTTTGAGGTATTTTTGCATAAAATTATTATTTTTTGTATCGCCCAGGGATCGAACCAAGTTTCGAATCAATAATTTATTTAATCAGTGAATTTTTTGATGAAATTTGGTTTTTTCCCCTTAATCTCTAGCTAAATAATTACAGGATTCCAAGATGGCGTCCAAATTTCAAGATAGCGGGCGCCTCAGTAATAATGAATGATTACTGCACTCTAGTAGGTTAGAATAAAACTAGCATGATGGTAATGTACTATATAAGACGAGTACACACACAATATGGTTTCCTCCAGCAGACGAAAACAAGATGGTGGCAATGTCCTATATCAGGTGGTAGCTCCTGGTAGCATGTAATGAACATAAAATGTCGGATCCATGATGGTCGACAAGGTCAAAGTCAAATGTCAAGGTCAAAGTTTAAGTTCAAGGTCAATGTAAAAGTTCAATGTCA